>NC_139982.1:17204204-17789204 GCF_963993115.1 Abramis brama | reverse complement strand
CTTTCTGCAGGATGTATTGCACCGCGGTTCCTTTAAGATATGTGATGATACAGCTAACAAACCATAAGCCCATAATTAAGACAAAGTCCATCAAGCAAATGAGGGCAGTGTGAGATAATAGCGTTTAACTGGATTGGCGCGCGAGCCCCTCCCCTATAGTTTGACTCGCCACTAAAGGCTTTTGAGCGTCGTAATGAGAGCCCTCTGTCTGCTAATTAATTGACATTCTCTTGAATATTCATACGCCGCATCACAAATACGCTCTTAATTGCACCGTTAAACATCTCAGGGGAAGCAAATCGCCGCAGACTTCATTAAAAACAATGCTGGCCGGACTCTGAAAGGTATAGGATGAGTCGGATTTAAAGGTCCGACAGGTGACCTCCTGCAACTGTAAACGCTTCGGCACCTGATCACGTGTTTCTGCACGATAAACACACACATACATTAAGACTAAAACAAACTTCGTGTTTTTCCATCAAAAAGGTTTATTGTTATGAATTATAATGCATTGTTGTTGGCATAGTATCTCGAAATAGTCATTCTGATGACATGTTTTTACAAATGTTTGCATTTACAATGTCAATTACACCGCCAGCCATTGAAATTTGTTTATTCATTAGATCTTTCATAAATCTACATTGCCTGCAGAAAGATGAGGCTAATAATGCGATGAAATAGCTAGACATTGAGTTGACGGAGAGTTCTGCTCGACATGCACAACTGAGACAGACCGACCAGAACATATAGCCTAATAATAATAATAATAATAATATTCTTGTATATTATATGCCAGTAATATTTATTATATCCCAGCTATATCTTTTGGATAATTTATATGATTAAATATGAGACGACAATATGTCATTATTTGTATGTTATGCATGAGTCAAAATGACTTGCAATTTCAATTGTCCAATGATTAAAGGTCATTTTGATATGTTTTGTGGTGCTTAAGGTCAAAGTAACGGACTAAACTTCTTTAAAAAAAGGAATGTTGGCATGAGTACTTTGGTGTGATTTCAGATTTTATCAAAACGTAAGGAATGGAGTAACCCGAAGAAAAACACTTATTGAAATTATACACGCGCGCGCGCGCACACACACATGCTAAAACTGTGAATAAGTATATGATCAATAAGTTATGACAACATATGCTAACTCATCTTCAAAAATACTATTTTTAAGTCAGTTTGATGTATATATATAAACCTTGTGTGTTATGTTTGTTTGCTTTTTTGATGGTTCCACCACTTGCCATTTAAATATTGGCTATATATATCTAAAAAATTGGTGTGTGTGTAAAATTTCGCCTCTATCTATTGACTGCTCCTTGCATGGATGTAAAAGGCAGAGCGAATATTTATCCCCCTGTCCCTCCTTTTTTTTTTTTTTTTTCCTGGGTGGCAGCATATCCCAAAGTTGATTCAGTTTGACAATATTGTTTTGCTATCATTCGCTGCCTTACAATGAATGGCATCGATCCTCTTTTAACAACATTTGTTTCCTATTGTGTGGCGGAGGGCAGACGTGTGAAAGTGGCTGTTTGATTCTCTTTTTCATCCGCGTGACCTCAGCCTTTGTGTCCCATCGCCCTGGGAATGTCACGCCTCACTACTCTACTTTAAGATGCTTCAGAAAGTGCCTTTGTTTTTCTGCCTTTTTCAGACGCACACAAAATTGTTCTCGGTCCCTCCAGCTGTAAAAGATACTTAAGACTAGAGCCCCCGGTTCACAAGTGCAATGCAATTTGGCTTAGACCAACCTTTGTTCAGCTTGTACAAATGACCAAACTCACTCGCACATTATACAGTTGATCTACTGCTGCAGGGACTCGAGCCATTCAGGAATCGCGGTGGCATTTGCAGCGCACTATCCGTAGCGCGCGGGGCTGGAGGGAAGAAAAAAGCAGCAAATCTTCAACGAACAAATACGCGCTGCTCGTCCTCGTCACATTGGTTAACCGTTAAGTTAAGGACAAAGCTGATTTCCATGACAGCTGCCGGAAACTTTATCCCGCAAAAATGGAAGGAGAAAAAAAAAAGTGCAATGAGTTGGGTGGTCTCTCATCACAGGTTGATACTGTGCCATTGTGCGTGTGATTAACTGTGAAAACATTTGCCTGCGTGTCTGTAGGATCAGCGGAGGAGCGCGCGGGCGAATGGGCTCATTTGCATAATATTACTAATATATTTTACACGGTACACGTGTAATTAAAAGATCTGGGAACGCTTTGTAGACCCAAGATGAGCGATTTGAAAAAGAGGATAGCGTGTAAGAAAATGACCAGCACACGCGGTGATGTGTTTGGATGTTTACATAGGCCTATTTGTGCTCAATTTAAATTTGAATGTATGTATATTTTAATATGTTAGTTCGACATGTTCAGTTGGAAAGTAAGTTTTTTTTTAAGGTGACGTAATTTTACACATGTACTTACTATAGTAATAACAGTAAATTATGCATAATTATTTACAAGTAGCCTAAATATAAGACCAAACCCTAACCCTAACCGTAACTCCACTGTAAAAAAAAAAAAAAAAAAAGATTGTTGGTTTAACTTAAAAAAGTAAGTTACCTGGTTGCCTTATTGAAATAAAAAATTTGAGGTAATATACATTATAGGAGATTGGTTTAATCAACAGCAACTCAAAACATTGTGTTATCTGAACCACATTAATTTTCGAAGTTGATTTGACAAAAGAAAATAGTAAATTATGAAAATATTTTTATACAGTGAAGTACATAGGCCTACTGTATTTCAATGTAACCACATCACCTTAAAATAAAGTGTAACCAGTCATTCATTTCATTTTAATTAACATGTTTAAAATGATAAATGGCATAATTGTAATTTTTTTTTTTTTTGGGGGGGGGGGGGGGGGGGATTTATCACCAAAAAATAAAATAATAAATGTCCATGTTTTCTCATGGTGTTGGTGCAGTAAAGTATAACAACAATTTAGGGATGCGTTGTAGATTTCAAAACTTTTAATTTGAATAACCGACAAATGTGAGAATATAAAAGTCTGACATGTAGCACAAAAGTCCCCTGAGCTATGCATGCAAAACATTATTGTCCTTTTACATTATTCAGAAATAGCTATTTAAAAAAAGTAATGTTAAGTGTGATTTTGTTTTGTATGCCTTTTCGAGTGCCTCCTTTCTTTCCTTGAACACTAGAAAGTCACATAGTTGTTTTTCTATTGTTTCTTGTCTGGGTAAACATTTGGGCAGAGGAATAGAGTATTTTTATGAGCGGTATACACACGAAAACAAACTCTCCCTGTCTCTCTCTCGCTGAAGGTGTCGGATACCATCAGAATGGCAGATTCATTGAAGAATACTTGCTCTGTCACACAACCTCAACGTCGCTTCCCAAAGACAGCCTCGGAAGAACTTTGGAAAACTTCATGTGAATGAAGCCTGGAAAATTGGACTCCTTTGGCCCTTTTCTGTCAATACACAAGCAGAAGAATGACAAGTTAAAAGAAGAAGTACTTCACGGCGCAGCGAGAAGCTGCATGACTTCCTAGCTTGGAAAGAAAGTGTTTCTGAGACGGTGATTGTGTGGCAACCAAGGAAACTATAACGCTTTGCTTGGTACTTTCCTCCTGTTTTGTAAATATTAGCTGCCTGGTAAAAGTCTTTTTTCTCTCTCTCGCGCGGTTTAGATAAACCTCTTCCCTCCTGCATCTTCCAAACAGGCATCAAAATAAACAATGCGTATTGCTTCTAATCACTTGTATGGTTGATTCTATTCGCGATCCGTCAGAGCAGTCAGGGGTCTCATTGGTGGATTTATGGTGGAAAATTTGCATAAATTATGAGCAAATCCGCAAGCTCGTGTGTGGTCCATCGCATTGCAAACTCGCCAAGCGGAAAGGTGGCCCTTGGTGAGCTCTGAAAAAAAAAAAAGAAGCTTGAATGGCCATTGCTCAAAATAGGCTTCCATTTGGTTTTCACATTCATATAATTGACTTATGGATATTTTATACAGTTTTCACAAGGCCACTCTGAAGGCTTTATTTGCATATCTGAAGTACTTTTCAGTTTGCTTTTCATGAGCACAAAAGCCCGCCTGACATTATGAAGTTTCATTTCAAGAAGTTTTTTTTGTTTGTTTGTTTTGTTTAAATGTTTGCACATTTTCTTATGTAACCTCTATAGGTCACGTCACTTGTGTGGCTTTAGGGAAAAATATCTCACGCTTTTATTATTGAAATAAAAATAAATTGTATCGCATCTACTGTTATAGTGAATTAGCCTATATGATATTAACATATTGGAAGCCTTAATCTGCACATAGGTCGTGTCTTTTTATATTTATCCCGTCGTCGGCTTTGTGAAGAGGTTTCTCAAGTATTGCTGTTAATATTGTCGGATGTGCTCGCGCATTTAAACCCGCAATAATGAGATCTGGCTACATCTTTAAAATTAAGAGAATATTAATCATTGGCAAAAAGTGGTGATTTGTTCACACTTTACACTACAGTGTCAATGTGTATTTGCATAAGTAAGTAAGCACCGTGTAATACTAATTAACTATGTGTAATTATTTAGCAGCCGTTTGTAAGCACGCATTGTTATTAATCGCACCGCGAATATGTTTTCATCATTATGCCATGACAACATTTTGTTTCCATCTATTCAATTTCTACCAGATTTTTCAACTCGATTTTTCAAATTATTATAAATTTAAACTTTCATTAAAACAATTAAGGTAGCAACTTGCGTTCCAAGTGTTTTAGCGTGATTATAGTTAACCTTTATCGTGATTTCATAAAATATATGGCCATCGCCTGACTGTAGTAAGACCATCCGTGGAACATTTTCTAGATGCTAATAAACATATGCTTATGGGCTAAATTACACATGTATGACTCCCTTGGCTCATTATAATGACGAGGCGCTCTGGTTAGTCGTGTGGAAACGGCTGGAAAAAAATGTGTCGCTACACGGTTTAATTTGCCCTCCACATGTTTACGTTGGGATGCAATTGACATTTTCGCTCTAAGGAGGCATAACAAAGCAGGCAGAAGTCATACGAACTGTGTCATGACAGCAAGACAAGCAAAAAGTAACTGTGACGATACAATGCAAACTGCATGCAAGTTCCAGCCAATTTCCATGTCAAACATCCCATTGCTCAGTAGCTCCATTTGTACGTGTGAATTGTAGACCAAGCACCCTACGAAGCGCGCAGAAAGGTTCACACACATACCTTCACACACTGTTACCGGGTGCCATCGCAGTTCAATTCCGGTTGCCGAGCCTTTTCACCCCTTTGCTCTGTCTTCAAATGGAAATGATTTCTATTGGCCCAAGGTGTCCATGTAAATAGGTGTAAATGAAACCAGATTATGCCTTTCTCCCAGCCCCCCTCCTCCCAAGGCGATTGTCATGTGATAGCAAAGAAGTGGCACATTAATGAAGCGCCTCTACAGGGGTCTTTTCTGCCCATGTCGCCACATAAAACTATCAGATGGTTAGAGGAAGGACATGGAGGCAGCCACTTAGCTCTTAGTCTTATCAAGAAAGAAGGAGAGAGAAAGAGAGAGAGGATCTGGTCCATTCAAGCTGCCCTGGGAAGAAGGAAACCTTACTTCTTGTTTCTTGAGCTCACAGCTCCAAGGAAGTGAACTTGCAGGACGAGTCTCAGCTCTCTTAACAGAAGAAAACTCATAAAACACAACTGAGGACAGACATCCAGCTGAATTCCGACACAGAATTTTGGTCAGGATGCCTAGACCCGGGAGAAACACTTACAGCGACCAGAAGCCGCCGTACTCCTACATTTCCCTCACCGCTATGGCCATCCAGAGTTGTCCGGAGAAGATGCTTCCTCTCAGCGAGATCTACAAGTTTATCATGGACCGCTTTCCTTATTACCGGGAAAACACCCAGCGCTGGCAGAACTCCCTGCGCCACAACCTCTCCTTCAACGACTGCTTCATTAAAATACCCCGACGCCCGGACCAGCCCGGGAAGGGCAGCTTCTGGGCGCTACACCCAAGCTGCGGCGACATGTTTGAGAACGGGAGTTTCCTGCGACGCCGCAAACGTTTCAAGGTGATGACATCAGAGCACCTGGCACCCAGCAAGCCCTCGGACGCTGCCCACTACCTCCAGCAGCACGCCAAGATCCGGCTCAGCGCCCTGGGAACCCACCTCCCCCAGATGTCCAGCTACAACCTGGGAGTGTCCCAGCCGTCCACGTTCAAGCACCCGTTCGCCATAGAGAACATCATCGCCCGAGAGTATAAAGTGCCAGGAGGGCTGGCGTTCTCCACCGGGTACCCTCTGCACAACCAGCTGACCACAGCCTGGCCCCATATGTACAGCACTAGCATGATGGACAGCGCTGCGCCCATCTCCATGACCAGCGATTACAGTGCCTACGGTGTGCCCATCAAGTCGCTCTGCCACGGCGGACAGACCTTACCGGCGATCCCCGTCCCGATTAAGCCCACCCCGGCGGCGTTGCCTCACCACATCCCCGCTTTCCTATCGAACTCTCCCCAGTCGCTGAGCCCGACGTCCCCGCAGACAGCGACCAGCCAAAGCAGCCCAGCCACCCCGAGCGAGACTCTGACGGGTCCCGCGACGCTGCAGTCGGTCGCTGTGCACTGACACCCGCGAACGTGGGGCCTCCCCGGTCGACACCTGTACTCCAAAGTTGAATTTTAATAACAGACCTTGAAAAAACACTGGCTATACAATCAAGGCAAGAGCTATCTATGTTGCAGTGATGTTAATTTATGTGTATATGTGTTGAGATTTTTAAGTGTTGCTTTCGATGAGTCCAATCACATGGATCGACACGGATATCGTATTGTAAAATGGAGAGTTTTTACATTTTAAATATCCAGAATTTTACGTGTTTATTCGAATGGGGTTTGAACTGCTGACAAATTCCAAGCACTGCGATCTGCTTCATGTTTGAATCGCGCAAGGCAAAGCGCTCGTCGTTTTTACAGGTTATAATCGTTATCGCGCTGAAATAAATTGTAAGTTGGAATGCTCACTACTTTCGTGTAGTCATGCAACTAATTTTCCTAGACGACTAAACTTGTCTCAGTCTGCAAACCAAATACTATCCTACTTGATCTAAAAACACACACACATACACACAGTACCATGGCAAACTTGAAGGAAAAAAAAAAAAGTTTAAATAGTTTTAAAGCATAGGGTCACCAAGAAGTAAATATGTGAATAATTGCAAATAAGTGATATTGAATTGTGTCAAATGCACTTTTTAGTTTAGATGTTTTACATTCTATTTTGCAGGAAATGTTTTTGTGAGCGTTTAATTTAAAGCCGTGGTGACCATGTGTATTAAAATGCCGTACATTTGTACTTTTTGTTGAGATATAAAGCATGCCTTTTTCCAAGACTTTGTGTTGTTCAAGCATGCGTGCTTTTAAAAGATGTGCAAAAACGTCTGCATTAAATTATAAACTTGGTCATCAGAATATTTTTTCATTAAAATTGTGTAAACCTAAATAATTGCTCTTGTATTTGTTTGTGCATTTAGCTTATGGGTTTCTCTTTATTCACAGGCAGCCAGATTACTTACTCATGTACACTCCTATGTAAAAACAATTACAAAAACATTATTATTATTAGAGAATAATGCTGAAATACAAACATTTTAATTTAAAGATACTGCACTGCTATTTGCTGGTGTAAATCTATTTGAACTTTTCATTTAATGTTAAAAATAAGGTTATAACATTTTCTTTATTTGCTTTTTGATAGAATAAACGTGTACATTATATATTGTCTGAACATCTTTATTGGTATAAATTCGCTCATCGGATCAGGCAAGGTGAGCGCTGCTTTTCTTCGAGGAAAAGCACAAGCGACGGATTGGAATAAATGAATGAAGCTCTTGATTAGGATGCATGAAGTTACTGTGCCGCAGTCACAGCAAACACAAGCGGACTCATTCATCAGCACAGACACTCACTGTGCACGTCCAGTTTTAAACCTGAGCGGGAGAATACATTTCAGATAGAAATATATATTGTTTAATTCTTTGCGATTTTCACCAATTGTATTTTATGTTTCCATACTATTTAGCATATTTTACACTCTAAAAAAACAAATTTCAACCCATGTTTGGATTAAATATGGACAAACGTAACCATTGGTTTAAATGTTTAAATTAATTTTTAAACCCAACAGTTGGGTTTGTCCATATTTGTCCCAAACATGCGTTGAAACAACCCAGCATTTTTTTTAGTGTAGGCTATTATTTATTTTTTCCAATTCTATTTTATTTGGATAGAATAAAACACTGTAAAAAATATATTGTTGGTTTAACTTAAAGAAGTAAGCTACCTGCTCGGTTGCCTTAACATTTTGAGTTCAATGAAAAAAGTTAGTTAATACAATGGAGATTGGTTTAATCAACAGAAACTCAAAATATTATGTTATCTAAACTAAACCATATGAACTATCTAATTTGATTTGACAAAAGAAAAAATATTGTGATAAATCATGAAACTTTTTTTATCGAATTAACCTTCAAATTACACTTCACATATATTTATTATTTCATTGTTTTATTTTGCCTGAGATTTTTACCCTATGATTTCAAGTTGTCCCCCCCTTTTTTTACTCTCAGGTTTAATGGGGGGTCCATTGATAAAGGATGTGTCGCGGTTCGAATGCGAGAAACAGGTGCATTGTTTGCGTCCCCGCATAGAGAGCAACAGCCTTCTCCGGGATATTAAGCAAATACATTAGAATTCCGTCACTTTATGCAATTGAGCTGATCAAATAAAGGGTCCCTGGCCACTTCATTCACCCTCATTCACTTGAATAGAAAGTGCAAAGAATTGCAAACTTAGACTGGGCCACCGATGTAGATTTAGTCTTTTTTCAGAAAGACAAAAAGGCCGATTTCTCACAAACACATAGCTGACTGGGGGACTAGGAAACGAGTTCTGAGACCCCTTTGGAATTTAAATCCAACCCCTCCCCCTGAGAGACTGTTTGCACAACACTGCAAGTTTTTTTCACCCTTCCTTTTTTTTTTTTTACTTTCCTTTTCGGGGTTTGACATTGTGTTGCATTGATGTTTACTCTATATCATACCGACAGAAGTGTATGTTTCGTTTTTAAAAGAAGAAATAACAATTTGCTTAAACCAGGAATATAAAGGATCTAAATAGAAAAATCAATATAAATGTTTTACAGAGCAAAATGTACTTAAAAAAATAGTTTTTAATTGTATTTATTCGTTTTATTTAAAAACAGAAATAGGCATGTTTTACAGATGTAAACAAAACTTTCAGACACGTTTTACAGAAGAAAAAATAAAATGTCCAAACGTATTTATATATATTTTTTTAATTCATAAATTGAAAGAAGATAAAAGGGATAAATCAACAGACATGTTTGAAATGTCCAAAAATATTTTACATTTTTGTACTTTAAAAAAGTTTTAATTTTCAGTCGCTTATTATTGTAGTTCCTGTTTATTTTACAATTTTATTACTAACCTGTAGATTTTTGTTTTGAAAGACATAACATAAAACCAGCACTGCAAAACACGGATATATAATTCCAAATAATTATTTATTAATTAACTCATTACACCAAAAATGCTTGTTTCCATGTTTGGGTCAAATATGGACAAACCCAAAAATTGAATAAAAAAAAATTAAACCAACGGTTTGGTTTGTCCATATTTGACTCAAACATGGGTTGAAACAACCCAGCATTTTTAGTTAGGCCTATTATCTGTCGGCCAATAAAATAGTGTAATTTTACTGTTTTAAAAACTCTAAACATGCTGGGTTGTTTCAACCCATGTTTGGGTCAAATATGGACAGAGCTAAAAAAATATAAACTAACAGTTGGGTTTGTCCATATTTGACCCAAACATGAGTTGAAACGACCCAACATTTTTTTTTATTTTTATTTTTATAGAAATACAGTCCCAGCACCTTTACCTTTCACAAAGCGTTTATTCACATGAAACGCACATTGTGAAGTTTTCTGTCTGATGCAGTCTTGCACTAGGCCTACATTACGCATGTCCATGTCACATGATCTCTGAACACCTTACGTTTGTCTGTCCTCCTCAAATCAACAGTCAGGCAAGTCGTTTCCACATTCCGCAGCTTGTTGTGATTTCAGCTTTAGTTGTCGTTGAGAGGGCTTTCTCTGTTCATTAACACCAACGTGAACTCTGTTGTGTAAGCAAAGACAAAACGATCCATCCACTACATGATCCACTCCTAGAAGAAGAAGGTCATCCTAGGAGGGGCGGGGGGGATAAAATATAGAGCGAGCCACGCAAAACCACAATGTGCTAGTTTAATTAAAAGAATTCATTACAGTGGGAGCCCAAGGTAATTAGCATGCATAATTTATGATTTGCTTAATGCAAGCCGACCGAGGCGTCAGTAATAAACTCGACTTAACCTCCAGCGGAGAGAGATGAAATGGACAGTGGACGGTTGTTTATTGTCGAGCAATAACTCAAATCCGTTTGACAGAAGTTTGGTTGATTCTTGGCTTTTTGCTGAACTCGAATGACTTCATTTGTTTTGCAGGATGAGAAGCGAACTTGGACTCAGACAGTCAGCAAAGGTAAACACGGTGTTGTTGTGTCAAGATTGATAGTGCCAAACAGTTCGTTAAACCAATCATATTATATCACAAGAGGTTAAACAGACAGGTTGTAAATCAAATCAAGGCTTCTTGTAGGCTAACTTCTTCTTTACTCAAACTGGTGGCTGAAACACACTTTCTTCGTTAAGTCTCATCTGCAATAGCTTCTTTTTACTCGGAGTTCTCCGACTCCGAAGGTCTGTAATACTGACAGAATGAGGCCAGAGTTTGCTTCAGCTCCGCACTCCTCATGTTTCCACTCATATTATGGGCTGTCAAGATGCTGTTTGTAAAGGCGTAAAAATTAATCGACGCTAAGCAAAAGTTGCATCCAGTTTACTCTGCAAATGTGACAAACCGCATCGCTGAAGGAGGAACGGATGTGTGTTTATGCTTTGCTGATGGCTATTTTTCTTTCTACTTTGCAGCCACACGTTGATTTTTACTAAAAACAACTGCAATAAACAAATATATTTATGTTTATGCTCATGCTTAGCAAAAAGTGCTAACTGAGGTAGGCACTGCTATGCCTGACCCATTGTTATAGTGGAGGTGCTATAGGCACAAATGAAAGGATTTATAAACTATTAAATAAATAGATAAACAAATAACGCGACCTTGTGTAAATAAATAAACAACACTGTGTTGTGTAAATAAATAAATAATATTGCATTATGGTAAGTAAATAAATAAATAAATAGCCTATCATTAGATTAAAATAATAAATAATATTGCACAAAGAAATAAATAAAAACGTGAACTCTTTTGTATAAATAAAGAAATAAATACAATTGCATGAAATAAATACCGGTAGCATCATATAAATAGACCAATAATGCATATTTGTATAAATAATAATATTGCATAGGCTAAATAAATAAATAACGCGGATTCTGTTGTTTAAATAAATACAATTATTGAATAAAAAATAAAAATAGCATCATTAGATGAATGAACGAATGGACAAATTAATAAATAAATAAAATATTCCATAAATTAATAAATAGCGTGAATTCTTTTGTATAAATAAATAAATAAATAAAATAATTAGATATACATAAATAAATAATTGTGCATACATGATAATATTGCATAAATAAATACATTAATAAATAACAAAACTCTGTTGTGTAAATAAATAAATACAATTGCATAATAAAAAAAAAAAAAAAAAAAAAAAACATTTTGGTCCTTTACACAACTGCCATACTCGATCAAAACAGATTTAACTCTTAATCCAATCTGATGTCACTGTCACAGACCTTTATGTTGGGATCTGATTCTAACACAAGCTTCAGAGACTCAGTGGACCCCTCCAGTGGGGGTCAGGCTGGTCTCAGACGCTTGTCTCCAGGTACGATGGACACCAGAGACAGTGGGGTTGGGGTTGAACACCCTTGTGTGCATGAAATTAGAATGTCAACATCTGATTCATGCTGCTGGGCAGTAACTGTGAAACAAATTATGTCTGTGGGAGGCGTCGCACAAGTTCTACTCTGCTGCGGATATGAGCTGAATGTGGGGCAGGCCTGGATTCCTAGAGAATTAGAAAGAAAAGTAAATATTTATAATGCAACTGAAGAAAATATAATACAAAAGAACTCGGAAACAAAACATTGATTTCTTTCTATCTATCTATCTATCTATCTATCTATCTATCTATCTATCTATCTATCTATCTATCTATCTATCTATCTATCTATCTGTCTGTCTGTCTGTCTGTCTGTCTGTCTGTCTGTCTGGATAAATAATAAAATGTTTATATTATATACATTATATTAATGCAGTCTATCACGGTTAATCACATCTAACATAATAACAAATATTTTTGTTTACATAATATATATGTGTGTTTACTATACTATATATGCACACACACACACGCACACACACACACACACACACACACACACACACACACAGACGTGTGTGTGAGTGTGTATATGTACAAACACATGTACACACATGTACACACACACACACACACACACACACATATATATATATATAATATATACACACATAAATATTATGTAAATAAAAACTTGTTTACTTTTATTTCCGTTTGATGCGATTAATCGTGATCGATTTGACAGCACATATTATATTATATTATATTATATTATATTATGCTTCTGACTGGCCTCTGACTTTTTCCACATGCTAAACCATTATTAGCCAAGTTTTTAGAATTCTGACAGATATTATCTTGAGGTTTCTCCATTCAGGTGCACCTGGTCTCTTAACTTATTAAGATGTTAAACGCATTTCCTCCCTGTTAGTGTCAATGCAGTAACTTAGCATAGCAGGGGCAGTAAAAGAGTTCCTAATTGTTATTCAAGATAAGGATGCGTATTGTCTCAGGAAGGTGATAACAGGAACCATTAGCCGGGATCTTAGTTTTTTAAAGGTCTCTACTTTCACCTGAACGGAGGCTGTCCTGTCTTACCAGTTCAAGAGGTCAACAGAACGGCAGTCTCGAAAGCACATTTGTTTGAATTCACTGCATTGCACCTCATTTATCACAGCGTGTCACCTCATGGTGATCTTAATTATATCCACTGTGAAATGTTGCAATATTAGCTGTAGGAAGAGCTTGCTGCAGGACTCCATATTGAATCCCCAGATGTTTCGAAGAGCTTTGAGGATTGTTGTTCCCATATTCAATAAGAAAACCCATAAATTAACATATGTTCTGACACTTGGAACATCTAACAAAAAAGCTCCGTTACAGAGTGAAGGCATGCCGAAGCCTCCAGACTCTGCAGGGCTGTGCAGGCTCAGACAGAGCCCAGCGTGAGTTTTTCCTCCTCCTATTCATCACGCTTCAGGCTTCGGGTCTGTCAGTCTGGGCTTCGGCATTCCACGCCGCCAATCCGAAGCCAGAGCACTTTCTCCAAATATGACTCCCCTCATCTTTGGCTGATTCCGGCCAACAGCCCCTGATGCTAAATCTTGGTTTTGACAATTCGGAGAATGCATGAGGCTCGGCAATGGCGTTTAGTGTTGTTCAGCACTGTTTGTTTTGGAGGACAATTGGGCAAAACTCCAGGTTATTGCTGTTATGAAACCGAGCGTGTCTGTGCAGTGAGATCGTTGAGGATAATTTAGGTGTGGTTGGGTTGAATTTAGGTATATAACCTCTTTTGACAAATAGTTTTTATATTGTGGACTTCTGTCTTAATTTAGGATGTATATATTTCAATATTATATTGTATTCTCAAACCCAAACTCCCAGTATCATCATATTTTTATAATAGATATTTGGTAAACAAGTAAACACACTGAAACCACACTAGGATACATTGGAGCAAGGTTTAATTATGTCATTAAGATTTTAACCAAAAACTATGTTCTCAGGACAAATGTATTTTCCATAAATGTCAAGTTGGGGCAAGTTGTAATAATATCAAGTTTTTTTTTTTTTTTTTCTATTTATGTTGCATGTTTTATACTCATTAATGACCATTATGAAAGTAGTTGTTTCTATATATATATATAGTTGTTATATATAAATATGTTATATATATATAACATATATATATATTAATAGCATATTATATATATATATATATATATATATATATATATATATAAAGACAATAATATATTTTAAATACATATATAACACTAACATTGTAAGTTATGGGCCTAATTGGTGATATGTCTGTAATATTTATGTTAATTAATTCATGAATTATTCATTAAATGGTTGCAGTATGTTACATATTGGAAAGAGCTTTCAGAATTATAGGTAAATATTTTTGATTAATAATAAAAATCTAATAATAAAAATCTTACACAGGCCTAGATTCCTATAACCAGGTTAATTATGGGCCTATTTTAGTGATATTATGAATTAAAAATATATTTAATAATAATAATAATAATAATAATATACAACTATATTTAAATTTATGAAAAAAAAAAAACTTTTTCCAGTCTATAAACTATTAACATAGATTTACATAACATAACATAATATAATATAATTCAATATAATATAATATAATATAATATAATATAATATAATATAATATAATATAATATAATATAATATAATATAATATAATATAATATAATATGAAAAGCTTAACCTTTCTCTCTCTTCTTCTCTCTCTCACTCTCTCTCTTTCTGTCAAAACTCATTTAACCGCAAACATAAACATCTCCTTTTAATGATGGGATGTAGCAGATTCGGCACTTGGGTGTTTGGGTGCTGAAGGGTCTTCACTGCAAGGCGTTAAATATGTTAGGACAGTAACAGCCTCTGTGGATTTTTTAGTATCCATGCTATTTCCCCTGCTGCGACAAGCTAATCTATCACCACAGATCTTATCTGTGATTCTGCTGTGGTAAGTCACACCCCGTGCCACCACTTCAAAGGCCGACGGGGCAGCGTAGGTGTGGAGAGCTGAGGGCTACGTCCAGGGGTGAGAAGGGTTGATGCTGATTAGTGGCGTTAGGGGGGAATCGGGTGGAGGGGGGTGGAGGGGGTGGGGTTGGGTTCAGGAGTGCCGTGTCTGGAAAGACAGCCACGGGACAGAGGTGTGTGCCTTGACAGCAGCTGTCTCTGTATCCTTTTCTCTCTTGGTATTTCTCTTCTTTCTTTGTACTGGGTCACGGCACCAACAGAGCCCCAGCGATTCATTACACACACTGGTAATTGCTAGCTGGAAAGGTCTGTTGGATTGGAGAGTCTAACTGCTCCTAAACTAATCCAAAAAGAATGAATGTGGTCTCCAGCGAAGACTCCATCGGTCTTTGATCCATTTATATGTTATATAAGTTTGGTTTTATTGGGTATTTAAGATAGGAAAACCTATAATTTTACACATTATGATTTCTCTTTTCATGTAAACTTTTTTTCCCCCACTATTTTTTCCTCCATATAGAAAGAAATCGTAATCCCCCATCCTTAAAGAAATGGGAAAAAGCCACACTGCTCCCATTAGACCTTAATATATTGCAACGTTTCGACCAAACAAAGCCCCCGCCCAAGATTGGATGTGTACAATACTTTGAATTCATATGTATTTTTTCATATTTCGGCATCAAAACTAATGAGAAAAAAAACTTGTCTTTTCGTCTATTATTTTATTAGAATATTTTTGTTTTGAACACACTTAAAGGGATAGTTCCCATTTACTTGCACTCAAGTTGTTACAAACCTGTTTTAAATGTTTCAGTGTTTTTTTCTATTCAATGAAAGTCAATGGGGTCCAAAACAACACTGGACTCCAATGACTATGGACAAAAATACACCAAGACATTTTTTTTTCTAAATATCTTTTGTGACAGAAAGAAAAGGTTGAAGCTATATTAATAATTTAGCATACTGTTTGTAGTAATATTTATAACTTTTTGTTACACTGGGTCGCCACTTGATCTGGGTCCTGAAGCAAAACCAATTGAAACCTCTGTGGTAACATACGAGATCCATCAACTGCTAAGAAACATCCATCAGCCCCTGGGCTTCATCGTTGTACATTTCAAATCTACCACACTGTATTCAACAGCAGAGGAAGCTGATAGTTGACTAAAATGGGCCCTTGTGACATGCAGATGGATGCCTCTTGTTGTCGAATAACAAGGCCCCATTGTCCCGCTAATGTAACTCCATCGGTCTTTGATCCAATCCCATGTTGTGACGATCAGTGTGAAAATTCCCCGTCAAGAGCACGATCCACTACTTTGTCTTTTGTTATCGTGATAATCTGCCGCATTCAAATTCGACTTTGTTCTTTTGTCTCTTTGTCAGCCGAGCACAATGCAGGGTTAATTAGCAGCTCTCCGCGTTCCTCCACTGTTAATCACACTTGAAGTGTCCTCTTCAGAGTCAGCGACTCTCATCAGCGCCTCACTGCAAACACGGCCGAGGTCCAGCTATTAACAAACAAACAAAATAACAAACAGAGCGTCGTTAATCCCGTCTTTAGGTTACAGAAGAATCACATCTGTTCATGGCTGGCATAGAAATATCATACACTGTAACCAGGTGTGAATGAACTACTGATATTAAATCATTTCAAAACACTTTGATGGATTGCAAAATCTGGCATTTGAGAGACAAGGTTTACATTTTTATCAGTATGTGCATACCCTGGGATTCGAACCTGTGACCTTGGCATTGCTAGCGCGACACTCTACCAGTTAAGCTAGATGAACAAAATCAGTTTGTCAGTTACATATACCAATCAACCTAAATTCATTAGGTTACACCAACATATTTTAGGGGTCAGGGCTCCTTAAGGTAACAAATGCACATTTTCAATGCTAGAGTTACAATCAATTATTAATCATCAATCATTAAAAACCCATATTGATCATCCTTCTGAATAAGCATATCTGGGTAAGCATGTGTATTTAATATATGATTTTATATGATATGATTATATTTGTACTTGATGGAGTGCAGAGGCACAAGAGATTGATTAAAATTTGGGTCAAATTTATTAATTTATTCAAATATACATAAAAAAAATGTATTCATGCAGTGACAATGACCATATTGCAGGGCAAAGTCAGTTTAGTTGTAAAATGTCATGCGGTGCGACTCCCCAAAAAGCTGCTCATATTTATGAATTAACAATTTATATTTGTAAAAAAGTAATTACCTTTAAAAAATGTTTACATTAAAAAGTTGTAAGTAAAATATATTACTTTTTTACTACCAGGTTACAACACATATTTCTGAGTCAATAAATTGAAATATTTAAAAATATTTAAAACAGCTTGAATACAAAAAGTACACTTGGTATATGTGTATTAAACTACATTTTTTCTGTAACTCTTATTTGTCATTGACCCATTTACATTCTCTTGACAGACACTATTATCCCATGGGAATCGAACCCACGACCTTCCTTATAATAGCCTGTCCACATAGACTGGATCCGAAAGCTTTCCTCATGTCGAATTTTCTCTCAATATTACTCTTCTTCAGAGCAAGATCTCCACGTTCCCTGGTGGTCTAATTTATGTTAAGTCACCAACCTCCCCCATGGCTGTTTTGAAACGTCTGCGAATGGAGACTGTATTGGTGCAGCCTAGCGCTGTGCCAGAGTCCCCGGTGAGATTACTCTCCACGGGAAAGAGCCACTCACCGAAACCATCTGCAAGTCCATGGGGCAGTTTGGGAAGAAAGACCAGACTTCTAAAGATCTCCACTCTCAACCCCGCTTCCCGTGCAAAGCGGGTAATTAATTCTGATTCTGAGGAAGTCAGCGGCTGTCCTTGGATCAGTGGCATGTGTAATACACGGAAACCGGTTCCTCTGGGAAAACCGCTTGTCCTGGAATGGACAATCGAGCTCTTCAATGTTGTGAAGCTAAAGGAATAATCTAGGTTCAGTACAATCGCAAGTTAAATGCAGTTGCCAGAACATTGTATGGAAGCTTGTTTTGGCCATGGAATAAACAAATAAAAATGGTAATCGTGACTTTTTATCTTTCAATTCAGACTTTTTTCTGTTTTATATCTGACGGTTATAATAAAAAGTCACTTTTTTCTCGCAAATAAAAGTTCGCATTTTGCAATTCTGACTTTATTTCTTGCAATTCCGAGTCGGAATAAAAAATTGATACCTCGCAATTCAGACTTTATATCTCACAATTCAGAGTTTTTATCTCACAATTCTAATTTTTTTTCCTCGCAAATCCGAGTTTATATATAAACTCAGAATTGTGGGATATAAACTCGCAATTGGAATTTTTGGAATTAATATTTATTATTATTATTATATGACTAGCAATTGAAAGAAATAAACCCAGAATTGCGAGATATAAACTCGGAATTGGGAGATTTAACCTCGCAATTGGAACTAATATTTATTATTATTCAGAACAAACTCAGAATTGCAAGATATGACTAGCAATTGAAAGAAATAAACCCAGAATTGTGAGATATGAACTCAGAATTGTGAGAAACTCGGAATTGCAGGAAATAAACTCAGAATTGAGGGAAATAAACTCAGAATTGTGAGAAATAAACTCAGATGTGAGAGAAATAAACTCAGAATTGTGAGATGTAAACTTCGGAATTGCAAGAAATAAACTCAGAATTGTGCAATATAAACCCGTAATTGCGAGAAATAAACTCAGAATTGCGAGATATAAACTCAGAATTGCGAGATATAAACTCGGAATTGCGAGATATAAACACGGAATTCTACGATATAAACCCGTAATTGCGAGAAATAAACTAAGAATTGCGAGATAAAATATTTGGAATTGCAAGATATAAACTCGGAATTGCGAGAAATAAACTCAGAATTGCGAGATATAAACTCGGAATTGCGAGAAATAAACTCAGAATTGTACGATATAAACCCGTAATTGCGAGAAATAAACTAAGAATTGCGAGATAAAAAACTCGGAATTGCGAGATATAAACTCGGAATTGCGAGATATAAACTCGGAATTGCGAGATATAAACTCGGAATTGCGAGATATAAACACGGAATTGCGAGATATAAACACGGAATTGCGAGATATAAACTCAGAATTGCGGGAAATTAACTCAGAATTGTGAGATATAAACTGAATTGGGAGATTTAACCTCGCAATTGGAACTAATATTTATTATTATTCAGAACAAACTCAGAATTGCGAGATACAGACTAGCAAATGAAAGAAATAAACCCAGAATTGCGAGATATAAACTCAGAATTGTGAGAAACTCGGAATTGCAGAAAATAAACTCAGAATTTAGGGAAATAAACTCAGAATTGTGAGATATAAACTCAGATGTGAGAGAAATAAACTCAGAATTGTGAGATGTGAACTTCGGAATTGCAAGAAATAAACTCAGAATTGTAAGATATAAACTCGATATTGCGAGAAATAATCTCAGAATTGTAAAATATAAACTCGATATTGCAAGAAATAATCTCAGAATTGTAAGATATAAACTCAGAATTGCGAGAAATAAACTCAGAATTGCAAGATATAAACTCGGAATTGTGGGAAATTAACTCAGAATTGCAAGATATAAACTCGGAATTGCGGGAAATTAACCCAAAATTGCTAGATATAAACTCGGAATTGGGAATTTCACCTCACAATTGGAACTAATATTTATTATAATTCAGAACAAACTCAGAATTGTGAGAAATAAATGACTTACTAACCTTTTATATGTAAAGTTATATCCAGTTTAACAACTTTCGAATTTGTTATTTTTTTAAGTCCTCCAAATATTTGGCCGAAGCAAAACAATGGAAGTCAAAATGACTTTGCTGTAATCAGTATTATGCCGCAAATGCTGTCGATTGAACTTAACTTGTACCGAATATTCTCTTAAGGAACTTAAGGACATTAGATTAAAGAAAATGGCTGGTAAGAGTTATTTTATTAGATTGAAGCTATTTTTACGTCAGAAGTTAGAGTGCATAAGTAAGTTATTGTGAACTCTGAGTTATTCTAGAACAGCTAGTAAAAATAACAATGGAAATAATAAAATAGAAGGTCTATGCACATATAAAACACATTTTGCATTGTTAAATTTTTCATATTCTCCTCATGTCCATGAGCCTTCGGGTAATGTGTGTTAGTTACAGTATCTGTTTACACATGTAGATGCTAATGAAGCTTTAATAAACAAGAATTGGCGAGTTTCTGAAGTCATAAGCAATGATACGCTGCCAACACAATCCCAAAGTCACAAAGTTCTCCAAGGAGCGTTTTCCTTGCCCAATCGTAAGAAGAATGTAGGTCGTTTTAATGAATTTGCAAATGCGTAGAATGATGAAATATGATGAAATTTAGAAAAAGCGTATAGTTTTTAATAAACCATTAAAAGGAGAAATGCATTTCCGGAAGCAATTAACTTTTTGTGGACCTCATCCGTATTAATGCATGAATAATTTATCTGGAGTTTGTGGATTCTCATTTCAGTCTCTTTCTCAACTTGTGAGACCGATCCGATCTTCAAAAGTCACACTTAACACCCTTCTTTATGTAATTAACATAAGCACAAGTTTCTGCACAGTTCAGAGCTTCACCTCAGGGCGATGCATAACTCACAGCTCCTGTTTAGAATTGGATTGACCGGATTGACTGGATAACTGGCTTAATTGACAGCGAACAAGGCTGAATACTTCTGCTGGAGTTTTGGTGGAAATTTACCATGTATGATCTAACATTATGTACACAGAATGTAACACAATGTAAAAGGTTGATGGACCTACATCAAATGAATAACTTTTGTAACATCTCTAATCTGTTAGGTGTTTGAGGGGGACTGGAAAGGAAAAGTCTTTTACCACGGTTTTACTATAGTAACAATAAGTGTAGTAAGGTTATAAGGTTATATATGGTTATTTAGCAGCAATTTTGTAGATTCATTTATTTTTTCAATTTAAAGATACAAGTCATATTAAATTACATTCTTGTAAAATAATAAAATGCATCTGAAAGCAAAATAATAATAATAATAATTAATTAAATAATTATAAAAATAATTAAATAATAATAATTATTAATAATAAAAATAAAAATAATTTCAAAAATATTTATTTACAGAACAATATACATCTAGGGATGTAACCAGCATTTATTTGTTTAAAAATATATTTTATATTCCTTATAATAAAACAAAATAATAAACAGGAGAACTATATTTTTTCTTGATGTTTCATTAATAATAATTAAACGTGTATGGAAAAATTATTATTTGTTCTGTAAATAAATAAAAACAAATAAAACATTTAGATTATTATTATTATTAATAATAATAATAATAATAATAATAATCTAAAATTGTTATTTTTATACAGAACAAATACATATTTTTTCCAGGAATGTGACCTATATAAACAATACATCTAAATATATTCTTATAAACATAAAACCTCATTCCCATACACCAAACATGAATACACACATAGAAGTACAAATCTACTTATTTTTAATTACAATGACTGACTTTTAAAACAAATTTTATAGTCTGCTTTATTGAAGCCATGATGAGATCCATTGTTTACCTTTGCCTAATAAGTTAAACTCTGGTCACGATCCAAGAACTATTGCTATTGAACATTTTCACAACGTGACTACAGAGCGGGCCAAAACTTTCCACAGAGGACCTTCCAGTTGTCATCCAGCCAAATAAGTATGGTACTGCTGCGCCTCCTGTCCGTTAGCCAGCACGGCCAGTGTAAATAACCATCTCAATAACAAACAGAGGAAAATGCAGGAGCCAGTGTGTCAGAGCGGGTAAGCCTGTACCGGGCCACTTTAATGACGCCGTCAATGAGGCCTATGCAACACTCTGCTAATTTCTTTTCTTTGGCTTCATTAGGTGGCACTGCAGAGGACAAATAAATCACTGGAGCAAAGTGGAAGAGAAAGAGAGAGAGAGAGGGGTCTGTTGTTTTGTCGCCCCGGGTCACCAAAGTCAAACAAAGTCACCTCTCTTGGCCCCGCCGATGACTTCCGCAAACAAAGCCAATGGTTCTATTATGGGGCAAGTGGATGTTTGGACACCAAAAAAAAAAAAAAAAAGTAGCAGGTAAACCTAAAAGTTCACCCATGAAGTTTCACTCCTTACTCTCCACATCTAAAACACTTTAAAACCCATCACAACCAGGACGGCGACCGCAGCGATCTGAAGAAGGGGCTCTCGAGCAACACCATGTCCCCGCGAGGGGGGCCGCTCACTCTTTTGAGCTCTTCTCCGGCGGGGCTGTAAAGCGCTGGCCTCCGCAGGCCACAAATCAGCTCCTGAAAGCAGGCATGCATCTTCAAAGGGTGGGCTGGCCCTCTGTGATATACGGCCCCCGCCGAGAACAAGTTAGCCACGGCCAGTGTCTTTGCACCTGGGCCATTATCAGGCGACCGGGATCATCTCCTCTCACCACACATTCAAATGTACAAGTAGCAGATTAGGCTGACTCAATCTTCTTTCCCTTCTGAAGGATAGGGCGAGGGAGAAAAAGAGGGGAAAGCAGAAAGAAAGAAAACCTCCTCGGACTTCAAAAAGAGCTCTCCGCTTCTGTCCTTCTGGGAGAGTGAAAGGCCCGGGAGATGAGAACGGAGGGGGGCTTGTGTATTCAGAGAACTAATTCAGAACTGATTCCTCTAATACACTCCTGAAACACTTTTAATTGTGTTCGTTTGCATTCAAAAGGCGCGTTTGCAGCTTTTAATTGGCGAGCGCTTTGAAATAATTGAAATGTGTGACTTTGTGGGGGACAACTTAAACAGTTCTAATGTGCTTTGCTGGTAGGTGCGGGCCGCCCATTATTCCCGCGTTCTGACACTGTGGCATTTTCAAGGGGTCTTGATCTGTTCTCTAAATAAAACAGCTATCAAGGTTTGGCACGCCAGTTGCTACACTGACCGAAACAGTAAACACTACATTATACCAAGTAATTGCAGTTAGCAATTAGCTTTAAAACAAGCTCTCATTGTGGCAAAGTGTTAATGACCTTTGACCAAAACTATTACTGTAAACTAAACTTTGTTGACGTTTTTTTCTTAAAGGGGAAGCGTGTCATTTCTTTTAGACTTTCAAATAGTATCTCCAATCCCAGCTTAGGGAGACAACTAATAAGAAGACATTTATAAGTTTAGGGCTACAAACAGTTTAAATAAACGCATTGGCAATCACTGTAAAAAAAAAAAGAAAAAGAAAAGTTGCTTCCTTACATTTTTAAGGACAGTCATTTAACTCATTTCAACTTAAATTACATCAAACTAACTTAAAAAAATTAGTTGAATCTTGCTTAACTTATTTTAATGAGTTAAAGTAATGTAAAAACATATATTGTCAGCAGGGTTTAACATTAACTTTTTCACTCACCAGCCTGTCATACAGCCATCTCATCCTTTTCACCAAAAATGTGTTTAGGTGGACAGATCAATACAGTACAAAGAACATGTCTTTTCTGTTAACCAAATGTTAATCTTTGTTAATCTTGTTTTTTTAATCTTCGCTATTGCTTTAATGCAAATGAACAAGCGCGCTGTTAATTGTTGTATAGTGACGAGTGTGTTCAAGTTAATCTGCGCAAATTTGGCTTACACAAACTTCCCCAGCAAAGTGAGTAATAAGTAACAAGCCAAATTGGCTAGTGATTTCACAGCATTACCACAGATGATTTTTACCTGCATTTGGCTGGTTGGCGGGTGTTAATTTCAAACCCTGGTTGTCATAACTTATTTTTTACAGTGTGTTTGGGGCGGAACTCCAGGGGAAACCATTAACAAAAATGTATGTTCATCCTAGCAATGGAACACAGGGGAAACAGTTTGAAATCAATCACATTTGGTGAAGCTAATGGTCATGAAAGTATGTACTGTATGTAATTATGTATGTATGTAAATGGAAAATTAGCTTTAAAGATCTCACTGATGTAAAGTGTTAATGACCTTTGACCAAAAACATGGCTTTGAAAAACAGTCGACCATTAAAACATTCTAACATTCTACCCGTTAAAGTGTTTTTTTTTTTACTTTTTATTTTATATTTAATGTTAAAATAATATCTCCTATCCCACCTTAAAGGGATAATTAACCCCAAAATGACAAGCGTGTCATACGCAGGTTGTTCCAAACCTGAATTTCTTTGTTCTGTTGAACACAAAAGAATATATTTTAAAGAATGTTGGTAATCAAACAGTTGAGAGTAGCCATTGACTTCCATGGTAGGAAAAAATATGCAAGTCAATGGGTTCATCAACTGTCTGGATACCGACATTCTTTAAAATATCTTCTTTTGTGACAGAAGAAAGAAACACATACAGGTTTGGAACAACTTGAAGGTGCATAAATGATGACATAATTTTCATTTTTGGGTGAACTATCCCTTTAATATACAGAGATGATTAAAAGTTAGTCATTTACAGGTTTATTTCCCCAAAAAGTTTAAATAACCATACAAAATATCAAAATACTGCAATGTCAAAGGAGAATTGGCTTAAACAATAACGCACTTTTGGGGTGGAACTATCAATTTGTCTGAACAATGGAAGACGGTGAGAAACCTGTTTGAAAAAAATATTATGTCTGGAGATGCTAATGGACCAAAAATTGCATACAGCTCCTTTAAATATGGTAAAGTAATCTTAGACCAACATAAACTAATAAAAACTGCACATTTCCCCCGTAATTACTCTTAGAGACAGCAGGTGATACAAAGTGCAAGAGTTGCGTTTGTAAAATCCCTGTATTATGAAAGTCAATTTTTTCCCTCTCACCTAGGCAGTAGATCAAGATTTGTTTGAACTTCAACCTCGCCTCATGTCTAGCGTTGCAAAGCCGAGCTGTGCTCACATTGGCACAGAGCTGTGAGCTGTCAATCTTCTCCCACCTCTTTTCTGCCTTCCTCTTTTAAATACTTTTATTTGTCATGGCAAGGTCTGCAGAGTGTGACAGTGTGTTGTAAATCTGTCTTATACCGGGTTACTCATCCATGTTACAGCCTTATAATGGATCCAGGTTGACGGGAGTAGAGCGAGAGGAATATTTTGGCGGGTTTCAAAAAAAGATGGCGGCGTACACACTGCATTATTTGATTCGTGCACTTTTTTTTTATTTTTGAGCATATTTATGGGCATTATATCCCATTCACGTCAGTTTATCAAGTAGTCTGCTAGTTCGCGTTTCAAAGCAAATCCCTGAAAACGCTCCTTTCCCCCACAAATCGCAAGCCATTCTCTCTTGAATCATTTTAATCCTCAGGGGGCTCAAACTCTGGCTGTCATTTCATCGGCCGGTGCCAGCGCTCGGACTCAGAATAAAACCAGCGTAGCGTGAATATCATTCTGTGGCCGCATGAGCTGCCTTGGTGAGCAGTGGGTTTGAAGAGCGAGGCGTCACGGCCCTCCCTCCGAATGCCTGCCGTCTACTCAGCAACCCTACAGTGAAAGGACCACCCACTTAGGCTTGAGAGGGGATTTCAAGCCTGCGTGCGTGTTCTGGGCTTTAGCCCTCTTTTTTGGACACTGTTTGCTGTTCGTCCGATTGTGCTCGAGGCCTTCTTCGCCCCTCAACGTCCCGCGGTTAAGCTGCCGTTTTTAAAATATTCGGTCAAAGGATGAAATGGGATGAGCGTTTATGTTTAGAGAAGTCCGAATCAGTTGAATTGGAGATAAGATGAAGTCAAGATGCGTGTTGACTTTACGAATTTGCTTCGAAGAAAATCCTGTAGTGATAATATGATAGGCTATAACTGGTAATTGAAATTGGTTTAAAAGTCAAGTCAAGTCCCCTTTATTTGTATAGCTTTGACAGGGATAAACAGGAAAATAGTGAACCAAACTTATTGTAGTGAAGTATTAATGAGCTTCGACTAGTGTTATCATCATTACAGAATATTAAAATGAAAACTACACTGTAAAAAAGTTGCTCCATTACATTTTTAAGGCCAATCAACTTGGACGTTTAAGTAATTTCAACTTAAATTACATTAAACTTAAAATTTGTTGAATCTTGTATAACTTATAAAAAAGTTGAAAATTGCTTAACTTATTTTCATGACTTAAAGCAAAAACATATGTGTTCATAACTTATTGATCAAATAATTTTTGTAAATGAAAACGTTTTCCTTAACTGAAATAAAAATTAAAAACCAACTTGAAAAAGGGCCACAAATATATATATATATATATATATATATATATATATATATTTGATTTTGGTATTATATAAAACATGTGAAACCTTTACAATACACCCTCATTGTCATTATATATATATGGGTCAATGACATGACATGCATTTTTTTGTGTGTCCAAATTCATTATTTTCCTGAAAAGAAAATTGAAAAAAAAGAAATTGACAATATCTCCTTTATACGAAACCCTTTTCATTTTATTGAAATTCAATGATTTTTTGAGTTTTGGTGTTTGAAAGACTAAAAATTACACACACACACACACACACACACACACACACACACACACACACACACACACACACACACACACACATATATATATAGGGCATTAACTTTGGAAGTGATATGGCTGATCCAATGATATGAGTTTGAGCCGTGAGTCTGTATCTAGACAGGGAATGTATCTAGCCTTTATGTCAAATTCAATTGTTCCAATTTTTTTTTTTTTCAATTCCGGAAGTGACAGAAAACTCTTTCCTGTGACTAAAAAAAAATAGCTTTCTTTGCAACTGCAATTCAAAAACTTTTCATTGTTTATATAGCTACTTTTCCCCGCATGGCTGCCCACAGTCTCTTTTGCTCAGCACTGCCCGCCAACTCTGTGAGGTCTTGTATGTTTGGATTCCCAACTTCAGCGCTCCACCCTAACGCATTTGTCCCCAACTCCCCGTCTTCATTTACAACCTGTTTTTATCAGTGCGCCTCACAAAGCACAACAAAACAGGGGGAGGGGAGTGGCTCTTCCCCGTCGGGGCCCGACATCAACGGCAACATTGTCCGTGAAGCCCTTTCGGTATCTCCATCCCCTAGTGCAATATACAAATAATCATTTCCATATGCAGCGGAAAGGGTCACGGCATTAGCAGAGGGAGGAATGCTTTCGGAGGGAAATATTGTTCAGCGATGACACAGAAGTAATTTGGGTCTCGCTGAGTGATTCCATCAGGGCCTTTTGTCGCCTCAAAATGTTTGACCCAGGGGTCTGTGTCACCCCTGTTAATGGCCGCCAGAGTCCTGTGACAGTCGGAGAAAGTAAAACATCTCGCAACTAATAGCAGGCCTCTAGAGGCTCGGGCATAAATATTTAAGTGCTCTCGGCTTGTCCCGAATGCTAGGGGGTCTCCATGCCTTGTTTGCACATAATGCGAGTTGGAGAGCGAATATGAAAGCGTTTCGAGAAAGAAACAATCGAAAACTGTACGCTTATCAGGCGGCCCGTCTTGTAATCAACACCAAATTGGCGAACGCCATTATATGGGAATACAAACATGCTTTTAATCCACTTATGTCTTTGGCTTCCACAACTTAAAGATTTAAGTCTAAACTAAGACAGATTAGCAATGTGATCTCATTTGCGCAGTGTTGCTAAGATTACATCCGTCCTTTTCCTCATTGTACACCAAATTCTGGAGACTCTCATAAGACTCCATTTCTCAAAGTAAACTTAATTAAATATAGGGGCCGTTGAGGTGGTTCGACGTGCCATGAATGATCGTCCCCGCGGACAAAGCTGTTACACAAGCCGTCGAATTATCTCTGTCAAACTTTGGCGTAATCTGACCTGATCCTCTTAAGAATATTTAAATGAAGGCATTTGCACATCAATGGCAGCCATGGCAACCTTGTGTATATTCTTCTTTGGGGCGCCTCTTTAACATACGGCTTTAGAAAAAAGCACATCTCTTCCGTCATGTTTACAAACAACAAAACAAACAATTCCCAAAAGAAAGAGCTGGAGTATTTTAAAACATCATGATGGATGGAAAGAGAAATGCGGATGATTGAAAAGGAGGGAGCTAAGCCGGAGGAGAAGAGGATCCCAGCAAAGTTTAACTTCCTCTTGGAGTTTCAGAATGTTTGATATTATCCTTCAAAGACTGCCGTCTTTTCCCTGGTAATTTCAGTGTTTTGGAACATATTTCAAGCATATCTGAAGTATGAGGTAAGATGGGGACGTTCAAACTCCAGCTAAAAGAGAGCAAATCTCCCTCTTGTGGCCGAACAGAGAGGCTGCAGCAAATGATTGGCCATGCAAACAAAAATATGGCCCATACCTTCTTCTCCAAATAAATATGTACCTAAAAAAAAATAAGCAAGTCAAAGAAACACACCCCACGTGCCAGCCCGTTTGCATCCACCATGCACCATAAATATGGAGATGTTTGTGAAAATAATAGCACTTCCCCATGTACTTCATTTCCATACTGGGAAAACTGTTATGTATTAATATAGCTAGTGGCCTAATTGGGTTCTGGGAGAGCGGATTAATTAATTTGTGGCTAATAGGCACAAACATGAAAAAACAAACTTCTTTACTTTTTCACTCAGATAGAGCATAGCATTTTTAAGCAACTAATGTAAATTATGCAGATTGTGTTGATTATGCCGACAAGAGAGAGTTCTGTGGGAGGCATCTTAAAAGACTTACTTTTTCCTGGCACCGAACCAATTGAACATTTCCATAATTAAATCATGTTTTCTTAAATTACGTTCTATTTGGCTTGAGTCCCTGTGATGTATTTATTCGGTTCATAGTGAATCTTTTCGCTATACGCCCTCCAAAAGTCGGGATATTTTGGGAATAAGTCGCAACGGAAATGCTAAGTACGCATATAGGTTGCTTAGTAAGACAGTTCCCTTTGGTACACACTGTTTCTATAGGTTTGACAGGTCTCAGGATGGTCCACGTACAAAAATAGAGCCAAGGCGATGCCCATCAGCACAAAACATGCCCAATCAGCAAAATCCCAATTAGCAAAATGGCGATTCAATGTCACCTTGCCATTTTCAGCAGAACATTTTTATTGGAGAAAGATTTAAATACCTACACAAGCTTCGCCAAGAGACGAGTAAAGTGTGTCAGACCCAAAAGTCGCAATCGGGGGCGTTTTTTTTACTTATTTGGTTGCAAAAGCAGCCCAAGCATTTTACAGATAAACCTATTAAATATTAATACCGACTAATGACAGACTCTGTCAATGTGCATAGAGTTGCATTTTCGGCCTCTGAACCCTCCATGGTCTCCATCCAGCATCTCTCTCTCTCTCTCTCTCTCTCTCTCTCTGGGCCGTAAATCAGCACGTCTCTTCACATGTGATAATTCTCCAAAGTTAAACAGCCATAAAAGCCTAAGGAACTCTGACCTTCAGCATCTAACTAAGCAAGAAAAGCCAATGATGTGTACCGGTCCGAAGTCACGCTGCTTGCGTTATGATAAACTACGGGCCCCGCGGTTGCTAAAAAATAACAGTATGTCTTCGTTGACATATATAGGGCCGGCAATTCAAAGCGATCCCAATTTATTTAGCACTAAAATATTTTATTGTTGGCTATAAAGCATATGGCAGAGGGGAGAGGGGAAGGACGAGGATGTCTTGACAGCAGGGCTCCTCCGGCTGTATTGTTCACCTCCGAGGAGAAACTGTCCAAACTTATAAAGGCCTCTCAGAGTGTCAGTCAGCCTGACAGTTCAACTGCAGTGTTGCAGGAGTCCTGCTTTTCTTTTGAAGGTGAGGATTACAGAGACTGTACCATTTTGTGATCAAAATTATTTGATGAACAAAACTGTGATAAAAATAACATAATGCAGTAATACTCAGCCTGTGCATTGTTTTTGTTATTTTAACACACATTATTTATCATAATGACTTTTAAAGGTTCTGTATGAACATAAAATTATTGTTAATTGTTAAATTATATAAAACTACATATACACACACACACACATATTATTATTATTATTATATATTACAAAAATATATATAAAATATATAATACATAAATATAATTATTGTATTATTTTTTACATTAAAACAATGTGATAGATAGATAGATAGATAGATAGATAGATAGACCATTGTTTTAATGTAAAATCTATATTGTTTTAATGTAATTAATAATAATATATTTAATAATAATAAACAAACACGCACGCACGCACACAGAAACACACTGTAGATAGATATAGCATTGTTTTAAAGTAAAATGATTTTATTTAATAATAATAAATAAATGTAATCAGCAATTAAATTATATATAAATAAGGTTACATTTTTATAATATTTTGTCACCTTGGTTAATGCAAAATTATAATTATAAATATTATTATTATTAAGTAAATAAATACATATTTTGAATGAATAAATGTTGTAAATTATTGCATATATAAAGCATTGTAGTATAAAATATTTAATATATTATTATATATTATAATACAATTGATTATATTATAACAATGTTTATGTAAATAGAATATAAAAGTATATATTAATAAGGTTATATTTAATATAATTAATATATAATATTTCATAATCTTGGTCAAATAAATAAATAAATAAACACACATATACATACACATATATATACATACATACAGTAAAATGATTGTTCATTGTTAGTTAACTAATGTTACTTTCACAACCTTGTTGTAAATTGTGTCCAAAAAAGGAAAAAAAATGCTTAGCAGGAATACAAATTTGTGTACAAAAAAGTTGCTAACAAAATAAATAGGTTTAGCATGCACAACAATGAGCACATTACTAATCAGCATTATATAGCTGCATTCATGCATATTATCTTCATTGAGTGCCAATGTAAACACAATCCACTAAACAGTCAGTTATACTGATCACACTGAGTTCCCAGTGCCGAGCCTCTCCATTATAGTGCGGGGTCATTAACAATCCCATAATGCATGCAGACTGAGAGGAAATAAGCCCTGACTGCATCCTCTGCCATCTCTGCCCTTCACAGCTGTCATGGCAAGATCATAAACTGCATTTATAACAATCTGGCTTTAGGGTGAAAGTGAAGCGACCCCCCTCGCCTTACAGTACAGCTCCCATTCAGACTACAGAAGTCACACGTTTATCAAGCCACTGGCTTATTCGTTTTTCCTTTAGAAAAAAGCATTGAATCATGCAATTCTGACTTAAGAAGTCACACAAATGCAGCCAATTTTAATTAATTAATTCCTGTATTATTTATTGTCAGTGCTGTTACTCACTTCACATGACTGCTTGACCTGAATGTATTTTCCAAACCCACTGAGCACATTGTCGGTTTCATTTGATTGATTAATTAATTAATCACGGAAATGACCAGAATGCTTTTAGAAGGGATGCTCAGCACATTCCCACATTTATTTGCCAGCATTTACATAACGCATACAGCACCGGGCTGAAACAACGCATCCCCTCCTAACAAGAATTTAAGAATTTAAACTCACCGGAGAGAGAAAATCTTCTAGGTACATCGTTAATCATAATTAAGCAAAGTGTGACAGCAGCTTAGAGGCCCTTTTTACTGAACCACCCCCTCTCGTCCTAAAGGAATACAGTCTCATATCTCCATTCACGTGGATCAGGTGGAGAAAAAAAAAACAGAAGGTGTATAATATGATGAGTTTTTGCACTATTATGCCGTTTGGCCTTGTATTAAGGCAGATCATCAAGGGTTTTGACCTCTTGTAGTGGAGAGCCCAAAGGCTTCTGGGATGCCGGTCCCTCTAAGTTATCTGTCTGCTTTACAGATCTATGACTGTTCTTTGCACAGGGCTAAATACCATTTAATTTAGCCGTGCTCCCATATTCATCTTCGGCTGGTGATTTATGGACTTTGTATGACTCTGTGTTATTAATAAAGGTTCCCATAATAATAAAACCATGCAAAAGCCACCAGCACAATGTTAAGCTGAAAAGGTGGTTGCTAGGGTGTTTCTATTGAGTTTCTAGCAACAAGGCTCATTGGAATAACGATTCTCCATCTATATTGTTTCCAAAAACATACCTATAGATACAATTCACTGAATTTTTCCAAAATGAAATGAACACTAGCCAGTGCGGGTCCTTGATTTCTGGGGGCCCGAAGCAAAACTTTGTCAGGGGGCCCCGTCAGTGCGTTCATAAAAACTATGAACTATGGGATAATAAAGGCCTTCTGAAGTGAAGTGATGCGTTCGTGTAAAAAAAAGATCCATATTTAAAACTTTGTAGACTAAAATAACGTTGTGTCATTGCGTTGTGCATCAAGTTCAAGGGTTACTCTTTTGGCGTAAGTCGACTTGCGTAGCGTACGGCCATCTGACGGAACTATCCCTCTAAGGATTGTCCCTGGTTTCCGCTCGTGCTGCCATGGCAACCAGAGCTATGAACCAGAGCCGTCTGATAGTAACCAAAGCGACTAACGAGGACAACTTTGTAGTTCGCAATGTCTATTTGCACGCTGTTGTTGTTTCGTTCAAACATTATGGACCATGGCAAGCAGACTTTGGATAAAAAAAGGAGAACTAAAACGAGAATCAATATCAGCGCGGTGTTTTTGAGATGCCTAGAGCTCCCATAGACAGTATATAAACGAGAGCTCCACGTCCGAGACTTCGACCGCTCCTACATGTACTTTATTAAACAGGTGAGCACATTTACATAAAACTAATCAATGTTTTATAGTTCAACAATGATAAAATGTCAGAATATGATCTGTATGTTATTCTAATGTTGATCTAGCTTAACGTTACTGCTAACGTTAGTCTCATACAGACAAACTAACACATACATTTCAACATATTCAAATGCAGTTTAGTGTGCTAGTGTAATGTTAGACCAAGTGAAACAGCGCTGCGTTACCTCACAAGTTTAATTTGTCTAATAAACTGACCTGAGTAGTAATTCTGCGTGTAGTTCGGTAGAATGAAATGTCCATATTCCTTTTATATCCGCGGGAGCTCGCGTCGCGTTTGGAGTTGATAGCTGTCTCTTAGCAATCCCGAACTGCTTCATATCACAGTCATGATAAAAGCATCGATGTATTCAGTCATCCATAAACATTATTAGATCGGTCGGCTTGACGTTGACGACAACATCCATAATTCTTAGCAAATGTTGCGTCATCAAACTATGCCTTTGTTATTGTAAATAGGTTAGCGACCCCTAGTGGCAAAAAATGCCATACTGTACGTTTAAATGCAGTGACAGCTGCAGGTTTATAGGCTGCTGTCACTTTAAAACCGAATGCACAGATCTAATATACTGAAAAGCATTCGATTACTTTCCTATCTGTTCATGTTCACTTAAGATATAACTGACTGCGTTTAAGTGAGAACTCGCAAGATGGACATTTTGACATTTTTCTGTGTGTATTTATCTGTTTAAGCGCACTCCCTAAGTCCAAAGTAACCTATACTTATCCGTGTTTCGCTCCATCTAGGATTGTGCACACAGAAAATGGAGTCTCGTTCGCAGTTCAATACGCTTTTATCTCTCTCTTTTTTTTTTAATCGAGCACGTCCGACAGGAGGCTGTATATTAAGACATCATGTTACATGATTTGATTTATTTGGATGTTACATAGGAAGGGCAACAAGTGCTTTAAAGAAAAGGAACCAAATGCGGCATCATTATTTTCACTATTGTTGAAAGCCTAAATCAAAAACGAAACAAACATTTTATTGATCACACAGCCCTAGTCATTAAATCATCTTTGAGGCCCTACACAACTTGCGTACTTTGCTTATAGGGAGGACTGGCACTGACACCAACAACTTTCATCCCTTTCCACAAAAATGATTACAGAGGCAGATTATTGATTAAATGAACTCAAAACTTTTACTTTTACCATATATTTGTAAACTAAAACATTTGCATCACATAACCAGGTCCATATGGCTTTTCTGACATAGTAAACTTGCACGGAAGCTCACCTGGTACATTATTGTATTTGCGATGCGGAGCGCTCGGATATGAGTCCCATGAAACACGAGTTGCAATAAAAGAGCTCAAAGACTAAAGCTATGCTTTAAAATTTTAGCAAGCTAAAATGGCATGGTTGCTTCAGCGAATGCATTTTTATCGTACGTTAACACATCGGTTATTGTTTAGGTGTAAAGTGGGGTTTGGTACGTTATTTTTAAACGTAACCTTTTAGCGCCACTCACCGGACATTTAACTTCTGAACTACTACGATATGTACAACCAATGTAAAAAACTTTTGCCAGTTTTAAGTTAATCTGTTTTGGATAAAACGGAACACACTCACTGGACATTTCACATTAAAATTGCCACCTAACATGCATATGCATTTATGTAAGTCAGTTTAATTTAATTTAAGTTGAAATTACTTAAACATCTGAGTTGATTGTACTTAAAAATTTAAGGCAGCAACTTTTTGCAAGGTGGTAACTTACTAGTCCAATTCAAAACAAGCCTCTCTATGGTATTCTGGTCTACCTCTACTGCTGAAAAAACCCCTGCACTTAACCCACCTGGTTAGTTTTAGCTGGTGTAAACTGGTCTTAAATGGTCTCCTGGTTTAGCTGAGGGGCCAGTTGGTCTCCTGTAGCCTGACCAGCTGAGAAAAGTCAAAAACCCTTCTAAAACAAGCCAACAGACCAACATGTCCCATCTGGGAGACCAGCTAAAACCAGCAAACCAGATTTGGCTGGTTTATGATGTTTTTTTATCAGCAGGGTATATAGGCTCAGGTCTCGGGTTTTCAATATAGTGCATATTTCATTTAGTGTGTTAGGATTCGCAATCATATTTACAAGAGGACTTGAAGATTTGTTTACGTGGGGTTATGTTTAACCTGTATTCCAGGCTGTGGAGGAAGATGAATTAGTCAGTGTACCATTACCCCATCATGTGGTCTCTCTAGGGAGTTCCCCCCCTCCTTCTCATCTTCCTACCACTGATAGACTCGGTAAACAACACATGGATAAACAACCCGAATGATATGTCTTTAAATCCTATTAATCTTCTTTTGTCATAGTTCCCACTCGCTCCGATAGTGCTGTACTGTTTAAGTGCTGTCTTTGTGGGGAAATGGACATGAAAAAAGGCCCTGACTGTTTAAAGGTGCCATAGAATGTGAAATTGAATTTATCTTGGCATAGTTAAATAACAAGAGTTCAGTACATGGACATGACATACAGTGAGTCTCAAACACCATAGTTTTCTCTTTCTTATTTAAATCTCGTTTTTGAAAAACACCCCTGAAAAACGGGCGAATCTCCACATAACACCAACTGTGACGAAACCGATGGGATCATTAATATGTACGCCTCTAAAAATTTGCATATGCCAGCCCATGCTCAGTGCCAGGCGAAACTGCACAGCCGAATCATCAGAAGTTCTGCAGGTGAAGAAACAAGCAGGAGGAGGATCATAGGGAAAATGGCAGATCTATCTATAATCTATCTATCTATAATCGGATACCGCTACAGTTTAATTCGAAGTTGTTTAGTTGCTCTGCCCATTTCACCACGGACTGTTACAACAATATCAAGCAGCCAGGCTTCTCTCGGCGTCTCAAACGGACGAAGGGGGCAATTTCAACTAACGTTATATTCCCGCAAGCGGCAAGTAGGGATTTTATTAACGATAATTTACATTGTGTTATCTAGATCCAGCGCGATATTGTTTTTTCCTCGAGAGACATCATGGCTTGCAAACGAGCGAACGAAGCATGGCAGTTGCTCAGTGTTTGGTTGTACAAATGAACACAAAAATATTTTTTTGCTCCTTCATCCGAGCCTCTGGAGAACCAGTGGGTTATGTGAATTTCTGATGTGTAATTGTTCAAATTCAGACAGATAATCTTTCTTTCAAAGTCGTTCAACACTGTTTATGCATCAGTATATCGCGTTGCAGTGATAAGATCTTCATTCACGCGATCAACAGGCTGTCATCTGCTCAGTGCTCATCACTGAAACCTTTTATGTGATGGGAATAGATCTAAATACTTTAAAAAAAACTTCTCATGATTCGTTAATCCCGATAGCTGTAATAGTAAAAACATATAAAAGCTGTAATAGTAAAAGTTTTCCAGATAGCTCTACATGTAATGCCAGATATTTCATATGCAAGCATGTCAGCCAATCACAGCAGTGGGCAACAACACTGAAGTCTCACAGCAGACACGCCCCTTCAAACAGAGTGTTCAAATCAATGGATGAAATCAGGCTAGGAAATATGCCTTTTATTTCTAAATTATAACAAATTTTGATCTAAAAAACATACTAACATTATAAGGGCACCCCAGGAAACATTATAAAATAATAAAATAATCCATTCTATGGCACCTTTAAAATATGCTGCAAAATGACTTTATGTTGGTTCTTACACGTTTCGCAACATGTTTCGCGACACATTCAAAGTGAATGTACAGTGAATGGTGCTAAGTGTGCGTTCGGTTTTCTCTGAAACAGATGAACATGAATGTAGCAACATTTTATTACTTTTTTGTACATACCATGGTAGCTCGGAAATTAAATGTCCGGTAAGTGGCGCTAAAAGGCTCTATCGTGTTTGAAAATAACGTACCACTTACACTAAACTCTACCCTAAACCTAACCGAAAGTGTTAACAAAAGCAAACGTGAGGGGAAAACACGCATTTGCTTAAGAAACCATTTTAGCTTGCTTCTACAAGTCTTGAGCTCTTTTATTGAGTGTTGTGGCTCATTTTTCATGGGACTTGTAGCTGATCATCTAAGTGCAATGCTGTACAAGGTGAGCTATAGTGCAAAAGCCATACATATGGAGCTGGTTATGTGATCCAACTATGAAAATGTATCCATATACAAATCATGCACTTTGGTAAAAGTAAGAAACAGTGTGAAAACAAGTCTTTGTTAATCGATAATCTGCCCCGGTAATCATAATTTGTGTGAAAAGAAATAAAGTTGTTGGTGTTTTACTGCCACTACTGTTCATTTCAGTTGGAAACTGCTGTGAATTGTACATGTTGTGAATGGTAATATTTTTTTTAGTTTTAGAGGCATTGGAGGTATTTCCAATGAGCCTATATGTTGTCTCTTTCTATCTAAGTGAGCTGTTCTCTGCCAGAATAAGATGCAAACTAGACAAAACTTTATTTCGACTCTCACAACTCTGGCTATGTGAGAGTTTCAACTTGACCTATAAAACACACCCTGAAGAACATACAGTCGGCGTAGGAAAGTCTTCAGACATATGCTGAAGGGTTTGCACCTTCTAGCACTTATGCTAGCTGACTTAAATCCTAGGCAGACAGATAAGGCCCCGATATACTCATAGTAAAGTTCTTTTCGTTTTTCGTTTAGGGGTAAAAAGAAGTGGTATACTGTTAGCGAACATCCTGACACCGCAAACACTGCTGGGAGTGGCGTTTAGATGAATATGTAAATATGCGCAGCACACTTTCCTCTCAATAACGTGATCATAGTGATACGGATGTTTGCACTGCAATTTGGCACTTCAGTCAATCTGTATTTATAGCACTTTATACAATAGACTGCTTTAAACCAAACAGCTTTACAATATTAAACATGAAAAACAGCGTCAGTGTTGCTTTTAAATTAGAATTACACGTCAATTTCTAATATAATAGTCTCAGAAACGCACCTGCCTTCACCTATCATCGCCATGGACCAATGGCAGTTCCAGAAATTCGGTTTGGCAAACTGTTTCGAACTTCAGAAATAAACACGTTTTGGCCAGATGTTGATCGAAATGGCATCACACCAGTTGGTTCTTCGATTTCGCTTGAAGTATATCTGGGCCTATAGCATGCTAAAGGTTTCATTGAGGTCAACTTAAAAGTGAAGATGCCCCCAAGGCATGTTTTTCTCCTCTCTCGTTTTCTTTTCTTCTGCCAAATGAGTGTTCTCCATCCTTGAAAAGGGGGGCTTGTTAATTGCCCTGTGATGCCATAGTGCCGTGAAGCTCTATGACAAAGTGAGTGTACCATCTGTAGCAGCTGCTAACTGCAGGCGAACGCCCTGGGAGCCAACATGCTGCACTGACAAGCCCTGCGAACTCTGAAATGTGTGGGGTGCAGCAGGTCCAGCAGTCCCACAGGTTAAATTATTCAGCCCTTTAAACTTGGAGAAGTCTGCACAAGACACCCAGAGGTAAAAAGCCTCTCAGAGTCCCAGTCAAAACACTTGAAAGTTACATGTGTTCCAATTAGATATTTGCCAACCTACAAAGCAGATGACTCCCTTCATTTGTTGCTCTGACCTGTCAACTCTGGGCAGGCGTTTGACTTATTTACCTTAACAGTAAGACTGTTAGATACTTAGTGGTGCTTGCTAAAAGTATTAAAATCTGTCATATTTATTATATTTGCACAACAATACTTGATGTATAAATCATGCCTTTGTGAATGATACCTCTAAAAGTGTGGCAGGTTTGGTTTGAGATCTTTTCAGTTGAGACAGCAAGGAAACGCGTAGTGACAGCCTATAGCAACAACCTATCTAACAATGTCCTAAAATCCACCAGCATCCTCGCAGCCACCCAGAACACATTACCACCCACCTAGCAATGCACTAGCAACCATCAACATACTAGAAACTCCAAGCAATGCCCAAACCACCAGCAACACATTACCACTCTCCTAGCAATGCCCTAACAACAACAACTAAAACATCAGCAACCTATCAATGCCCTAGAAACCTCTAAGAACACACTAACAAACTCCTAGCAATGCCCAATAAAACATTAACATCCTAGTAACTCCCTAGACATGCCTTATCAACCACTAACACACTAGCAAACTCATAGCAGTGACCTAGCAACCACTAACACCCTAGCATCTCCCAAGCAATGCCATATCAACCACCAACAACCATCACCCCTTACCAATGCCTTAGAAGAACACACTAGCAAACTCCTAGCAAAACACTAACACCCTAGCAACTCCCTAGCAATGCCCTATCAACCACCAACACACTAGTGCCCACTACCATTGCCCTAGCAACATATAAGAACACACTAGCAAACTCCTATCAATGCCCTGGCAACCAATAACACCTTAGCAACTCCCTAGAAATGTCCGATCAACCACCAAAACACTAGCACCCCTATCAATGACCTAGCAACCTCTAAGAACACTAGCAAACTCCTAGTAATGCCCTGCAAACTACTAACACCCTAACAACTCCCTAACAATACCTTAGCAACCACTAACACCTTAGCAATGACCTATTAACCACCAACACACTAGCACCCCCTACCAATGCCCGAGCAACCTCTAAGAACACACTAGCAAACTCCTAGTAATACCCTAGCAACCACTAACACCCTAGCAACTCCATAGCAATGGCCTATCAACCACCAACACACTAGCACCCCTACCAATGACCTAGCAACCTCTAAGAACACACTAGCAAACTCCTAGTAATGCCCTAGCAAACACCAACACACTAGCACCCCCAGCAACCTCTCAAAACATACTAACAAACTCCTAACAATACTCTAGCAACTGCCCAAAACACATTATTATGACAGTAAGTTAAAATAATATGATACGAAATACCATTTTGCAATCTCAAGCAGCATAACAATCTTCTTCACAGCTAAAAATAACTGGAAGAGGATGACTCTGGAAGCCTCGCATATTCAATTTACAAATGGCCACACCCGCTCTTACATTTAAAATAAGGTGGATAGCAATTCACAAAAAACGATCAGAAAACTGCATAGCAACACCTTAGCAACCATCCTTGCACTATGGAGGCTAGTATTGCACTGACATTTTACACTCACATTTTCTTAAGCATTATTATTATGCAAAAACATCTGAATGGGTTTCTACAGATGGGCAACTTTGCATTTCTGTCGAGTAGACAATCACAGTTTGACATGCAACTTTTTTGGGGGGGATTTTGAGAGCAAAAGATGACACAAAGTGAAGGAGAAAATAAGATCCACGAGGATGTGAAAAGGATCTGGAAGGAAAGTCCCAAATGGCCGACAGCCGGATTCTGTTTGATTTCATAAATAATTTGAGTCATCAGGGACACACATTGTTTTAGGCTTAAACATGTTGTTTACTGATGCCACATGTTTGAGGGACAGACACCGCTGTTGGTACACAATAAGAGCCCTTCAGGATTTGTAGAGAATGAGAATCTCACCCTAGGCTCCAATGCTTGGCAAAGATATAAAAGACTTCTGGGAGTGCTGGCTGTGTTTGTGTCTATGCAGTGATTATGTGTGTGTGTGTGTGTGTGTGTGTGTGTGTGTGTGTGTGTGTGTGTGTGTGTGTAAAATGGTGTTAGTCCAGAATACCTAGAGGTGCTTTTTGTCCCAGTTGAATGATCTGCATTGCCTGAGAGCGCCATCTTAGATACATTAATGAGACACGCCTCATCAAATGATGTGGGAAATTAATCAATTCTTCAAATATGTCTCTGTCCCTGCTCACCCACACCTGTTCACCCTCTACATTGCTGCCTGTGACATTCAATTATTTAAGCACTTGATTAAAATAAAAATAAATAAATATCTTGTTTAGACTTCAAAATTTTAAATCAGTGATACATAGTTCATTTTAAGAACAAAATTAAATTATTATTTTCTTTCTGTATTCTTGAAATTATGCCATTGAGTTTGACATTGACCCTTTTTTGCACAATTTGTCAAAAGCAAAAAAAATGTATGTAACAATTTAACAGGCTAACTTATTTGATGTGCTGCTATATAAAACCATACACATCGTCATCACTTCACATATAACTCTCCATGTGATTGGTTTATTCTGCCATGTTTGATCAGAAATACATCTCCACATCAGAATCTGAGAGTCAGTGGAGAAAAAAAGATGAAAGATTTTACTGTCTTTGCCAATGGCCAAAATCCCACTTCTGCTCTCTCAGTAGACTGAGGAACTATAGGAAAACAATAAACGTAATTCCATTTCCACCCGTATCCTTTGAGGCATTTGGCATAGAAAGAAAAAAGGAGATTTCATTTGGAAGTGCTAGTTTGAGTCAAGCATCAGCCTGCCGTCTCTCTGCATGTCTCATGTGAACTGATGCCGGTTTGGCATGTTGTTCAGGAAGAAAAAAAAGAGTGATGCAAAACTGCAGGAAGCACACAGCGTTCTCCTCAAAGCATTTCAGTCAACGTCAAGGCCCGATCACCACAAATCATTGCATAGAAGCCTATTTCCGTTATAACAAAAAACTAAAATTAAACATAATTAGGTCATACAATTAATAATTATGAGGTAAAGAGTCAAAATTATGAGATTCTAAGTCATAATTATGAGATTTTAAAAAAATGTCTAAACTGAGTAAAAATTATGATAAAAAGTCACAATTGTGCCAAAATTTTAAATGATATAATGAAAAACAATTATGACAACATTTATTTCAACATTTTTAAAACTAAGAAACATTATGTCGTTCTGAAAATTTTTATTTAAGCATCTTGTGTCTTGGCGTTGTGTAACTATTAGCGATTCAACTTGGAAGGTTCCATTGCATTCTGTTTAGCAAACATTAGCATATTTTACTACTTCTCTTTCAGATCAACTACTATCACGGCTACTATCATGGTTCAGAAATTTCCCTGAACCAATTCCGATGAACATTCACAAACAGCTTTGCAAACTTAGGTGGTTGGAGCTACAGCTCTTGACCTGACGTATGACCTGGACTTACATAGATCATGCTCTTGGACACAATAAGCAAGCTAACATGCAGTACATTCTCTATCTTTCATTCCATTCAAATATATAGTGAAAAAAGGTTATTTTTAAATTGTTCTTCATGTTACGCTTACAACCAGGGTTTGGTGCTTCTACATCAGTGTTATTAACCTATCATTTCCCTCTGATTTTTAGGGATAAGTTATGGGTAGGGCTAGGTTTAGGAGTAGGGATATGGTTAGCATTATATTTTCGAACAGGAATGTTGCAACTAAGCGACAACGATATGCTTAAAACGGAGAAGTTTTTCTTTGAATTTTCCGCGTACAGACGACACCATTGTCAAAGCAATCTCCATTACGCGAAAACGACTAAACACACTCTATACTGCTGCCAGGCCATTAGATGGCGATGAAACACTATAGACTGAACACGTGATACGCATGTGCATGACGCCATCATCTTCACAGATTAGATTTTTTGTTGTTTACATGGAGACCGTTTTCAAAAACTTGCACTTTGAAGCCCATTTTCAAAACTTTGCATTTTCAGGCACCCAAAATGCCTTTGTTGTGTAAACGAACGGCCAAAATGCATAAAAAGATTTATGTTTTCATTGAAAATGGTGTCGTGTAAACAGACTCTCATTCTTGTGCTCTGACTCGTTCCTTAAACTAAACAGCCAGTCAGAGTTCTCTCTCTCACCGATGGCCCGACGTCGATTCTACATGTTGAATTGGCCAAAAAACAACAACAACAGCGTCTGACTAGAGCCAATGGTGCAGAACACATTGAAAAAACGAAGTAGGCCGACGCTCAAAAATATCCCGGCTTGGTTTGTCCCTGGCTTAACTTGGCAAAATCAGGATGTGCTTCTATGGCATAACTGTGGAAACGCACAATAACCCTTTTGAGTGTAACCTGCTTAAAAAAATGAACTGTTTCGTGTTAATGAACTATACTAATCTGACATTAATTGCGATCTTGAATCAATTAATTAGCAGAAGTTATTATTCTATCACCTGTGTGTGACGTCATTGGCTGCAGTCCTATTGTTGAACCAACGTGGTTCAAACGACAGAGGTGCGACCATCCCTTACAAAAAGAAAATATATTTCCCAATATATGAATGATCAATATATTAAATTATATAACAGTATATTTGAAAATATACAGGATAATAAATTGTGTTAATATATTACAATATATTGTATAATATATAAGGAATTTACACTTTTCATATATTGAAAAATGTGACAATATATTTACTAATATATCATAATGTATGTATTTTTATATTCAGTAATACACTTCATAATATATAGATATATATGTAATCAGATATGGTACTGCATGTTTAATATATTGCAGATACATTTGCTCTTGCATTATAAACAGAGAAATATATAATGTAATATATTTCTTATATTTTATATTCCATATTTTCAAGCTATAGTTAACAAAAGCACAAGCACATCTGCATGTACTAAAGTATTTAGCCAAGAGACTATCATTGAGTACACAACCATTACTTTGAAAATATAGTAATTAAAATCTTAATCATATTCAGCCAATCATCAACCGAATCACAGGCTCTACTCTTCAGCACAATGGTAACCCCAAAAACTTTTAAATTCCAAAACAATAGAACATTAAAACACTGACAGATGTCCCCCTATATTAATATTGAGCAAAACACATGAAATAACACTTAATTTTAACATTTGCTCTCTTTTAACAATCAGAAGCAAAGCATGCTGGGAACTAGAAATCTGCCCTAACTTATTCTGTGAATGTGTGTGTGTGTGTGTGTGTGTGTGTGTGTGTGTATGTGTGAACATACATTCACATTTATATGGGAACATGTATGTGCAATATATGTACACAAAAAAGGATAAAACTTTGTGAATATTTTATGTAATGCAATTTTTGTCTTCATTTATAAGTATTTTATTTGTATTAATATATAGCATACATGGTCAATGCATATATTGCAGTATATTGAAAAATATAAGCACTTGTTTCCCATATATGGAAATGTATTATGTAATATATCGCATTATATTTTGCAGTATATTCCCATATATTTTTTTGTTCCGTAAGGGAGGGCTGCATCTGAAAGCTTAAAAGGCATTGAGACACATCCGAATCCAAAGTTAGCTTCACTTCCTGTCTCCTGAGATACCTTCATCTGATCGATTTTTGAAGGCAGCATAGACGTATCCTTCACTGCTTTTGATATCCCGCAATCCTGTGCTTTCGATTCTGTGACAGTTAAACTAATAAATAAAGATGGCGTCTGAAAGTTGCAGTTGGTGTTCAGTTTGTGTGTAAATGTACGTACGTTTTTGATCAACATTTTCGTCTTCTGATATCATTTCTAGCGAGGAATTACTATTGTAGTAATTAAATATTTGCTTTATTATCACCAAACTCGCTCTATTTTGCTGCAGAATCATTAAACCGTTACGCTGCTTCAGAAGTCTGTCCGAAAATCAGTCATTAAAGTCTTTTCGGACACAGCCCATGTTACTACGGTCATGACCAGTTATGGAGGTTTTAGTGTGTAGGTAATTTCTCCAACGATGCATCGTACTATGATAGCTAAACAGTGAGTTATGTCGCTGTATGAGAAAAGCACGTTTCCAGTACAATGCCGTAACACATTGCTTAACCACTATAGTACGGTGCAATATTTGGGAAACTAACTAGCTAGTCACGACTGTTTCCCAAAAACGTAGTAACTTAGTCGTACATCCGTCGTTTGACCCACGTTGGTTCATCAATATAGTTAATGACGTCACACGGGTGGCAGAGTAATTAATGTCAGATTATTACTGTAGTTCCACTTCCAACCATACAACTTTGCGATGCTGTTTGCGAATGTTCGTTGGAACTAAGGTGGAACTTGCGACCATAGTTGGTTAACAATGCTTTTGGGAAATGCACCCCATAACAAGAACTCTGATTCAATGACATTTGAAGGTAACATTATCGCCCCCTTGAGGTTTGTAACTGCCACATTAAAGCAAGATTGCAATGCATTGGACTATGTATTTACATACTTGCATAAAGTATGTTTTCTGCCTTAGTTTTCCTGCGCTTGTAAACATCAGAGTGTGAATCAAGCTGCCCTCTTCATCCTCTCCACAATACACTTCAGCGAGTCAGCGTGGTGCCAATTAGTATGTTTGAGGCAAACATATGCCCCTCCTTTTGTTTTGGATAAAAGCATATAGATGGTATAAATTACAGAGGACAAAAGATTGCTGAGTGTTTGTATGTAAATGTTTAATTAACCCGTGTCTTGATGATTGGGATGGTATAGAGCGCGGGTATTAATCCACTAATAGGACGAGCGACTGCAGAGGGAAGCACACACAGCATGACATATTAATTGGAAACAGTGTGATGTTTCACTTACATACATGAACATAGCCAGTAATTCACAGTCTAATAGGATGTTTGTGTTTGTGCTTTCTCCAGCTATTCAGGGGATAATAATTCTTGCAGCAGGTTCTGTCAAAATGTCTAAGCTCTAACAAAATTTTTTGTAAAATCACATAAAAAATGTAAAACCTATAAAAAATCAAATTGTATTACCTGAATGCACATGTAGAATATACAGAATATATTTATTTATTTTATATAAATAGGGACTTTGCAAAAATATTATTACAGCCAAAGTGCTGAAAAATATGCTTTGTACATAGAGAATATAGCATATGCTAATTTGCATTTAAGGTCCTGGCTTTTTTCCATTAGAAAACCCCCCCCAAAAAACTACCAACCCAACTATCAACCCGCTTACTTTTGGTTAACACCTTTAACTAATATAATATACATACATTCATACATCTACACACCTAAAAAAAACACACACAAAAAAACACTGAATACCTATTTTGAATACCTCCCAACCCTTACAATCTATATACAAATGTTTATAACTATAATTTATTTCAAGAATTTTAATCAATAATTTCAAAAATGCATAGAGCTCTGGTTTGTTTTAAATCAGTGCCTAACAATATATTACAAATAAATACATTTCCAGCAATTCATTGACCTTTTCATTATGTATTTATTACATATACATGTCCATAAGAGTCTAAAGGCCTTCTCTGAGTAGACACATTTAGGCCCTTATATGTGTATTCTATGAGTTTTACACTCACATAAATATAGGGATCTATAATCCCTGATCACGTTTGATAACCCACAGCAGAATTAATAAGCTTAAGATGAGGCAAGTCGTGTTTCCACATCTCGGGCCTCCCTAAATCACAAAGCGCACGAAGAAGGGCACAACGATTCTGTCTCTGAGGAGCGTGTTGTTTTGCCTCCGAGGTATGAGTTGGGTTCAGCGAGTTTTTTTATTTAATCACCGTGTGCATGCGTTTGCCGGAGATGGCAATTATTAGCACCAAAACCAGCCGTCCTGTTCACATGTGACATGTTCCCCAGGGCAGTTGAGACAGGGGCACGCGCGGCGGCCTTTCCCGCCATGAAAGGCCTAACAGAGATTCGCCTGAAGAAAAATGCATCAGCGGATAGTTACCAAGGTTGCCTTTAGTAGAAATTACACTGAACATTTTCACATGCTAAATTTCTGATTATAGTAAATTGATAAATGCGTACAGGTTTTTAGTCTGCTCCTAGGCCCGTTTTCTGTGACAAAATACAGTTTTCAAGGACCACATGCATGTAGGTTTGCTATGCTGTGCATTCACTCCAAAACTTTGTTGTTTTAAATATTTGCTTCCTCATGCTAATAGATAAACACCCTTTGACATATCACACACAATGAAATCCTCATGAATATTTAATAGAATTAAATATAAAGACTCCACGACTTGTTTCTGCTCTCGCACTACTGTTTGCTCCCCTGCAGATAGCAACATAAAAGCTAACCTCAGCTAGTCACAGAAAACACTCTGCTTTGAGTCCGCTATTCTGAGCGAGCGGAGCGAAATAAAAACAGCTTGCGCTCGAAAACTTCATTTTAAAGTCAACACAGGTATATAAAGGAACTAAGATAAGTAGATTTGAAAATAAAACGACGACAAAAAGCTAAACAAACTCCTCCCTTATTGAGCAAACATGTGTTGACAACACTTCGTCACCGTGGCTCTCCTTTCTCTCGCTTTTCAAGGTGGCCTATTTCGCCTGTTCTTAATGTCAACAATCTTATAAGTATTAAAAATGGCCTAATGATTATGAATTAGGCGACAGGATCAATTATTCATACCTATCACGAACTCAGCATTCCTAAACAATTATAGTTTTGCCGAACGACAGCGCGCGAAGCGCTTCCCGCTATTTTCTGAGCGCTCAGGGAGACAAGGTGACGTGGGAAGGCGCTGTTTGTGGGAGGAAGGATGAACCCTGAGGAGATTTTCAGGGAGAGAAATGATACGCTCTTTTCACAGACGTCTCGGAAGTACGCGAGAGATCATATTGTCAAGTCTTTGCGTGTCTTCTTGCTTCTTTTGTTTTCTCCTCGCATTCAAAATCATCCCCCAAGCCTACAGCAATCAGTGCAGCGCACGTCCGATTCAGACGGGAAGCGTCGAGGACGGGTGGGTCCCTGGTCCCGCGCACCGGGGGAAAGTGACAGCCCGTCTAATTGGGACTAATCAAGCAACTGGGCGCGTGCAGCGACTGTCGCGATCAGAAAAGAAGCGACATTGACCCACAGAAATAGGTACTGCCGTAGGCTGCATTCATATAACAGCGCGCCTGCATATTATATATTAACCTGCCTTTGCTAGCGTTGCCTCATCTCTTTGGTCAATAACACAAAGCAGAGAGAGAGAGAGAGAGAGAGAGAGAGAGAGAGAGAGATGCAGTGAAAAGAGCCACGCTTGACAAATTTCCCGCTGCACATTAAAAAGGAGCCATGTTCTGAGGATAATGCTACATTATTCTTTTTTATTCTTTCACTCAGAGCTATTGCTTTGAATTACAGAGGAATCTTTGTTAAGAATAAGAAGGAGAGGAATCAAAAATTCATCAGAGAGAGTTCGCGATGGGCTGAGGAGAATGTATTTTTGTGCTGGAACCAACATTTGCGAAAGTTCCATCTCCTTAAGCAATTATTAGCGGTGATAGTTTGACATGCTCAAGAGTTGTCAACAACTGACTTTAAACAAAGAACAAAGCAGAAATAAACAGAGCCCGGGGCAAAATTAACTTGGGGACCAGCCGCTCTATGAATTATAAATGGCTATCCATTACCAAGGCGAATGGTGATACCAGGAGGCCTCGTCAGTGCGGAATACAGTTGTGAAGGGTGTGAAACAAAGCAGGCGGAGAGAAAATGAACTAAACACTGTGTTTTGTGTGTTGTAAAGATTGCAAATGAATGACCCTTACTGAGTGGATGAACTTTCCATAACTGTGGCCTTCTGTAGAAGATGCTGCATCCATTTATTTGCATTATAGAGAGTATTTTAACACGGAAACATCTAAACTGATGCAGTTAAAATGTACTTTATAGCTACACAGTAAAAAGTGATCATTTTAAGGCAACGGGTTTCCTCGCTTTTTTAGATTAAGTCAACTCAAGCAAATAAACAATGCATAATTGAAAAAAATAAGTTAAATGGAATTGATAAGTTCATATAACTTATTTTTTTCAATTATGCATCAAGATTATTTACTTCATAATTTAAGGCAATGTTTTTTTTTTAAGTTAAGTCAACTGATCACTTTTTACCGTGTATTAGCTTTAGTGGCAATTTAGGTACAAATGAACTGCAAATATATATACACTGCATAGGCTAGCATGCATGGTAGATAATTACGCAAAAGTAAATCCTAGCTGTTGATTGTCCTTTGCAAAACCTTTTGTTATTTTTGTGTGAAATTGTCCTTATACAGTGTATACACAACTGGCCTCATGTGCTTCTTACAGTGGAACATTTTTTAATCTGGGTTGATCAAGAAAGGTTCCCACCTCTAGAGGTTCAGGATTCGTACTGTGAAAGAACACATACCTTCAGAGCATTTCACTTGCCTTTTAATCTCAGGATACAGCAGTGGCACACATATTGACCCCTGTCAACAAAGAACTGGGAGAAGACTCGCCCCCAGAGGTGGATCTGTTGAAGATATGAAAGCCAAAGCGGTCAACATTGATAAAAGCTATCAGCCAATTCAATTCGACAAGGGACCAGTGACTGCAGGACATCTGTGAGAGGGCGAATGACTTGATTGGCACCAGGGATAGAACTTAAATTCCCAGTTTTCCGTCCCCGCAGAACTCCACCAAAGGCATTTCAGGCCGACCAACTATATCCTGAGACATCTCATTAATGGGAAAAAGAGATACAGGAACTAAAGAACGTGTAGCAGGTACTCCCAGCTGGCATGTAGCAGGAGGCTTTTTACATAATTTAAAAGTGAAACTTTCATATCAGACATTTTCAATTCAAAAGTGTAAGGATTTATTCGGCCCGATTGTCTGTGGAGAACGAAAACCATCCCTGATGATGAAAAGCCTATCTTTTTTTTTTTTTTTTGCTACACCTCTGCAAACTTCAAAAAGGCTGTAAATACAGTCGGTACAAAAACACTTGAGAGAGAAAAAATGAAACTTCTGACTTCATTTGAAGTAAACCCAACATTTGCTCTCAAAGTAATAAAGGATCAACAACCTACCACCACGATTGACGAGTGTCGGTAATTACCGTATGCTTCCGCGCTCGTATAATCGCATTATGATGTGTTAACCAATATATTTATTTATCATTATTCTGTTTAGATTCCCATCTAAAAACACAACCCATCTTCAAAAGTAGCTGTGATGCTCGCTTCGCTGTAGCCTAGTATATTTGAGGTGACTTGAAATAGCGTCGTGCAAATGGCACACACTTAAACAACGAACCCTAAAGGTGTTGTTTTGGAAGTAAAAAAAAAAAATCTGCAGTTTGTTTTGAATTAAAAGTCGCTGCAAAAATAAATAGTAGAAGTAAACAGCATTAACGACAGTATGATGGCATTACAGTGTCCTACAACGTATTGATTTATTCTATACAGAATTATTTATGATATTCATGCATGCGACACAAACTCCTTGATGTCTTTGACAGTGATTAGAGGCTTAAAATATGTCTCAAAAAGAAGAGACATGCCAAGACAATGGTCAAATCAGTACGTCGCATAAGACTGAGCATAGACACCTAAAAGTCCGTTATGCCTCCAAGACACAAAGATGGAAGGTTTGAAGACCAAAAGGCACGCATGTGTTTTGCATATGCATTGCGATGAGGCCGGTGCATGAGTGACGGCCGTCATCTTACAGTCATTTTGTTCATAATTAAAATGAACACTTTGTTCTATTATCCATGAGAGACCATCAATGAGTTAACAGACTACCTCTACCACCCTTTCTTTGGTCAAACCTGTCAAACGCCTCTCCACACTTGAAGGGATGCTAACTCTACAACGACTCCACATCAGGTAATTACCACTACATACTTCACACCGGCTTTGGGCAGCTCCCTGAAGTATTTGCATTTTTATGTATAATTGGCCCCAAACATGGCAGTTTGATGCCATGAGGACTTCAGAGGAGGACCACGGGAGGGACAGATGGTGAAACGTCGTAGCGAAATGCAGCGTTCCTCATTCATCTGTGCTTCGCTTGTGCATGAAAGCATATGATGCTGTCGCGGAGCTCTTTTTGATTGATTATTCAAAACAAAACTCCACAGCACGAAGCCCAGCGTTGAGCCACTGAGAAGTACTCAAATAGCAAAGGAGTGCAGGGGTCTGAGGAGCTTTTTTTCTCCTTTTTTTTTTGAAGAGCAGAGTAGCCAACGGCGAGCGTATCCTCGTGCTCTTAGATCCTGTTTTAATCTTTCCCCTGCTTTTAATGATCTGCTTCCTATCCTAGAGTAAAGTTCTTCATATGCCAAGTTCTTGCCTTTACGGAGTGCTTTGAAATGAAATGTAAGCATATATTTATTTTTATAGTTTAAAGGACTCAAGGCCTTGGCAGAAATACACATTTCTGCACTGGAATTAATAAGCATCGTGACACTTGTCTTGAGCACAAGCCAAAAAGGCTGCAACTAGATTCACTATCTCAGTTTTGGTTTTGCTTTCTCAACCTTTCCTGAACACTTTTAATTATTTCTCAATAAAATTTCCGAGCAATAAAGCTGAACTGTCACTACGTTCTCCAAATGGAACTGCAAAAATATTGGTCTGACAATCACATAGTCCCACCCCCAAAACTGGCCCCGCCCCACAGTGGACATTCCTAAACAAGTAGGCCTAGTCCTTAGTTGTGCATTTCCCCTTATGAGGAAATATTTCCCCGTTACATTTTGTGATTTAGGGTTTAATTGGACATTTTTATTTTTATATCTCAGTGACTCGATTCTTTCGAAACCAAAATTATTTGTTCAGTTTCGTTAACTGACTTGTTCACCAAAAGTTGTTCCACCAAAGTGTTTTAGCCAGCTGAAAACACTAGGGGCACTGCTGAAAACGGCTAGCTGAATATCCGCGGAAGTGTTACTAGCATCTAATTTCACAGTTTCTGTGTTGTTTCTATATTGTATGTCGATGCAATATAAGTATTTGCTCTGGCTCTTGTTTTAAATTATTTTGTGCCGTTTTTATGCTTGTTGTTGTCGCCTGTTGATGTTGTACAAGTATAATGTGGCGCTTAGTCTGTATTATATTTGTCCCGCCCCTTCTCCACTGTGATTGGATGGCTGGGTAAAAAGTGAGAGTGATGGGTGCTGCGTTTTACCCAAAGTTCATTCTTGAACATTCTTCAACTCTCGGAAACCGGCAAATAACGCTGAGTGCTTTTTTAAAACGTGGCGCTCCCATTGAAAGCAATTGGAAAAATATGCCATCCTAGGGAATGCTTTGGTGGACACATGGCCTTTCTGCAAGTTATTGGCTGCATCCGAAATACAGTAGTATACAGTAGTAGACAAAAAAACAGTATGTGACAAAACAAGTATGTCCAAATTCAAAGTACTCATAAATGATAGGCAAAAAGTACTGGATGACCTACCACTTTTGGCGAGATTCTGAAGTGTGCATATGATGAACACTTTACTATCCCATGAGGCCACGGGAGAGGATTTGTGAACGGCAGAAGTTACATAAAAGACGCTGGTAGGTCACATGATAATGGCAGCATTGCGAATGTAGTGCGTCCGGATTACTTATTTAAAATAAGTACCTACTTAAGAGAGGTTGCGATTTTGGACACAGGAATTGTTACGTCAATAGGTGGCGAAGTTGCGTTATTTTCACATCCAGTAAATCTGTACAAAACATTGAAAATTATCAAAACATTTTATTATCCTTAATTAAAATTGGCACGGCTACAAAATTACTTAAACAGACCAGAAGAAAAGGTAAGCATAGTTTACCGCAGAAACAACAACAAAGTAGATGTTTAATTTATTAATACATTAAAGGGTTAGTTCACCCAAAAATGAAAATTCTGTCAGTAATTACTCACCCTCATGTTGTTCCAACCCTGTAAGACCTTCGTTCATCTTCAGAACACAAATTAAGATATTTTTTATTAAATCTGAGAGCTGGATCACTCCTCCATAGGCTTCTAAGACTTTATAACTTGCTGGCCCAGAAAATGTATTAAAGACATCGTTAATATAGTCCAAGTGACTCCAGTGGCTCAATCTTAAGTTTATAAAGCGACGAGAATACTTTTTGTGCGCAAAAACAAACAAAAATAACGACGTGCACAGACGCGCTACGCTTAAACACTACGTGAAAAGACTCGAGGCCCAGAGAAAAGGAAATGAAAAGTGGAATAAAGTCGTTGTTTTTGTTTGTTTTTGCGCACAAAAAGTATTCTTGTCGCTTTATAAACTTAAGATTGAGCCACTGGAGTCACTTGGACTATATTAACGATGTCTTTAATACATTTTCTGGGCCAGCAAGTTATAATGTCTTAGAAGCCTATGGAGGAGTGAGACAGCACTCAGATTTAATCAAAAATATCTTAATTTGTGTTCCGAAGATGAACAAAGGTCTTACGGGGTTGGAACAACATGAGGGTGAGTAATTACTGACAGAATTTTCATTTTTGGGTGAACTAACCCTTTAATTTTCAGTTTAAATACATTTTTACAAATTCATCATATTTCACCCCATTTAAATCGACTCACAATCAGAACTGTACGAACAACATGCCTCCTTATATTCATTCCATTCCAAATTCTAAACACTGACCAACGAAATGCCATAATTTCATTTCATTCAAACAAAACAAAACAACTAGTGAATTAAATAATTCACCAAGAACTGTACAGAAAAGTAAGACATTCATCCTTTTTCCTCAGACCCCCCTATAGTAGGTTGATCATATACTGCTCAACTTCTCCAGCACAAGAATGAAATATTTATACTTATTCATAATTGGAGAAATAAAACAGAATAAAAAAAAGACAATCAAAAATCAAGGTGAACAGTCACGCCGTCATTATTATCAGCCAAATTGTTACGCTCTGAATTTCAAAGCATTTCTTCTTGATTTCCCAGTGTCCCGTACATGCCCACGGAGTTCTGGTCCTCTTAAAATATGTTTATAATGAAGGAGGACGCTGTCTAACATTATTAACATGCTTGGCCTTTTTATCCAACCTGCCCCCTCAGGCTCCAAGTTCACCTGATTTGATCTCTCTCTCCCATCGCCCAGCTTTACTTCAAAAACTAACCCTTCAAAAAAGGGTGGAACAGTTAGCATATTTCAAAAAAACTGAACAGATCTTAGCGTAGGCCATGATTAAACATGGGGATCAGAGTACGTAGAGCGAAATGAAAATTTTAAAATGCCCATGTCTTGGATCTGAGGTGTCATTAGCTTTGTTACAAAAGATCAAGATGAGACAGAACAAAATGAGATTCACTTGTACAAGAGTGCTGCTGATAATAAGCCAAAGATTTTCATATTCCAGAAACTGCTAATGACTAACTGCATTCACACAATGCTCTTTTTATCATTTTATCAATCTACTATTAGCTTAATATTTGTTATAAACTATAACATTACATACACTATTATACCTTTATATATACACAACCGTTCTAAAGTTTGGGGTCAATAAGATTGTTTTTCATTCAGCAAGTCAATTAAATTGAGTTTGACCGACCCCAAACTTTTGAACGGTAGCGTTTATGTAAGGGCTTATATTTGTGATGGTGCTGATATTTAGAATAACAGTGTGTGTTCATGGTGTTCCAGACAAGAGCAGGCGAGCGGTGCAGAGTATAGAATGACCTCTACTGACGATATCATATGTAATATGTAACTACATTAGTGAGTTTAGGTACAAAGTGAATATGTGTCTTAGAAGAGGTAGAAAACCTCAGGCGTTTGTGAACGTGTTTTTTGTCCTCTTTTTGTGTGGGTAAATCATGCTGCATGTTATTATTTACAAAGAGTGTTAATTAACATCCCTTTTAAATTCCCTGTTGTAGTTTGTATTTGCAGTGTTGACAGATAAAGTAGTTTAGCTGTGTATACCGCTTCGGGACAGGAAAACAAAACTGGTGATGCTTCTGTTTTTTTTTCCTGTATTTTACCCCTTGTGTGGGATTTGTTGATTAATTATGAAGCTACAAAGGTAAATCATATTTAAAACCACAACAAAGTGGTTTTCCAAACACATTTTATTTACAGTGTTTACATACTTCCTATTGAAACAGGAAGTTGGGGAGGGACATAAAGAGCGCAACAGTGCTCGACGTCCACTTTTTCAATGGCTTTGGTTCAGGAAATATTTAAAAAAAAAGTGAAAAAAAAAAAAGTGAAAAAAAAAAAGTGTGTTAAAAAGTTATGAACCATGAACAAAACCAACCAGCTATTAGGTGAATGGAAGCTTGTTTCCACCACGGAATAAAAAATACAAATGTAATTGCGATTGTAATCGTACTTTGTAACTCGCAATTGTAAATTTGTCTTAATTCTAAGAAAAAAGTCAGAATTGTGAGATATTTAACCTCGCAGTTGAGAGAAAAAAAGTCAGAATTGCGAGACATCTCACAATTCTGCCATTTTTCTTACAATTGTGAGTTTAAATCTTGCAATGTGGACTTTATACATCGCAATTGCGTATTTAAATCTTGTAATTCTGACTTTTCTTTCTCGTAAACTCTCTTTGTGAGTTGGTCTCATAATTCTAAGAGAAATATCTAAATTGTGAGATGCAAGTGTTCTTTTGGTGTGATTTGCAATTCTCTGATGAGTTGGAGATTTCCCCTGCAGAATCATGGGCTATGTAGTTTTCATCAGGAATTTCACTGTTGGACCATATTAAAAGTTGAAATAATGCAGGCTTGTGGCTTCAACAACAGCATATACCAACGATTAAAAAACATTGTCTGTCTTTAAAGGTTTTTAAGGTAGTTTAAAACCAATTCCAGAGAAAATCAATGGGATTTTTATTTACGAAACCAGATGGTTGCACTCTATAAAAAGTATTTTTAAATAGCACCGTGGATTAAAGCAATAAAGACACTTAAAAAAAACAAAACAATACATTCTAGCCACTTCCTGGTTTTGGTCAGTAAATAAAAATGCTGCAAAAGCAAAACACTGCTACTGCTAGTCGGAGACCATATTTATATTCTCATTTTTAAATCATTTTATTTGACAAAAACATAATTGCTAACAAGTGCTATAGGTTAATCGTGTCAATTTCGATAAGTAAACTAGCATATCGACAACAAAAATCTAAAATGGACTTATTTGTGTTCTAGGTTTATGATGGACAAGGTGATATTTTGGTGACATCTGGGATAATTACCTTTTTATATATATAAAGACACATACATCATAAAAGTGTATTTTCATGCTGACATCTTCCATAAAAACAGCCATAAAATGAGTTCTCACACAGTTTAAGTAGAGGACGCTTTGTGCGGTCTTCTCCTGACAGTTTTCTGAATAGAGCAGAAGGAAAACATGTTTAAAGAATTTTTTTTTTTTTTTTCATTTCCTCCGGGTTCTCCAGAGAATGAAGACCTGGTAGCCATTTTGAAATGTGCTGGTTCAGGATCAGTGTGTGTATCCCAGGGCAGCTCTTTGATCAGTCATACACCTCCAGACTTAACCTGCAGGTGATGCCGTGTGTTGTGGTCTCAGTGGTCCATAAGCACGCCCCGCACACACATGGTTCCTCCAAACACTGAACCTGTTGGGTTGGGCTTCTCTAATATAAAGTACATAATTTTCTGCAAATTTTTTTTTTGCTTTGGTATTCAGAGTACTTTTTACGACATTAAGTGTTTTTTATGGCCCACGTCTTCCATGCCGGAAACGCTGGTTCGAATCCCTTTCGTTGCGGTGTGAGCAGAACCGGAGGGGTGATATTGGTGCCATGACCCGGATGGGAGTGAGGTTTAGGGGGTGAGTTTAACACAGGCCAGGTAGTAAGAGCGGTGTGTGTAAACCTCACTCCCCTGGCCTCAAGTGTTACACTAGCGACTGACGCTAGAGGCTGCAGTCTTTAAAGTCCTTGTTAGCGGCCCCACCTTCCATGCCGGAAATGCTGGTTCGAATCCCTCTCGGTCATGGTGCGAGTAGAACCGGAGGGGTGATATTGGTGCCATGACCAGGATGGGAGTGAGATTTAGGGGGTGAGCGTAACACAGGCCAGCTAGTAAGAGCTGTGTGTGCAAACCTCACTCCCCTGGCCTCAGGAGGCACAGTAGAGACTGACACTAGAGGCTGTGGTCTTTAACGTCCTTGTTACCGTCCCCGCCTTCCATGCCGGAAACGCAGGTTCCAATCCCACTCGGAGATGTGCAAGTAGAACTGGAGTGAGGTTTAGGATGGAGGCCAGCTAGTAAGAACTGTTCATGTAAACCTCACTCCCCTAGCCTCAATAGGCACACTAGCGACTGACACTAGAGGCTGCAGTCTTTAATGTAATTGTTAGCGTGCCCACCTCCCATGCTGGAAACGCCAGTTCGAATCCCGCTTGGAGCGGTGCAAGTACAGACATGAGGGTGATTAAATAATGACAGAATTTGCATTTTTGGGTGAACTATCCATTTGATACTCAAGTTTGAGTTAATCTGTAAGCTTTCAGCAATGTAGTTCTGCGCACCTTTCTCTGAAAAAGAAAGTTTGCTTTGTGTTTTTCAGGCAGGTGAAAAGGGCATCATGTCTGCCAGCAGCAAAGAAAGAAGAAACAGACAAATATTTCTCCCATAGTTTGTGTGATGGCTATAGGCAAGGAACCATATTTTGCTAATTTGCATTGCTGAAAGCAACACAAGCGGGTCAGTCTGTCCAAGCTACGTTTAATAGGGGGGATTTCATGTTGACTGGGACACTTTTTGCCATTGAAATGACTGGGGAAAATCTAGACTGGGTCCCAATCAACCTGAATTTACCCTAGCCAATACTGTAGGTCTAAATCAAAGTGTACTGCAGAATTTCTGGTCGCATGGAGCACAACATTCACAAACCCTTGCACTTGTTTCTTCTACGTCCTTGCAACATACCTACAAGAGCACTGTGCTTTCAAATGCAGCGTTGTGTACTCGAGACTCGGACTCGGTCTCGAGACCATATTTTAATGGTCTCGGTCTTGTCATGGACTCGTGTGCATTTTGACTCGGAATTGACTCGTACTCGAACATATTAGGACTCGGACTTATTCCCGAGTCCACTCGAGTCCCATTCAAAATATTTCATGATTGTTACTGTATGTTAATATTTCTTTAAATTGTTGTTTGATTGAAACGTCCAATGATTGCTGACTTTCTTGTGCGCAACTGCGCATGACTTGAGACTAACGTTTGCGCCACGCAAATGCAGCAGGAGCCTGGTCAGATGTGATGTGGAGCCTCTAGCTCAACTATGTATTGAAAATGTATATATATATAATGTATATATATATATATGTATATAAAATGAAAATATATCTGCCTTATATAGATATCTTTAGGTCTGGTTTTTAGACCCAACCTTAGGTTATCCAACCTCTCTGGTCTCGGTCTCGACTCGGCTCGGACTCGACTCTCTCTGGTCTCGGTCTCGACTCGGACTCGACTCTCTTTGGTCTCGGTCTCGACTCGGACTCGACCCTCTCTGGTCTCGGTCTCGACTCGGACTCGAGTGAGCTGGTCTCGACTACAACACTGTTCAAATGTACAAACCGCACATTCCTCAGCCGAATCAAACCAGTCAAGAAGACAGTGAGCCGAGTATGCGTGAAAAACAACTGCTAGTGATGAAGATATTTTTTTGTCTCTTCCTTTTTTATTTCACCTCTTGATGTCTGTGATATTTCCTTCTTCAAAGCTGTAACGCTCTACTATGCCCTAGGGTTAATTAACATGTACCAAACACTGAATGATCAGAGAGAATCCAAAAGCTCCATAGGTTAAGTGTCACATGGGAAACGTGTTGTCAGCCATGGATTCCTCCCGCCTAACCCCCTTCTTCTTTTCAAAGTGTTGTGATAGAGCAAGCAGCAATGAATTAACAGATACTTTTTCAAAACTTTGAATTCATTATGCCAGAAAAAAAAAAAGTCAGGTATTGTTTGGATTCAAACCTTTCCATCCATCCTTACTTGCTTTAAATGAATTAAAAGTGACCGTAAAGACATAGACATTTATGTATATATTAATGTTACAAACAATTTCTTTCTTTTTTCTTTTTTTTAAATAAATGCTGTTCTTTTGAACTTTCTATTTATCAGCAGATCCTGAAAAACAAACTGTCTTACAGTTTCCACAAAAATATAAAGCAACACAACAGCTTTTCTCAAACTTTATGGCATGTCTGCAAAATAACTCACCCAAAACATTTAATTCATGCTTCAAACCTAGTTATTGTGTCAATAAATTGGCCAATGACACCAAAAGAAAAAGTGCTTTTGTCATCATGTGAGCCACACTGGTCAGAATGTTTAGAGGTTTTTTCACCAAGGAGATATTTGTTTTATACAAATTTCATGTTTTTTTTTCTACTTTTCTACAGTTTTGTCTGTGTAAATACAGATTCAGAGTGTATAGGTAAAAAATGACTGGGAAAATTCAACACTGTAGTACACAAAAAGAAAATGAACAATTGTATTTATATAGTACATTTATTTTGCAGCAGTGTGTTACATGTAAACTGAAAATTTGTCTTATGTCTTTCTCTAACACATATCTTCTTCGTTACATATCTTCATATTGCTCTTCCATGACAAGGATTTTTAGTTTACATGTAACACATTTCTAGAAAAAAATGCACTGTAAAAATACAAATGTACAAATAGCACTGAATGGATCATTTTGCATGTGATGGCTGACACGATGTTAAAAATATAATTATATTAAAAAATATAATTTTATAAAATTAACTCAACATCTATAATATTCGATAGTAACGCAAAATTTGTCGTCATTATGTTATAGTAGCATTACTATGCAGTTTCTAAGGTTTTACTGCCTCAAGTCAAAAAAATCCCACAGTCAAGGTCCTTAAAGTGTTACTGAGTTTAGCAAAAAACATGTCTAGCTGCACATTCAACAACACTCAGCTCTGAAACAGCTACAGGTCACTACAGAACCCATAATTAGATGGTAATCACATTCACACAGCACAGAATATGGCTGCCAGTCCAGTTCAGAGCTAAATTTGGTAGCGTTCACACACAAAATTGATTATAAACCAGAGTGACAACTGAATTCTATAACTGAACTGTCCCTTAGGGGTCACACTTGAGCATGTATACTGTGTAAAAAATAATGTTCCAAAAATATAAATAATGAGTCTCGAAGTGACTCGTAAAGCATATTCCGTATCCTTGATAGGAACTCCAGCATATCAACAGCGATAAGGGATTGTATGTTATACAGGTAAAAATGAATGGTTCTTTAGTGGACTAATTAATACGCGGTACTCTCTCTCACTGGCTTGCGGCTGACATTTGGTTCATGCTTGAGTGGATGCGGGCCAGATTTCCATCTTTTGCATGACGGCACTGCGGTGTGTGTGTGTGTGTGTGTGTGGGAATGGCTGAAGCAGTCTAGCGCATGGCCTCACAAGGACACTGGCGACGGGCCCGTCTTCAGGAGACGGGATTAAGGTAGCGTGACAATCGTGTATTAAAAGCACTTTGGCCCAATCCGACTGCATTCACAGGTTAGAGGTTCAATGGCAGATGGTAAAATTCACACTGAAAGTAGGAGGCTGTTTTGTGTTCCTCGCAAATGTCATTGTATTATTATATCACTGGAGAGCAGGGTTTTGTCCTTTATAAAATAAAAAATTATATTAAAATCATATACATTTATGAAATATTATACAATTATTTTATACAAATGTTGATTTTTGATTTTTTCTTTATATAAACACTCAGAGCACCATTTAGAGTTGCATAAATGTTATGCAAAGAATTTGCATTAAATTAGGATGAAATATATTATGTTGAATGAACAGTGACATTTTGTGAAATTTACACAAGGTAAAATGGACGTCCTTTTTCTACCAATATTGCCTCGGTAGGATATGCTATTTGTTAAAGAATTATTCTTAATATCAAGACACGTTTTAAGGATTTGAACAAACTGAAACCGCTAAGGCCATCTATTCTGGTTCAACTGACTCTAGCAGCAAATGCATTTTTCAGCCTGTCCTCATTAACCCTGAATCACTCAAGAATAGGGTCTGTTTTATAGAGAAGAGGCTTGTATTAATATGCAACCTCCCGTAATGTTTGCCTTAACCAGTTCTCAAGAAGTTACGATTACAAATATCTTGTCTATACACACCACGCACAGAGTCGCAGGCTTGTACAAACAAGCCGGAGAGTCGTGGCAGCTGAACAGATGATTAGAGCCACTTCACGGGCAATCATGATAAGAGCCGTTGGCTTTACGCCACCTTCCCACCTACCGACACTGACTGCACCGCATGACCAGCACGCAAAATGGAAAAGACAAGAGTTTGTGTAGTAGTACTGTAGTAAATCTTTCACACTATGTAGAACATCAGGTATTAATCTTGATAGCCTTTAGAGAATATTTCAACAAAGACCTGAAGACCATTGCTTTTGGGACGATCACAATAAAAGTTTTAAAAAAATTACTATTTATTTGCATCTTGGTAGGCATTCGTTTCACATAATCATTTTCAATGAATGACTCTACAGTTATAGTTAATAATAATAAATTATTATAGCAGTAATTAATATAGTAGTTTAGTTTAGTTGTTTATTTTATTTTGCAGTTTTCTGTGCTTTAGTTGAAATATTTATATTTAACTTTTACTTTTATATTTATTTTAGTTTTAGTTATTTTAGTATTTCAACAAACCCATTTTAGTTCAGTTAATTTCTAATTTTCCATTTAAGTTTCATCTGATACTTCTTTTTTCTTCAACATTATTTCAGTGAACAATTTTTTGTTTTAGTAAACAATAACAACAATGTGACTAGAATGTCTAGTGGTGTAACCATCATGTAATGACTTTTTTTCTGAAATATGTCATTACAATATTTTTATGAAATTCATATTATGACAACAAAATGGCTTCCTGGACATTCAGTGACTTGGAAAAGTTACACACGTGACATTTTTGACATTAAACTGATTATATATATATATATATATATATATATATATATATATATATATATATTCCTTTTAGAAAAGGTCTATTCATTGTCTGTATTAATTGCATTTTAAGGTACAGTATGTTTTGAAGAAATTAATAGATACTATTAATAGATACTAAAAAAATCTCATTGAGCCTTTAGCGAAATTCTGAACAATTTCAACCAGTCCAAACAACACTCAGACTTCTCTATTGTTTTGCAAACCTTTGGAAAAAAGCCTCTTTTTCTCTGTCTTCAGTGTGCAGTAATGCTGCTATAGCACTGCTCGCGGCTTGAAAAGAGGCTGAGGCTGAGCGAGCGAGAGAAAAAGAGAGGATGAACCCAGGCTTTGCCACAGGGAGATCTCAAAGCGTCAGCGCACAGGGGAGAAAGACGGGGCTCCCTGTAGCAGCCCTCAAACAGACAGGCCTAAAGCATTACATACTGCTGATCACACTCACTAAAGGAATCCAACCAACCCGCCCTTTCTTTGTTCAGCACATCAAGACAAGTTAGTGTTTCCAGACATTTTCCTTTCTTTGGCTTAAGTAGTATAGTTTGGTTTCCCAGCACAGTATTAGTTAAGAGATTTCTATTACACCAGCAAATACAGTTAACCATACAAGGATATTACAATATATATAACACATTTCCTCATGTGTCTAGCTATGTAACAAGATTTAGTGGGTGTCCTTTCTGTATTCTGTAAAAAAAAACATTTTCAAAAGGGGGTTTTCACAGTGATTCCATACAACCATTTTTGGTTCCCCAAAGAACCTTTCAGTGAACATTTCTCAAGTCCTCCTGTGGTGAAAATTAAGTTTTTTAATGTTGTTTATATGTCTGTGTGGTGTTTTTAATATGCTTTAAGACAAAACATGTGCAAATTCATAAGTCAACACCATTGCTGAGTATTTTCTCCTTAAAACTGCAGTGAACCGTAAGAATCAATGGTGTTTCTGACGTCACAAACTACCTTGTAACCAATGACAACAACGTGTGTTCATCCTGATCTCTGAGCTGGTGTGAGTGAGTGGAGGCGGGGCTAATTAGCATATTCACATTTAATTTGCATTTTCAAGTAAAAACTTTTAAATATGTCATTTCGGTATGTCAAAGATGAGTTTTAAGGGATACAATTATTGACTACAGGGGGACTTTAAAATAACCAAGTTTTTCTTAGGGTTAAAAACATTTTAATAATCTAAGGAACACATTTTTTCACTATAAAGAACCTTTTGTGCAATAGAAAGGATGTTAAAGATTCATATTCTATGGATGTTAAAGGTTCTTAACCATCATTGCCAAAAAATTATATTGGAGTTTGCAACATTAGCATGTTGCATATCTTATTGGGAATTATATTCATCCATGCCTCCATCCAATCAACAACTGATGCATATTTTCGTTTCCGATAATCCGACAATATGGAAAAAATCTGTTGCTACTTCAGTTTCATCCCAACTTTAAAATTGCTGTCTATGAAGTCACAGTTTAGCTGGTTAGCTTAATTTAGCCCCTGCTGGTAGACATACATTCTGATGAAATATTTTTGAGAGGAAATCATAAAATGATTATATTTTCGTAGCTATTTCACTAGTGGGATGAAACAGAAATTGTGATACTCTTTTCATCCCTATTGTGATGTATATCCAAGTGAAACGGTTTCTCGAACAAGAAAAAATGTAGAGCGGGACTTGATTCTCCACATCGGGACTTGATGGTTGTGGTTTGCTATTGGTCGATCACATGTGAGTGACAGGTTGTCCCGCCCTCACGCCAGGAAACGCATCATCAGAGAAGAGAAGTCGCTCCAAGAGCGAGGGGGAAGTTATTTTGATTAAAGATTACGAGGAAATAAATGTTATAATAAATACTGCAATATTCCACTAAAAATAAGAACTGACCTTTTTGATTTCATGGTGACTTTAAAAGCGGGACAGATGTGGAGTCGGAAATATCATAATAACTAGTTCCAAGTAGGGCTGTAGTACTCGAGTCCGGTCTTGGACTCGAGTCCGGACTCGAGACCGCTTTTCAATGGTCTCGGACTTGTCTCGGACTCGCTGGTATTCGGACTCGGACTTGTCTCGGTCTCGGCCACTGGTCTTGCCAAATATGGCTTTTGGTCTCGACCGAGTCCAGGTGTCTTTATTATGTTCCCAGTAATCACACATACGTCGCCGCGATATTAAAACAAAATATTATTGGAGGGAAAGTGAAACACTGGCCACCTAATAACGTTAACTATGGGCATTTCGGCTCTTTTTCGTGAGCCGGTTCGTTTCACTCAGCTCAATGAAAAGAGCCGGCTCTTTTGACTCATAAACGGCTCTATAAAAAATAAATGTTTAAATAAACTCGCTGAAAGTCCACCGCTAGTGCAACGTGAATATTCACATTTTTAATTGTCCATAACACCCCGAAAACTAGCCTGCTTGCCTTGCACATCTAATTAATGGGCAAAGTTTTCCGACTTTTTTTCTTACCTTTCTTTCTTTGCCTATTCCACGAATGGTAGGCTAAAATATTAATTTTTCGTCACGTCATCCGCCCGATCCGCGGTTTATCCGCATCTCTTGTGTGTGTGTGTGTGTGTGTGTCTGTGAGTTGGCTCGGCCCTCCCTCATGCAGTTTAATTGGTTGACATCGCGTGTATGATTGACAGGAACAGAATGTAAGGCTGATCAGACAGTCGAAACGAATGTGTGTGCTCCTTTAGGCCTATATAATTTTTTTTTTTTTTGTTGTTCTTTGAATTAGTCAATTATTTTAAATAAAATTAAAATTATTCATTATTTCATTATTACATGATTTAATTTCTATAGGCTAGCCGCTAGCCTACTCATTTTTTTTTTCCTGTCCTGGACTCGGTCTTGACTCGGACTCGAACCTTTTTGGACTCGGTCTTGACTCGGACTCGAACCTCTTTGGACTCGGTCTTGACTTGGACTCGACTAGTCCTGGTCTTGGACTTGTCTTGGACTCGACAAAGGTGGTCTTGACTACAGCCCTAGTTCCAAGCACATGAGTAACCAAGTGAAGTTCATGATTTGAAACATGGTGGATCACTAATCTATAATACAAACAATATCATATAATGTATCTATATTACATTTAGATTAGGTGTACTTTAAGGCAGCAACAGGCACATGTTTTTTCCAGTCTAATAAAGATAATTTACACCTCAGATGATTGAAACAAAATGGCAGTATCCATGTCAAATAAACAACAGGCCTGCATAAAGGCCCTGATATTCTCGCAGCAAAGTTACTTTTTCTTGAAATTTGCAAGCAGAAGTACACAGCCCTGATTCCGCCTACGCAATAGCAAAATAAACACACAACAAAAACACAACGATGAGAAAACAGCAGTTAAGAAAGCATCTGATCATAGCGATGTGAATATGTTTACACCAGCTCTGCCATTCATTACTCCAGTCAAGTCACGTCACGTTTATTTATATGCACTTTATACAATAGATTACTTTAAAGCAAGCAGCTTTACGGTATGAAAAATGAAAGAAGAAAAAACAGTGTCAGTGTTGCTTTCAGTTATAATTACACAACTTCAATTTCTACTATAAAGCAGCTGTCATGTTTGTACTCAGACTCAGACTTTGTACAACAGACTGAACAGCAGAAACCAGCAAGCTGTTTCGAACTCAAAAAACAAACTTCAAACAAACTTCATTTTGGCCTGATTTTGTTCGAAATGACGTCACACCAGTTTGTTCTTCAATTTCGCTTGCTTGAAGTATATCCGTGCCTTTAGCCAACCCATCAGCTGCCATTGAGAAGAATGGGAATGCTAACGGATATCTCCACAAAACGTATGAACAATTAAGGAATATTCAACCGAGAATCAATAATTGTAAGCAGCCACCAAAACAAAGACAGAATTGACAGCAGTGTTTTTCAGTGCTATTGTTTCAGTCGTAGCCTGTGCCGCGGTGACAGAATGACTTTTAGCAGCGCTTCCTCTGTTGTCTGAGTTTGAGCCTCATAAAAGGAAGCTGTCATGACAACACCAAAGGCACCAACCCCATCTTCCCATCCGGAGAGAGAGAGCGTCTGCTGGAGACGGGCCACCTCTCAACACGTCAGTCCTTCAGCGGAACCCGTCAGCCCAGAGGCTAGAGTACAGAGGCTGGGTCGGTGTTTACTATACGCACTGCCGACTACACCGCTAATGAACCCACGGGACAGCCGAGATCTCTGAAATTTAAAATAATGAGAATTAAGGAAATATTAATCAAACTCTGGTGTCCTCGGACTGCTTGTGTTTTAGGTAGCTGGTGAGGATGTTGAGCAGCTCTTCTGGCTTAGCCTGTGGAGATACTGTTTTACAGAGAACACGCGAGTAGCAAGACTGCTAGCTGGAGGACATGGGATCACACATGCACACACAACGACATAAGCATGCACACTCTGTCCCATTAGTTCCCCAGTCTAGTCCATAATTAAATACCCAGCACTGCACAAGTAGTCAGGCAGGCCATGGGCATCAATACAGACGACAAGAGGGGACGAAATCTGTATTACACAGCCCGCTCTTCATACTAGTGTCTGAACAGCTGTGTTCTCTTAAAGGGGTCCTACTATGCTTTTTCACTTTTTCAACTTTATTTAGGGTGTAATGTTGATGTTTGAGCATTCAAAATGATCTGCAACGTAACAAAGCTCAAAGTTCACTCCAAAGGGAGATATTTTCATTTAACAGAATACACTTTCCACAAACTAATGAACGACTCGTTTGGACTACAACACGTTTTTCTTCCGGGCTTTATGAATTCACAATGTTACTAATGTTATTTAAATAATCCCGCCCACGGAATACGAAAAAAGGTGCAAGGCTGACATTGAGCTGCTGCTATGTCAAAGAGATGCTGTTTTTTCCACCGCTTTTCCAAAACTCATTTGTTTGACCTTCCTAAGGCTGACATATTTAGAGTGGTTAAAATGTATGTGTTCCTGAACATTATAATCCCAAAGTCTATCTGTGTGCTGCACATTTTACGGAGAACAGCTTCCAGAAACTAATTGAGTACAATGCTGGCTACGCACAAAAGCTTCTCCTGAAATGGAGCAGTTCCCATTTTGTCGGGACAATCTGTTGTTTGTGGATCATAACTTGTAAGTATGTCTTATTATTTGTAGTTGCGTTTTCTATTAACTTTTTTACTTTGTAAAAGGGCATAATAGGGTATAAGGAACAATCACATAGCCAACTATAGCAACTAATCAACCGTGTGTTGTCCATTTTCATTTGCTATGTTCTAGCATACTAGTCTTATCATTTCTACAGTATATAGTATTCTATATGCCAAATGCAGTAGATAATAAGAAGAAATATCCACATTTGCCAAAAGGAGCATGCAGATTACACAGTATGCGATTTCAGACACAGTGAATGTGTTTAATATATATATATATATATATATATATATATATATATATATATGTTTTTTCTTCTTCTTAGATTTCTGCCGACATGAGTGAAGCCCACTTCAGGTTTTATGTAGCCTATATGCATAATTTAAGCACAAGTATATAACATCATCAGCATAGTACGTACACGTGCAGCAATTGTTGTAACTGCGCACACTCTGTACTTACTCAAAGACTTGAGCAAAGTGCGTTTAAGCGAGTCATTTCACTCAGCGGCCATCTTTGAAACGCCTCTGCTATGCAAGTGTAGCTTCTATCTCTTTAAATGGAGAAACATCAAGTTCGCCAAAGCTGTTCACAAAGCTTTCGATTAAATTTCATATTTGAAATCACTAATGAAATTTGACAACAACTGTATCATAAATGTGGTTTCTTATGCTCGCTAAAAAGCTTATTTTTCAGACTGGAGCATCCAATGCACATGCGCAGTATGACTGTTTCTATGGCAACCGGAGCATCTAACGGCAGCTGTAGTGACGCGATGATTTTACCAATCAACCATTGGCTCTTTTATTTAGAAGGCGTAACTTTTTCCGCCATTTTGCGCGGTGCTCATTTCCCCTTTAAAACGAGTAGAGTGCAGCGTCTTTCTATTGTAAAGTATTTGGCTTGAGCATGTGCATTGAATTATTATTAATATTTGCACTGATTAGTTTCTCCACAAGGCAGTGCTGGCTCAGGCCTTTATTTCACAGTCGAAATGGAAAAAATAACACGAAACAACAAGCAGCTACTGGAAACAACAAGCCCAAGTTGACAAGCATATGGGAAATTACAGGAAACCCGCTTATAAACAAGTAACTGTTACAAAGAAATTTCGGTCATAATTTCTGGAGAGAACTCGTAGCCTACAGACAACCTTTTAGTGTCCATCATGTATCAAATTTGTGTCACAGTTTTGGTGGCCGTGTCCAATGACACAACCGAGGCTGAATTAGCAATTAGCAATACTACAAAACTAGCAGGTAAGGATGGTTGAAATAGTGCACGTGATCCGTTTTAAATCGTTGTGTGTGAACGGTATAAGGAAATACAATAGGCCTACACGATACTGTTTTCCCTTTGAGATCCACAGACAAATCCCCTTCTGCGAACATTAGATTAATGTAATCATATTTGAACACACTTGACCACATGCCATTTTGAAAAGCGTCAATCATTTTCTCCTCCCATACCGGCGTGTTTTTGCGAGGTCTCCTCGTGTTGTTGGTGCTGAGCTCTCCCTTTGACATTCATGGGCTCCAGGTCTCATCTGAATGATTGAATGCCGGCGTTTGCCGTGCTAAATTGCGTCGTTTCAATCCGGGAGAGAGTCAGAGTCCCTCCGGATTCCGGCTCCCGGTGGACCAGCCGTCGAGAAGAACAGCATGTTGTACATCCACATAAAACGGAAAAAATATGAGAGGTACTCTCCTCTTTATGACACAGAAATTAATCTGTCACTGGAGCTGGAAGTAAATCTCGGGCCTGCTTTGCAAAATACTGTTTTAACCCCCTTTACTCTGTATTTTATCTTTTATTGGCAATAAACATAAAACAGCACAAAAGGGTAATGTCCTCATCAATATTATCACAAAATAATAAATTTGAAGGCTTATAAACTTTAGAAGGAATTTTCGTCCTCGAGTGATCCGAATGTAGATCCTCTGAAAAAGTTATCTGAACATTTTTCATATTATTGTTGCTAATTGTTAAAAAAGGAAAATGTTTTTTTTTTCTCAAGGCAACATAATTTACACTAATTTCTTGCACTTCTATTTATTGAATATAATTTATCATTTTTTTTCTATTATACGTGAGTGTTTAAACAGTGTTTTGAAATTATTTTTATTCTCGCGCCTGAAACCACTTATTTAGCCTATATTTGTGTGTGTGTGTGTATATATATATATATATATATATATATATATATAAACTTATTTATCTTTTAAGCCTATGCATTTGTATGCATTATTATGGCAAACAAAGTCACAATACTACAAGTTTATACTGTTATATACTTAAACACACATACTATTATTCACACAACAGTTAGAATGGCACTAATTTGTAAAAAAAATTTGTTTATATTTTTTAATAGTAATTTAAAAACAATACTGTAATTATAATAGTACTGAGGCCACTATACAAAACAAAATGGTAACACTTTACAATAAGGTTGCATTTGTTCACATTAGTTAGTATAATAGCATGAACCAACGATAAAAGAATATTCTACAAAATGTATCATTCTTAGTTAATATTAATTTAAGCATTTAACCTATTAATACATTTTAAAATCAAAAGTTGGATTAAGATTATTTAATGGACCTGAGCTGAGCTGACATGAAATAACAATGAGCAGATGTATTTTTATTTATGAATCTTTACAAAGATGAATAAATGTAACAAATGAATTGCTTATTATTGGGTCATTTTAGTTAATGCATTAACTAATGAGACCTCATTGTAAGTGTTACCAACAAAATATATACAATTATCAAAACATTTTTAATAATCCATGGTCACACACAATGCAAAATTTTAGTGAATTATTTTTTCCTCTATGCGATAGCTAAAATTGCATTATTTTCTTTGCGTAGGAAACACCATCCATGTGAAAACAACGTCATTATAGCTGTCCAGCTCAAGATCTCCAAGCGGAGAGAGGTGAGAGATATCAAGGCCCTTTATTCATTTGAATTCCTATCTTCCTCCAAACGTTTCTCTCTCTCATTAGGTTTCTCTCTCTATAAAGGAACGAGGCCTGCTGGGGCCGTTAGAAATGCATTGTCAACTCTTCAGCGGATCTCACCCTCAGAGACCACAAACTAAACAGGGGAAGGATCTAGTGGAGGAACCTCTTTCTGGTATGCTAATCAAGTTAGCTGGAGGTTAAATTAACATTTTTAATTAAAAAATTAGCACCAAACAAACACAGCAAAACACACTAATGATTAAAACATCTAAATAAAGCTCCTCGCCAAAGAATGAACAGGAGAAGGCAGCGTGAAAACAGTTTTATTGCTCCCATAAAGCACGTCTGGAGAGGAAATTCACATCTAAATGACATTGAGTCGTTGGCCGATTATGTAGTGAAATGAATGGACTGGCTGAGGCGTGTCAATATGTTGTGGGTGATTATCATGGAAATGATTGGGTGTTAAAATACGACGGCGGATTCCCTCAAGTATCCAGTCAGGGAAAGTGTTTTGTAATTAAACCTTTTATGCGGTGATATGTAATTCATGTATGTAAAGCATATTTAAATTTGATCACAAGCAGAATCTCAAACAGTAGGAAAATACTCTCTTATTTCTAAGTTACTACTTTTTCATTTCTTTTTAAACTAAAGGGATAAAATATGTTAATTCCACTGGAGATCAAATATTAAGTATTTGTTATTGAATAAAAAATAATAATTAAAAAGGCAGTTGCAAACATCAAAGTAATCCCACAGCAAGCGGTAGATGTTTTCTGGCTGTCAGCCACACACACACACACACACACACACACACACACACACACACACACACACACACACACACACACACACACACACACGCACCCTGTGGCTCTATCGCTCTCTAGTGGAAATACATAATAAATGCAACCAACTACTTGCAGCTAATTTACAACTTACAAAAGGCAATTTACAACTTGCGTAAGGTGGGGGTTTACCAACTTTTTGATGCCAAATATGCCCTAAATATGGTGATTACCTTGCTAAGGACCTCTTTCCTAAAATACTAAGGCATCAATATACTATAATAAGATTATATTAAGATTATTTGTGGTGTTTGAAATAGTAAGTATAATATGAAGACAATGAATTCTCTAAATGTTTACAGTACTAATGGCAAAAAAAAAAAAAAAAAAAAAAAAATTAACAAATAATTTACAATTTTATAATAAATACAAATATTAATTAAAATAGTTAATAAATAGCATTTATTTGTATGGTGTTTTCACAATAAATAGTGGTCAAAAGCATCTTAAAAAATATATACTTTTACACTTTTTAATCTAAAATTTGCAACTGATCCCTACCCCTTGTAAACAACCAATAAATAAGTGTATATAAATAAATTAATATTTTTGAAAACTTAAGGCCCTTTACATTTTTTTAAAATTGTGTGTGTGTATATATATATATATATATATATATATATATATATACACTCACCTAAAGGATTATTAGGAACACCATACTAATACTGTGTTTGACCCCCTTTCGCCTTCAGAACTGCCTTAATTCTACGTGGCATTGATTCAACAAGGTGCTGAAAGCATTCTTTAGAAATGTTGGCCCATATTGATAGGATAGCATCTTGCAGTTGATGGAGATTTGTTGGATGCACATCCAGGGCACGAAGCTCCCGTTCCACCACATCCCAAAGATGCTCTATTGGGTTGAGATCTGGTGACTGTGGGGGCCATTTTAGTACAGTGAACTCATTGTCATGTTCAAGAAACCAATTTGAAATGATTCAAGCTTTGTGACATGGTGCATTATCCTGCTGGAAGTAGCCATCAGAGGATGGGTACATGGTGGTCATAAAGGGATGGACATGGTCAGAAACAATGCTCAGGTAGGCCGTGGCATTTAAACGATGCCCAATTGGCACTAAGGGGCCTAAAGTGTGCCAAGAAAACATCCCCCACACCATTACACCACCACCACCAGCCTGCACAGTGGTAACAAGGCATGATGGATCTATGTTCTCATTCTGTTTACGCCAAATTCTGACTCTACCATCTGAATGTCTCAACAGAAATCGAGACTCATCAGACCAGGCAACATTTGTGGTTATTTCAGTCAAAGTTGCTCTTCTATCAGCTTGAATCAGTCGGCCCATTCTCCTCTGACCTCTAGCATCAACAAGGCATTTTCGCCCACAGGACTGCCGCATACTGGATGTTTTTCCCTTTTCACACCATTCTTTGTAAACCCTAGAAATGGTTGTGCGTGAAAATCCCAGTAACTGAGAAGATTGTGAAATACTCAGACCGGCCCGTCTGGCACCAACAACCATGCCACGCTCAAAATTGCTTAAATCACCCTTCTTTCCCATTCTGACATTCAGTTTGGAGTTCAGGAGATTGTCTTGACCAGGACCACGCCCCTAAATGCATTGAAGCAACTGCCATGTGATTGGTTGATTAGATAATTGCATTAATGAGAAATTGAACAGGTGTTCCTAATAATCCTTTAGGTGAGTGTATATATACAGTGCTATGCATAAGTTTAGACACCCATGCTAAAGTTGACTAAAAAGAGGAATAAAAAAATCATCTTTTGGAAATTGAACTTAATGCCTTAATTAAAAAAATTAGGAAAAATCCAACCTTTAAGGACACCAATTTTCTTTGTGAATGAATAATGTTTCGTAAATAAATAAATGTTCTTCCTTAAAATAAGTCTGGACACCCCTATGTTAAATTCCCATAGAGGCAGGCAGATTTTTATTTTTAAAGGCCAGTTACTTCATGGATCCAAGATACTATGCATCCTGATAAAGTTCCCTTGGCCTTTGGAATTAAAATATATCATCACATAGCCTTCACCATACCTAGAGATTGGCATGGTTTTATTTCAGTTAGCCTAATAGCTGGTTTGATTTGCATTGAGAGATGATCTTATGGAAAGTACTCCATGCCAATCTCTAGGTATGGTGAAGGCTATGTGATGATGTGGGGCTACTTTAATTCCAAAGGCCAAGGGAACTTTGTGAGAATTGTGAGATATAAACTCGTAATTGCTAGAAAAAAAGTCAGAATTGCGACAAACTCGTAATTGCGAGAAAAAAATCTGAATTGTGCGATATAAACTTGCAGGATATAAACTCATAATTGCGAGAAAAGTCAGAATTGTGAGTTTTAAACTCATTTCTAAGAAAAAGTCACAATTGCGACTCAAAGTCAGAATTTCAAGATATAAATTAGCAATTGTGAGAAAAAAAGTCAGAATTGTGAATAGCCCCACATCATGACATAGCCTTAACCATACCTAGATATTGGCATGGTTTTATTTCAGTTAGCCTAATAGCTGGTTTGATTTGCATTGAGAGATGATCTTGTGGAAAGTACTCCATGCCAATCTCTAGGTATGGTGAAGGCTATGTGATGATGTGGGGCTATTTTAATTCCAAAGGCCAAGGGAACTTTATCAGGATGCATAGTATCCTGGATCCATGAAGTAACTGGCCTTTAAAAATAAAAATCTGCCTGCCTCTATGGGAATTTATCAAAGGGGTGTCCAGACTTATGCACCCTGTATTTTAAGGAAGAACATTTATTTATTTACAATCCGTTATTCATTCACAAAGAAAATTGGTGTCCTTAAAGGTTGGATTTTTCCTATTTTTAATTTAGGCATTACGTTCAATTTCCAAAAGATGATTTTTTTATTCTTCTTTTTAGTCAACTTTAGCATGGGTGTCTAAACTTATGCATAGCACTGTATATATATATATATATAATTTATTCTATTTTAAATGAAATATGCAAATATATTTCAAGCAATACAAGATGACATTTTAAATGATAAACCAATAGATATTAATGTTCATTCATGTTTAAATGTGGTGTAAGTGTCCAAATAATTCTTTGAGGGGTCATTGTATCTTAATCTCATTTAAATACAAATAAAAAAGTTCAACATATGACTCTTAGGCTACTTTAGAAGACCAAAAAATGAAGCAGAAATGAATGGTTTTGTTTTATTTCTCAGTATAGAAAAAAATGGGTAACAGTAAAAATATCTGCTCAGAAAAGTACAAGTGTATTCCTTTTGCAAGAAGGATATCAGTTCACTTTATTGGCGATTCACTTTACTGTGGCTAAATGGCTCCTTTAGATCTTGTATACACTCTTAAAAACAAAGGTTCTCGATTGGCATTGATGGTTCCTTTAAGAACCTTTATTATCCATGGAACCTTTCCGTTCTTCATAGTGGAAAAATGTTCTTTAGATTATTAAAATGTTCTTCACAATAAGAAAAATAATCATTTTAAGAACAGTTCGGTGAAAGGTTCTTTGGGGAACCAAAAATGGTTCTTCTATGATATCTGTGCAATAATAATAAAAACCCTTTTTGTAACCTTTATTTTTAAGAGTGTATTTCATGTTGCAATCCTTCTTAAAGGAAAACACATGCTTATTTCCAGTCTAAGTGAGTGCATGTCTCTAAAGCTGCAGCAGGTTAGGGACTATATTCAAAGCCAGGCACAGGAGATCTGTCTGGACCTGCGCAGAGCTCAAGTCCTTCGCGTAGCCCTTCTCAAACTCTGTCGGGATGGTCGACTTAATCGTCTCCAGCGCACAGGCTCAGCAGGGCCCTCTGGTAGTCTCCCTTTGTATGCTCCTGAGAACATTAAACACATACAAAGCAATGCATATTTAGAGGCTCCTCAATATCTGATAACTGATTGCTTGTTTCCGCCACAGAATAAAAAAAAGTAATTGCGACTTTTTTTCTCGCAATTGCGAGAATTTCTAGAAATAAACTCGCAATTGCGAGGAAAAAAGTCAGAATTGTGGGATTTTAACCTCACAATTGCAAGAAAAAAGTCAGAATAGTGACACTCGCAATTGCGAGAAAAAAGTCAGCGATATAAACTCGTAATTGCGAGAAAAAAAATCTGAATTGCGACAAACTCGTAATTGCGAGAAAAAAATCTGAATTGTGGGATATAAACTTGCAGGATATAAACTCATAATTGCGAGAAAAGTCAGAATTGTGAGTTTTAAACTCATTTCTAAGAAAAAGTCACAATTGCGACTCAAAATCAGAATTTCAAGATATAAATTAGCAATTGTGAGAAAAAAAGTCAGAATTGTGGTATATAAACTCGCAATTACGAGAAAAAAAGTCTCGCAATTGTGAGAATTTTTTTTAAATTGTGGGATATAAACGCGCAAAAAGTCAGAATTGTGGGATATAAAGAGAGTTTTTATCTCACAATTCAGGCTTTATTTCCCTGAATTGTGAGATATAAAGTCGCAATTACATGCGCAAACAAGCTTCCATAGTTTGTACAATAGTTAGAAAACAATATTACAGGAACGTACAGTAATGGTCTGGTACAGAGACTTCCCGTGGTGGGCCTTGAACTCTTGTCTGATCTTCTTGAGGTCCACCTCGCATCGGGACACAATGATCCGGGTCAGCGCCTTTTCATTCGCTCCTTTGCTCTAAAAGACGCAAATACGCAAGATTAAACGAGTAGCGCACAGCCTGATGCAATTCCACTGCAAGACATCTGAAACATCCGCAGACACATTACAGATGAACTTTTTTAATACTTTCTTCCAAGCCCAGGGAAGAATAAAAAGTGTTGGCAGATGAAACATATTTTACCTTCATGGCGTCTTGCAGTTTGTTGGCGAAATACAGCTGTTTGTTTTCAAAGCACTGAACTGAGGAAGAGAAGATGTGGAGATTAGATTCAGCTGCTGGGTTAATAGTAGCTTTCTGACTCATAAAAACTGTGGATTTGACTTGAACTTAAAGCCTTTTCTAAAGACTTTTGTAACTTTTAGTCAAAGTCTGCAAGTTTTAAGATAATCTACACTGCTGTTCAAGTCTGGGGCCAGTAAGATTGAACTTTTTAAAGGAAATTAATACTTTTATTCAGCAAGGACACATTAAATTGATCAAAATAGATAGTAAATACATTTATAAAGTACAATTACAAAAGATTTCTATTTAAAATAAATGCTGTTCTTCATCAAATGTATAAAAATGTATCAGGGTTTCCATAAAAATATCAAGGCAGCACAACTGTTTTTAACATTCATAATAATAATAAATGCTTCTTGAGCATCAAACCAGCATATTATAATGATTTCTGAAGGATCATGTGACACTGAAGACTGCAGTAATGATGCTGGAAATTCAGCTTTGCATCACAGGAATAAATTACATTTTAAAATATACTGAAACAGAAAATGCTTATTTTAAATTCTAATAATATTTCACAATATTTCTGTATTTTTGATAAAACATGCAGCCTTAGTGACTTATTTCAAACACATTAAAAATGTACCGACCCCAAACTTTTGAATGCTAATGTATATGCTAAAGTACAGTTAAAGCTCGACAAATTTAACATATAGATTAGACATTTAAATTCACTTTGTCCTCCTGCAAAATTAAGAATGAAAATGTTCATCCTCCAAAACTATAAATACCAGCTCCATTTGACTAGCATTAGCAAGTAGCTAATCATGCTTTTGCTGTGTTTCTTTGGTTCCACCAATGCTCATATTTTAATTCCTTCTCTAACCTTAATTTATTGAAGCAAGTGGCTGAAATATATATATATTTTTTAAAGTGTTTTCATTGCTTTTGGTCTATGGTTTGGTCCAAGAGTTTGGCTAAAGGCTAGATATACAAAAACACATGACCACTTTGCTCTATTCCGCCCTAACTTCCTGTTTCAACAGGATATACATCAGCGCTGAAAGGAAAACTGAGCTTCATGGGGTCTTCAAAGCAAAGTCTCACCCAAGGTAAGGAAGGACTTCTCCAGATCTCCTTTCACCTCTTTGCGGATGCTCTCCTGCATGTCATAAGGGCTGTAGCTCTTGTATCTGTCAAACACTGTAAACGGAAACACAAAATTCACATTAATTATATGGGCGCTACTATATTATGAGATGCAAAACGGTGTTTAAAAGGCTCTCGAACCTTTCTGGAGGTGAGGAACGCTTCTCTCAGACATGATGGAGATCCAGCACTTCACATCAGTGCCTTTCCGTTTGACTCCAGCCTCATACAGGGCCTGCACAGATTATAAATAATTATATTTAAAATAAATCTAAATGTATAGTATATAATTAAAATAAATGTATAATTTCTGTAAATCAACAATTTATATATAATATATTATAAATAAATGTATACATTATATATATATATAATATTATAAATTAATATATTGTAAGTAAGTTAATATTTACTTACAATAAATGCAAATAAACAGTATATAAAATATTTTTAATATTTATCTGAAGTTTAATATTTAGGATTAGAGGTTTTGATTAAATACTGTTGCTCTAATGAATGCTTGATTTCCGAATATTAAATCCACATATTTAATTATTTTATGTTTCAATTAAAAGCTGAGAGATAAACCACAAGAACTTACTCTGGCATCTTCATCGATTTTCTGGTAGTCAACGACGGATCCGGGCTCATCTCTCTTGGTCTATGTGGGATGGGGTCATGTGACATTACAAATGATATGTTAAACAAATCCTCAGAATCTTAATTCAGACTTTTAAATGGTTCCACGTACTATTTAAAGCACATGAGAAAAGTTTACCCCACCTGAACCAGAGCCAATAGAAGTTTAGCAAAGTCTCCTGAAGTATCTCCAGCCACATCCTTCTCCAGGTCCTTCTTGAACACTGCGATAAGGCACGCAGGTTTATATCACAACCACATGCACCTAATCATTGCACTTAAATACTCCCATACTCACATTCCTTGTAGACTTTCTTAATATCCATGAGCTCAGCATTGCTTCGAGAGCAGAGGATCTCAATCAGAGACTCTTCATCAGTTCCAAGACCCTAAAAACACACAGATATTATGCTTTTGAAAACCATGACAATGTAGATTTCACTCCCATTTCTTCTAAGGAATAAAAAAAAGAGTCTTTAAAGAGGCCATACTAAGCCCTTTTCAAAAGTCTTGATTTTGTCTAAGATTTTCATTCTTGAATGTTCAAAAAACATTATTTTCACAAATTTACATTGTTGCAGCACCTCTTTTTGCGAGCAAACGCAAACTTTCTTGGAGAACGCAAAACTTTTGCGAGGGAACTCAAAGTTTTTTAGGGTACGCATACATTTTGCGAGCAAACGCAAAGTTTCTTGGGGGAATGCAAATATTTTGCGAGCAAATGCAAACTTACTTAGAGGAATGCAAAGATTTTGTGAGCGAACGCAAACTTTCTTGGGGGGAACCCAACGTTTTTGGGGAAATGCAAAAATTTTGCGAGGAAACACAAAGTTTCTTAGAGGAACACAAACTTTTAGTGAGCAAATGCAAACATTTTGCAAGTGAGCAATATTACACACTAAAGAAAATTGAAATTGTAAAAAAGCATAATAGGTCATCTTTAATGTTCACCTTGATGGAGGCTTTGATTTCAGAGGCATCGTACTGGGCTGTGCTCTTCATGAGGCCCAGGATGACTGTTTCCAGGGTGCCAGACAGCGCCCCCTTCAGGGCTGAGATCATATCCTGAAGAAGTGATGAATGAGCATCATTACAAAAAATGGAAAAGGATACATAAACACAGAAGTACATAGTATATATACTGACCTTCTTGGCTCTCCTCTCATATGCAAAGGCGATTTCTCGCCGTTGGTCATATGTCCGTTTGGTGAGAACATCAATTATGGTGTGCTCATCAACCCCTAAAACAAATAATGTCATATTTTATTTATTTTTTAAATTAAAAAAGTTACCTTTGTCATATTCAAATATTATGTAGAAGTTATTTTTTTTGTATAGTGACTTTAAAATGTTAATTAGACAGAACTAAATATATTATTAAATATAATCATGTAAATATATTAATTTCCATATTATATTGATAAAAATCCCAAAGCCAAAGTTAAAACTTTTACATTAATTTTAATTTAAAACTCAAAAGATTATTTAATTAATAAAATGTTTTATTAAATGTTTATGTTTAAAAATTTGCCCTTATGTATACGTCAAAAAAGGTCAAGGTAAAATGCCAAGGATTTTTTTAATATAATTTAAAAAACATGCATATAATGTCACTTTACAAAACGTGTGAAAAATGCTAACAAATGCTAATTTGCAAAGGTCATAAAATCATTACAACAAAAATACAACTTAAATTAAATATTTGGAAATTCTGTTGACTGTTATTTTGGATATTTGGTAAAATCATAATTTATGCACGTAGAACCTTAGTAGAGTTTATAAAGCGGAATACAGTACAAAGCCAGTGATTGGGAGGAATGTGGTTGCTGCAAGCAGGCGTTGGCCTGAAAATGTTCCACATGCGGTTCAATCCCTTCCAGACAGGATGATGACTCACTTCTTCCACTGCTGCCCGTTGTGGCCATTTTTTACTTCATTACGGGGCATGGCACACAAAGAAAAGGCGAGGGACAAAGCCCACAACCAAACATGATTGTCTATTGTTTGTTTAATGGCTCATCATCATCGAATTACAGGCTTGAAGACAGATGGCACAAATACATCTGGCCTCTCACAGGACATCAGACGTGTTTAGGGCAGCGGTTCAGCTCTCTTACCTTTAGTTTTGATAGCGGTCTCAATTCTGACAGCATCCTTATCTGGATCAAAGTTAGGCGCCGGTACCACAGTAGGGTAGGTGGGCTCTCCCTAGGGTGGAACAATGTGATAATGCCATAAATGGATGGTGCACACACTTTTTGTATTTTTAATGTAATGTTTATATATCAGACAATTTTTTAAAATATTTTTATAAATGTGTGTATATATATATATATATATATATATATATATATATATAAATATATATATATTTTTTTATATATATTATTTTATATATATATATATATATATATATATATATATATATATATATATATATATATATTTATTTATTTATTTAATTTTTTTTATATATATATATATATATATATATATATATATATATATAAAATAATATATATAAAAAAATATATATAAATAATATAAATAAAATTTGCTATACATAAATTTAAATAAACAGAATTGCAATTTTTTTTTTTTTTTATGGAAACAAGCTTCCATAGAAATAAACATGTTCACTACGGATAAAAAGGCTTGAATGAAAACTTACACCGCCCAGCTGGAGAGTGAGCTGTCCTAAGAACTCAGAAACCAAAGCCATCCTGGATTTCCTGTGGAGAGCAGCCACACCTATTAATTTCCATGATATTTTGCTTTATATGCTGTAAACTGATTTACATTGGTTTTCTGCAACAATAAGTGCACAGAAAGCAGTCTCGGTCTTGAGAGAAGACTCTGAGTGTACCGTCACATGCTTTACAGACTTATGTAATGCTGAACAGCAGAGGGCATATTAGTTCATGGGGAGAACAGCACTTCATTGCACCATCCTGTGTTAAGAAAAACGTAGTCATCGCATCCTGCAATAATGTCCCATGAGTCATAAAGCAAAGCTTTTCTAACATTTAAAAACACATTATTTTGTTATATACCAAGAAAACAAACTGCGAGAAGGAACAGCAATAAAAGTCATTTCTGGTTTGATTTCTACTTTTTTAATAGTGATCTCTCATTAAATGTTTAACTTCCAATATTATAATTAATGCCAAAAACAGCCAAATGCTTGACTAACATGCTATTCTTTTCTTTTTTTTAAATGTCACAAGTAAAACTTATTGTGCAGCAGTTGCTAGGTAATTAGACAAAACAGGACTCGTAAACATTCATTTTAAAGCCCAGCATTTGGTAAAACCTCAGCAAACAGACACACCCGTGAGAGTGCATGCTGGGAAAATTCTTGAAAGTAAGTGATGCAGATCTATTTCTCAGTCATGTCTCACAATGTTAGGGTTAATGTTTTAACACAAAGCTGTCACCTGAGGAGTCTTTTTTTATTTTGAGAAATATGTTTGTGCATGCCAAATGGCTAATGTTAAAAGAAAAAGACAGTTTAGGCTGAGATATACTGTACTTCTAACCTGACACCTATAGTTTTTTATTTTAAAAAGTAACTTAATGAATGCAGAAGTTGAAGAACTAAAGAAACCAGATTTGTACTTACTTTAATGATCACCAGATTTCAGATGCTGTGTAGAACAATCCCAGCTATGGAGTGTGAGATGGGTGTGGTGGTTAAATACAAGAGGCGGTCCAGGAGTCTCGAGGTCTCGTCCTCAAATGAAGGTGGGCTCCACCCCTCTATAACACGCCCCTCTCACGGTCTAAAGAGGTGGAACCTCTCAGAGTATGAAAGGAAGTAGGAAAGTGTGGCTTATGGTTTCTAATCTGAATGGAAATTAAGGATGTGCTAGTAAACCATTTGTTAAGTGGTGACTTTGAAGTCTTAAAGAGACTGATAGAATTCTGAGAAGATTTGGATAAATTTGGTAATTGAAATAAAACATAAATAATAGATTATAGATCACAATCACACATTTTCAGCTAACTGAAATAAGCTTAAGCTAATGTACTAAAATGACTTGAACTGAGAAATATATTAGCTAAATAGAAATAGTAAAAATGATATCAAATAATAACATTACTAAAGTTATGTACTAAAAACCGACAAGTTTTTCATTTGCGTTTTTCGCATACCGATGACGTTTTCCAAACGTTCCCTGTCATAAGGATACGCGAAAACAACTTAAAATGCTGTATTCATGCCAGGCCAGTAGGTGGCGATGCCACTTTGTAAAGAAACATTACGAGCCTGAACTGAACATGTAATACGCACGCGCATGACGTCACCTTTTTCACAAATTCGTGTTTTTGTAGTTTACGCGGAGACGATAACGGTATTGTTTTCAAAAACTTGCACTTTGAAACCCGTTTTCAGGCCCCCAAAACGCTGTTGTCGTATGAACGAACAGCTAAGACGCTTTAAAAAAAATTTTGTTTTTAGTTTAAAATGGTGTAGTGTAAATGGCCCTTTACTTTACTAAAATGAAAACTGGAAATATAAAAATAAAAGCTATTAATTAATGATTAATTAGTTTTGAATTGTTTAGAATTGGTTTAATGATCACAGCTGAAACTAAGAGCACAATAGGAGCATCATACTCGCAAAAATCCTATTTGCTGATGTACCAACTCATGGTTAATGTATTCAACAAACACAAGTGTGGTTACAGAGAATAAATGTGTAGTATTCAGCTGGTCATGTGTTCTCATGTGATCCCACCATAAGGGGCGGCCAAGGTTGTGTAGAGTAACAGCTTTTCACTGATTTTAACTGAAGTCCTCTCATGTGTTTTTACATCACTTTAAACATTTATTTAAGACTATTCTTTACGAGTATGAAAGTTTCTTCTCTATTGTGACATACTTTGTCCAAGTAAAAACAGCTACTTGAACAAGAAAAAATAAATTTGTTTTTTGCTATTGGTGGAATGAAGTTGCGATTAGTCTTTTCTTCCTTATTGGGATGTATATCCGAGTGAAAAGGCTTCATAAACAAGAAGAAAATGTAGGGCGGGACTTGATTGGATGGGATCTCATGTGAGTGACAGGTTGATCCCGCCCTCACGCCAGTAAACGCGTCATAAAAGGAGAGATGTCACTGCAAAAGGGAGGGAAAGTTATTCTGATTCGATTATGAGGGCACATGAATTAAATATAATGATGTGCATGGATAAATCATTTATAATAAATGTGGAAATAGAATGTTATCTAGCTAAATTTCCTTAAATGTAATGATTACAAATACTTTCAGGTTAATACTTCTTAAAAACTGCTTCTGTCACATTCCTTGGCACGATCTACAACTGAATGTCAAAAGAGAAACGTGACGCATTTCTCCTCTTCAGTTGCAGTTAAATGTTATATTAAACAACATATTATTTTATTTACTGCTGACAAAATAATACAAAATAGAACAAATTTTAAATGTTAGCCGTTTCAGTGTGGTCAAGGATTCTTTTAAAATGTACAAAATGTAGTCATACGCAACGTTATACACAACATTGTTTTTTGTTGGTTGTATATAATATCAAATGGTAGAAAGTGCTTTTGAAAAAACAAAAATCAAGTACAGAAATCAAGATGGTGTCTTTCCATCTTCACCGCTTTGGCTTTTTTGCAGGTCTTTCATTAGCTTGACTCTCATGTTGTCCTTCCATCCCTGTGCCTTACGAAAGCCTTTTTTATTCTTCTTTTTAGGTGATTGATTCAGATTGCCTGTTTTAGTTGAGCTGGCTGGTTGTGGTGGTCTGACAGCGTTTTTTCCTTGCCATTTTTTAGGTCCTGTACCAGCTTTTGCCTGTATGAAAAGTAGAAAAGTTACATTTGATAAATCATGATATAACACAATTTGTATGGTAGTACTGCAGTTTTAGACTAAAGGTTTGTTGGTTCAAATCCCAATAGTGGATGTCCATGAACTGGAGAATCAGAGAGATCTGATCTCTTGCCAATGTCCCAGCATACCTCAGGACATGCGTAAAGAGTGGACATGTCTTTACAGGACAGTGTGAGCACTAAGCTCAGTAGTTTACACAATCAAGGCACCTCCCAGATTCTGGTGTAGGTTTATGCTTCAATTAAATTTTAAGTGTTAGGTTTTCTCATGCAGTGCTTCAGTCGGGACAAATGCAATGATGTAAGAGTGTAACAGAGTGTAGAGTAGGACGGGTGTGATCGTTCCAACCTGTCCCGGCACATGTTGCTAGAGCATTAGACCAGCGTATGAAGAGAACAACCACAATCATTCAAAAACAACCAGTGAAATTTTAAATTTAGAGATGCACCAAATTAAAATTCTCAGATACTGATAATTATTTTCATGTCATGTAATCGATAAATGGCTGATATTAAAATTTGACACTATTTTGTCGTAAAACGGTTAGAATGATTGATTTTTTTTAAAGTGAATTTAGGCATTATAAAAGTACAACATGAAAAATAGATATTCTTGACATTTGTTAAAGACTACATTTAACAGTTATTAAATTATCAGTGTTATTAAAATAAACTTTAAGGAAGCTTTAGATGAAGTCAAAGGTCTAAATGCAAAAATAAGGGAAATGAGTAAAGATTAGTAATACCACAAATTTTGCAGTTGGTTGCGATGTGCTATTATAATCATTCACGTCCGTTGTATAATACCTGAGGTTAGAGATGTAGAAACGGTAATCCTAAGTATGAGCAGTGTTTGCTATATCAAGCATCGCTATAGCTAAGACGACACTTTGAAATTAAGTGAAACAAAGTTAGGCACTACTAAAGTTAACTTACTCTTGCACCATCACTTGTTACTCAAACACATTCATGGCATAACTGACAGATCGTCCTGCTAGAGAGAATGGGTGTGGTAACTCTGCAATGTTGTTTTTTGGGATTTCATAGAAACAATGTCCACTCTGATTTTTCATGTTGACTGTGAGTGTGTGAATATATTTGAGTAAAATATGTATATCCCTTTAAAACAACTTTAAAACAAGACTTTAAGTGCTCAAGGGCTCAAGACATTGCTCGAATCAGCAACCTTCCAGTTATCAAATCTGAGCTACCTGGAAATATTGGATAAAAGGTATGTTGCAGGCTAAATTCGAACCCACATAAGCACTGTGGTTCAACATGTCTGGAGCATATATGCGAACCAGCAACCCTCAAATGATCAACTCTTATAATCACTACACCACACCACCTCTGGAAATACTGGATAAACGGTATGTTGCAGGCTAAATTCGAACCCAAATTTCCCACATAAGCACTGTGCTTCAACATGTCTGGAGCACACATGGGCCAAGATGGTCATACCTGAGCGGGTGGACGTGGGGGGAAGGTGCAGGGCGGTCTGTTGTGTTTCTGGTGAAATGGCAGGACATGCAAGTGGTCTAAGGGAACCCAGGGAATCCCTGACGACACAGCAGGGGGTCTGCAGTGTGCAGTCTGCAGGTGGTACAAACTGCGAGCAGGCTTGGTCTCATTGCTGGCTTTGTAGATGGTCACAAAACCCTCACGAGGTTTGTGGACCATCAGGTACCGTCCTTCCTGTAAACTGGGAAAGGTGGTAAAAGACATAAGCACAAACGCATAGAGATTGGCTGCTTTATTAAATGCAAATACACAGCATGTAAAACCTAAAGTTGATTTGTGTCATTTTTAATCTTAAAATACTTTCACATATCCCAGCTTAATATGCAGAGATGTTTCAATATCTCCACCAGCTCAACTCAGAACCAGTGACTCAACCAATGGCATGTATTTTGGGCGGGACTATCTGTTTGCCTTATCAATGGCATGGGGAATGTTCTTTCGGCTTGTCAGCACAGAAATTGCACACTTTCACACACTTTTAAGGACTGATTGAAAGACTAATTTCACATTAGAAATGCAAATCTTGCAAATGGTAAAGTAACAAATTTAAATGGATATAAGAAGTAAAAGAAACTCACGCTGAGACTTTTTTCATTAAGTGGTAGAGTGTGTTCAAACATCTAGTTGGCCTGAAAAAGAAATCACATTAAATTCCATTAAAACTTGTTTGAAGAGATATAGCATAATATTAATTAATTATATATATATATATATATATATATATAATTATTAATATAATAATAATAATTATTTTTTATATATTTAAATATAAAAACTAATATATATTATAATAATATTACAACATGTCAGATAAATATATGGGAAAAGTTGTCAAACATGAATGCACTATAAATAAAAACGGCTAAAACGTTCTCGAATCAGGGTTTTATTTAAACACTTTCTATGTTCCAGAGATTTACTCACTTGAAGTCACAGGTGATGTTCTGAATCCAGTCGTCAGGTAACTTCTGCATCTGCACCACTTCTGAGGTGTGTGCATTGATGCGACCTACACACACAAATAGATAGTTTTTTTTTAATAGTCTATAATCTTTTAATAATGATAATACTTCAGTTCATTTTCCATAATGGTTGGTTAGGCTACACTTCTATGTACCAGTCAATATCTAAAACAAGTCTGCAAAGCAGTGTTGTTATTGTGAACTAAAAGCACTAGTACATTTTCATTAGTTAAAATGAAGATGAAATAAAATATAAATAATAGACGAAAAACTTAAATGTTGAAATGTTGCTGGGCAACTAACTGAAACAAAATAAGTTTGAGCTGAACTACTAAAACTGAAATAAATTAAAGCTAAATAAATCTATTTAAAACAAAAACTATAAATGACAAAAACACTTTAACTAAAACCAAAGATAAAAGCTAATGCAAAATATTAAATACTAAATAATACAAATAAAACGATATTAAGACCGCTGCAGAGCCTTAAACCAGCTCGTAGTCCATTACAAAAACTGAAGAACATCTAATTCTGCATCAACGGTGATGCAGAACAAAAGGACATGTATTGACTCGCAACACAGACTGTGAGAAACATTGATGTTTCACAATTGTTCACACGTTGTGTCCGTCTATTGTATCTATGTCTCCTAATATTTCACAATGATGGTGTCGTTCAGAGTTCATGCCAGAAGAAGGCGGTCTCCACACCCGTACTTGTTCATCTGTGTATGAGAGATGCTGCTCTAGTCTGTCGATGAGCCACAATTGGAGCAGTTTATATCTATGGATTATTAATAATTTAAAAAAATGCCAATAACTGATATAATGCAGATATATTGTGCATCTCTGGTGTTTGTATCACTCGCTTTGTCTGTGTTCCAACACTCGCTGCTTTGGCTTCTATTTTTTGTTACTTTATTTGGAAACTCTTTATTTTACAGTGTCCTTTACACCTTGCATGTAGTTACTATAGTAATAACAGTAAATTATGCACAATTGCATGCAACTAACCCTCAACCAAACCCTTAATCCTACCCCTAGAGTAAGTACATGTAGTTAATATTACTCAGTATTTAAACATAATTACAGTAACAACGTGTCTCCGTTACAGTGTAATTATACATTTAAGCATATCAATTTAATTTTAAATGAAATGCAATTAAATGTCTGAAACATTGCATTCAGTTCGCACTTAAGTATATTCTTTTGAAGTATATTTCTGTAATAAGTACTTTTTCACAAGCGATATTATTTCACTTACATATGCTCATGCAAATATTTCAGAACACATGAAGTGCACTAGATTTAATAAAATGGTGCCAAGAACAGAAATGTGTAGAAGTACAAACTGTTCTGAACTGCACCAGCATGTTCTGTTATCAGTAGGGCTGGATCCTGGACTAGACCCAAAGAAAAGACCAGATTCCTTTAATAAGCCTAGAAGAATCTCTAAAGCAAACGGTATGTCAGAGCGAGGCTCTTCTGCATTCTTCTGTGATTCAGAGATATTTACACCTACAGGCACAGACTGCTGTCACACATATTACAAGCATTCTTAGTGTCTCTGTGAATGTTATAGGCTTCCATAAGGTGGATACAAACATCACAGATCTATCTACCTTTACTATATATAAATTTAGCTAAATGCTCCAAAGTTCAGCAGTCAGAAAAGGAGTATCTTTTCCTCTTTTTCCCCCTACTGACGTTGAAACCCAAGTAGCCCTACACCCACAATGACATGTCATACATACAGATGCATTCTTCAGCAGCCCCTTTCAAAGCTGTAATGTTGGTAGCTATGGCAACCCTGACTCAAAACAGTGAGTCATGGGTCATGAGAGAGGCATGCTGGGAGTTTGTGGGAAGTTCGCTTTTGTGCTGACTCCCCGATTACCAAAACTAACACTTGAGAAAAAAAAACATACTTCTGCCTGTGTAAATTTGCTTGATTAAAAAAAATGTGATTTGAACTTTTCTGATGGTATTTTGCGGCTTGATACAACTAATATTTGTCAGTCTTGTGATTTGCCTAAAACGGTTTAAAAAGTAGTTTGTTTGTTTTTTAATTAAAGGAACCATTTCAGCCATTGTAGCAAAGCAGATTCAAGTAAGAAGTAAAATACAGTAAAATTAAAATTATTTTATAAAAACAATTCTATATACAAATGATAAAATAATAAAAAAAATAATTATAAAAAATGAACCAATATGATAAAATAATAAGCAGCATTTTTTTGCTTGCATATGTTTTTACTACAACTTTTAAAGCAAATCAAAATAAAATGCTTTAATTTGATTTGATGCAACAACAAAAATCAACTGAATCAAAATGTCCACCTACATATATTTTTACTACAACATTTTAAAGCATGAAACATGCTTTAATTTGATTTGATAGCTAATGCAAACAAATCAGTTATTGATTAATTTTTTTTAACATATATTTTACTACAACATTTTTAAAGCATTTTTTGTCTTTATAATGGCAAAAATTATAAAATTAAAAGTAATTAAATTATATAATAATTCAACTGTGAATCAGTTGAATTACATATAAACTGATTTATTGAAACAGTCTAAACAGACATTTTTGCTACTGAAGTTTAAGAGATTGCTTATAGATTGCATACTTTCTTCTCTATATCTGGTGACCTTTGCATCAAACAGATTCATGACAGAGTCACAATAAAATGTCATAACTTTTCATGACCACTAAAGGGGAAAAAACACAGATTCCATCAAGTCTCTTACTTATGAAAGACACGGTACTGGAGTGCAGAAGTTTCTCGGCCCACAGCTGACAGGCCTCGGTGTGGGTCAGACTCTCGGCTCCGTAGCACAGCTGATACTCCAGCTTGGGTAAGACATGCACTGGGACGGCCTAAATAAAACCAGACTCAATCATTATACACTCAAACGGCATTTATGAGTCACTATACTCTATAAACAGATGCAGAAGAGCTTCTTTTTTAGAACAAGCAGTTTTGACCTACGTTTGGAAAGAGTCTGTTAATACACTGATAAGACTTAAAAGTCGACTCTACAGCTCCGCACAGGAAAGCAGACTGTTTAAATAAAGGGAGTGGTGGACATTACTCAACCCTGGTCAAAATATAAAAATAATACCTGACATATTGACATACAGACTCAAATCCAATAATAATGTCAATAAAGGGTTGCTAAAAATCAGTCGAAAATGATAACTAATAATAATAAGATGCATTGTGGGTGTTTACACAGGATCTGACAAGTCTGATGATGTTTTAAACTCTTCAACCTGGGCCAAATAAAGCAACATTTTCACAAAAGGTGTATTGTGTCTGTGTATTGGCATGGGTCCAGCTCACCCTGAAGGTCTCTCTGTCGTGTCTCGGATGAGCGATGTCCACACTGCTGCGCACCATGAGCAGAACGTCCAGCAGACTGTAGAGTTTGTACAGAACGCTGCCCTCTGCTGGAGGATCATAGTCCATCTCATCCTCAGCAGTGACCTGAAGATCCTCCCTCAGAAGACCTGCGACACACAGACAGATAGATAGATAGATAGATAGATAGATAGATAGATAGATAGAGACACAAGGCAGATAGACAGTCAGACAGACAAACAGATAGATATGTACATACAGATGATAGATAAAGACAGACAGCTAAATAGATAGATATTATTTTAAATGCATATTATTTAATATAAGTATATATAGTATAAAATATACATTTTCAATTCTGAGATATATATATATATATATATATATATATATATATATATATATTTAATCAAGATATTTAAACCTGCAATAATAAAAATTCGGCACAAAAATAACAAACATTAAAAATGACAATATTATAATTTAAACTTGATTATTCAAAGACTGAAAATGATGATGACTTGATTTTTGACTTTCATTCTTTGTCAGTTACTGATTTTGTCAATTCAGATTTATGTTAAAATTCAGAAAAAAAGTATTATTTCAAAATATGAAATATTTGAATAACCTCACAAAATGTGAGAGTGTATTAAGCACTAACGTTTTCTTTGAGGGGCCACCAGCACAGGAACGGCTGCAGGCAGTGTACCGTCCTCTCCCTGTCCCTCTCTGGACTCCAGGTACGAGGTCACACACTGTTTGACCAGGGAGTGTGTTTTAGGTTCTGGAGGTTTATCTTCTGGGACAGGCGCTTTCACAGCCTCCTGGTTCTTGCTGGGGGTGGATTTCAGCATGGCGTCCTGCATCCGTAAAATCTGTCCGAGCTGATCGCACTCGCCGGATATTCTTGGCCTTTTGATGCCTTTCTTTGTTCCTTTGCCCAGAGAGTTAGTGAGGCCTGTTGTTGCTGGGTCGGGCGCTCGGGGGGAGTTCACCTCGCCTGGTGTCACCTGGGTCTGTGAGGAGACTATGTGATCGATAACTAGTCGTTCTTCGTCAGAATCCGAATCCTGGTCACCCTTGTCTTCCATTATCCGTCTAGGCCGCTTGGTGGGAGGACACTGAACAGAAGACACTTTTGAATCTTCACTCGCACTTTCATGCATCGCATCGTTTTCTCCGTCAGCCAAAGACGAGTCGGTTTCTCCTTGTTCCTCAGCCACGGTCAACTCAAGGGGTTCTGTGGGAGTGTTTTGAGACGTTGAGGTGTGCTTTGACGTACCTAAAGAGTCTGTCTGTTTCTTGGGGCTTGTGGTAAGTTGAGATGGATTTGTACAAGCTGTTTTTGGTTCATTCTGTTCCTTCACTTTCTTACTGGGCTTGAAGGATTCCCCAAATGACTCCAGGTCTGTTAGATCAGTCTCAAAATCCATTCCAGCATCATCAAATGCAACCACATTCCTGGAGTTTTTGTCCTGGGCACAGTAAAGCGAAGTAAATATTATTCACAATATAACTTTATATTTTAAATATTTGTTTCACTCACTCTTATTTGACATTTATTTATTTAGCAGATGTTTTCATTACAAAACTGCACACTATAAAGAGTGCTAACCTGCAGTTGTTACCTTAAAGAGCTTTTTCTACCTGAAAAAAAGAACAGTTTTGATGGTATAACTGTATGTATTTAAGTTGATTCAGTGATGTATAATAATATTTTTGACTTGAATAAAATCAGTTAATGTAGATGTTACCATTTTTAGGTTGCCATTTTTTTCAATCTACTATTTTAATCATAGTTTACCATAGAAATACCACAGTAACTGCAATTATTGTTCCTGTGAGACAATAACATATTAATATGGACTGTGCTTTAAATGTTATGCTTTCAGAATCCTCCTGTAATTTTATTATTTATTTTTGATGATAGTGTTGGCTAATACCAAGTTACCAGCTTTAATAATAATAAAATAATAAATCTGTTAAGCACACACATACGTACATACACTGAACAAAATGATAAACGCAACAGTTTTGTTTTTGCCCCCATTTTTCATGAGCTGAACTCAAAGATCTAAGACAAATGTCTTACACAAAAGGCCTATTTCTCTCAAATATTGTTCACAAATCTGTCTAAATCTGTGTTTGTGAGATAACACTGCGTTAGTCCCCCCGGACCCCCCCAATACAGTAAAACTGCACATTTTAGAGTGGCCTTTTATTGTGGCCAGCCTAAGGCACACCTGTGCAATAATCATGCTGTTTAATCAGCATCTTGATATGCCACACCTGTGAGATGGATGGATTATCTCGGCAAAGGAGAAGTGCTCACTAACACAGATTTAGACAGATTTGTGAACAATATTTGAGAGAAATAGGCCTTTTGTGTACATAGAAAAAGTCTTAGATCTTTGAGTTCAGCTCATGAAAAATGGGGGCAAAAACAATAGTGTTGCATTTATAATTTTGTTCAGTGTATATACATACATAAAAACATTTATTATTATTAATGTTCAAACCCATTTTTGCTGCTTAAAAGTTTTTTCACAACCATTCAAAAGTTTGATTATATATATATATATATATATATATATATATATATATATATATATATATATATATATTTTTTTTTTTTTTTATGAGCCAATAACAAAAATGAATTAATAAATAATCTGCAATATTTATTATTTATTTATTCCTCATTCCACTGTTTGGTGTTTTGTGTTCCTCTACTTCCCTGAATTGACCTTACCTCAGGAGGGGGGTTCATTTCTAAGGATATCTCTTCTGAAGTGAGGAAAAATACGGGTCGTGACACAGTCTTCTTGAATGTCAGCTTGACGCTCTCCTCGTGAAACAGCAGACTCCTCTCTCTCCAGCTCATCTCTGTCTTCAGCAGAGGCGGATCAATGTATGCCGTCTTACTCTGACTGCTGCCTGTTAACCACACCACATTCACTGTGACTGACTCTCTTAACTGTCTGGATTACAATCTTCTGGTCTCATGAAATGAGCCCTCACCTTTATTAGGATTCATTTTGACCCAAATGGGCAGCTCCCATGCTTCCGTGAACTCTGTGCTGTTATTCAGGAGCTGAAGGAAAGCCTCTTTGGATAAACACACTTGTGGCTCATAAGTGGCGCTGAGTTTTTCCGCGTTGCTGTCATTGCTGATGGCCTGCAGAAATCAAGAGACATCAGGATTCAGACTCAAGAACTTTGATTTCTACAGGCACATTAAATGAATTCATGAGGTGAAAGGACAGATTTTTAGGTGGCTCCTACTTCTCTTATTGGAGGTCTTGGGCCCCTCAGTCATGGGCTCCAGTTCCTGGTTAATGGGCCCAGTTACTATGTTTATTCTATCAAATATTTTAGAGGGATAATTCAGAACAAAGGCAGCAGTGCCACCTAGTGGTTAAGATCACATTTTGCAAGATAGAAACCTACATGCTTTTTAAGTTAGCAATTACATGGGTGAATCTAAAGAAAGAAACATATTTTGGCCCTTCTTCGTCTGCACATTCATAATATATATATATATATATATAGCACAATGAAAATGAAGCCTATTTTAGAATGATTTATATATTTTGTATTATATTTTGTTTGTAAAATTACATATTTGGGTTCTTTTTTTGGGTTTATTATTATTATTATATTTGTGAGAGGACACATTTGGGTCCTTTTTCACCTGCATAAAGTAAGAATATATTTTACATAAGAAAAATGAAGCCTATTTTAGCATGATTCATATTTTATTGCACTACATTATTGTATTCCTAAAAAAGGTCATTTGGATCCTTTTCACCTGCAAATATTTCCACCTTGCATAAGGAAAATGAAGCCCATTTATTTTTTGTTGTTGTTAATATTATATATTATTATATTTGTATTATATTATAATGACATTTTTTATGACAATTCATCAAGTTGGTATACTTGGTATACTAATAGTAATAATAATATTCATAATTATTTAAATGGTATGTAATAATGTCTATATACAATGGTAGTATTTGTGCTGAATTTAATTCAATTAAGTTATTAAAAAAGGATTGATTTTTTAATAAAAAGACAAAATATTTTTTGTATAAAATGTGTGCAATTGTATGTTTGTATTTTGTCATTAGTTTCATGACAATGACAAAATACAAATAAGAAGAAGAAAAAACATTATGGGGTAAAATATGGCCATTTTATCTGAAATTCATCCATATAAAGACCAAAAAACACAAAAATTGACAGTAAAAACCACACAATCACAGACAGGCCACGTACAGTTTGTGCTGAAGTTGCTTTTTTAGCTGGAGGAACCACATTTGACACGGCCTCATAGTCTACTGCCAGGTGGGTGTCTTCTGGGATCACTTTTTTGTCTAGCATGTCTATTTTACCCTGAGGAGAGTAACAGTAGACATAGATGAAACAAACAGCAGTATATCACATTCACACATTTAAGTTAATAATACAAAAATAACTATAGTGTATAGGTACCATAGCGAGAAGCTGTTTCTCAAAGTTGAGAGACATTTCACACACAAACTTTACACTGGTCAAGCTAGTAATCTCTTGAATGCTGTAAAACTGTGGGTAACTCTTCACATGTTCCAAGCAGGCTGTAAAATATTCCTGTTGGGGGAAATATAAAAACAATCACCAATCAAATATTCAAAAATGATAATGAAATAATGAAATAAAAAATTTAATTAAAATATACAAAAAAATCATCAATAAAATATTCATAAATGATAATGAGATAAATAAAGATAATAAAATAAAATAATACAAAATAAAATGAAAATATAAAAAAAGATCATCAATAAAATAATAAAAAATTAAAGAAAAATTAAAATAATAAAATAAAATAAAAAATACAATTTTCAAAAATGATAATGAAATAAATTAACATAATAAAATAATAAAAAATCGAATTAAAATATACAAAAACCATCAATAAAATATTCAAAATGATAGTGAAAGAGAATTTTTGTATTAATTAGATTTTTATTAAAATATACAAAAATCAATCAAATATTTAAAAAATTATAATGAAATAAAGAAAAATAATAAAATTAAAATATACAAAAATCATCAATAAAAAAAAAAAATTGATAACGTAATAAAGAAAAATTACCAAAAAATAATAAAACTAAAATTAAAATGTACAAAAATCAATCAAATATTCAAAAACAATAATGAAATAAAGAAAAATAATAAAACAAAATAATTAAATGTACAAAAATTATCAATCAAATATTTATAAACAATAATAAAATTGAAATATTTAAAAAATAATAAAATTAAAACAACAGAACTTTTGAGTATACCTCAGAGTAGCGGATGCTGCCTGGTGGCATATAGTTGTACCCATCAGCACATGCTCTAGAAACATCTTGTAGGTATTTCATAAACTCTGTCACTTCATTCTTCACACGCTCCATCAAAGGCTTAGAAATAAGACACAAAATGAATTACAACACGAACTCTGCCTTGCATCCATGTACAGTGATCAAAACTGTCCCAGTATTACAGGCGATCAGCACTTGAGATGGTCTACCTTTGAAGCTGTGGTAACCTTGCCGTTGAGAATGTTGAGATATGATCGGCGCTGCTTTACGTTGATGCTGCTAAAGCAAGGGTAGGGCACTAGAGGCTCAGGGAAAGTTGGAATCTCAGTAGTCTTCACAGGTTTGGGCTGAACACGATTTTCAGTTGGTTTGCATTCAGACGAGGCCTCATCTGATGCAAGCGTGTTAATGTCTGAATCTTCATCACATTTCACAGTCTGTGCTTCTGCTGCATCAGAGCTTTCAAAGAAATAATCATATATATATATATATGTATATGTGTGTGTGTGTGTGTGTGTGTGTCACAATATCCCAATATATTGTCAATTACAGTATACAGAAAACTTACCCTGGTAATTTCATTGAAATGTTGTACATTCAAGTATTTAGGCTACTATTTTCCCATATCATAGAATTGGTTGTTTTATAGTTGTAATCATGGTTGTTAATTAAGATGTTTTATATGTGGCTATTATGTCTTAAATATGAATAACACGGTTTAACTACAGTTTCCGTGGTAAATGTGAGTAAGATACGACCACAGTCACTCACCTGTGTAAAAGAGCATATAGTTCTTTAATGTTAGGCGCGAGAGTGAACTTGTCAAACACATCTCTCGAGAACACGAGAGGACCAGTGAGAGCAGCATCTTCCCTGCGGACAAACAAGACTATCTTCAGTACAATTATCAATAAAACGTGTTTATTTAGAGAACCATATTGTCACCTACCATTTTAACTCCATGGCGCAGATTTTTTTTTAATTTTTATGTAGTTCACATCATCGTTAAATCATTGTACCGACTGACTCTTGTTTGTCGCACGCTGACATTCCTCACATCATAACAGTGCGCCGATTGAATCCTCCGGGAAGAAACAAAACATGAAACAACGGTTCCGCTTCTGATCAAACGGCTGGATTTTTTTTATCGTAATTATAATGCGGTTATTGGTATAATTAATTTGTGCCAACCCCAGGTTAGTAAAATACTTACAGTGGTATAAGTTTTGTCATACTGAACAATACCATATGAACAACTGAACAATTACTGCAAAGTTTTGTATCAGACTTAACAGTTAACGTTACTTGATTGTGAAAATATATCTTTCTTGAATCCATCGATCAATTTCAAAAGTTTTACACAATTTAACTAGGTTAATACTAAAGTACAATTAAATGTGGATATATTTTATGTTAGTTATGTTTGTATTTACTTACGTAGGCTAATAAAATGTGGATACAATTATGTTTATGGTGAGACTAGCATTTTGACACATTAGCCTAACGTTACTCATATTTTCCTCTGTCCTGTTCGAAAATTCCACATTAATTTATTAAGATTTGCACACTACATTTTATCTTAACAGTGACTATGGTATTTTAGAGAAATGTGTTTTATTTTTATGAGCTGACTTATTTGGAAACCGCACAAACTTGTATTATGACAAACTGTGGTCGGTTTCAGGGCCATAAACACCAGACATTGAGGGGGACAAGTCAGTCCAGAGACTTCCACAGAAGAGATGTAACGTTATGTACGTTTTAATATTTAGACCACTTATATTATTGATTGCTATCAGGATGTGAAGAGTTTCAACCAGTATAACAAAAAGTTTATAAAGCGAATTGCCCACCCTGCTTTTAAGTAAAGCAAGCCACCTCAAACTTTTTTAAGCCATAGACATACATATTTCATATGTTTTCTTTATTTTTTAACCCTTTTAACGTTTATATTGCCTCTTCTTTGAAAAAACAAAAACAAAAAAATCCACACACAAATGTAAGTCTGATCAGGTTGTATATTGTCACATTTTTGTTGTTATTTCTTGTTGACTGCCTTTTGTAATATTCCATTCCCATAACAGATTTTCAAAATGGCTTCCACTACATCAAATCCACTTTTTGTAGTTCTTTTTTTAAATGTTGTAAGATTCTGTTTCTTATTATGCTTCTCCACTTCCATCTCTCTATCATTTCTTTAAAGTCCGTGTGGAACTTACTTCAACCATATGAAAACCATAAAGAAGTATGACACATTGAATAAGAGCCCATTACAAGCAGTAAATTTTATTATGGGATAACAGCACATAAAGCACATCTAAAATCGATGTGTCAAATGCACTTTTAATAAAGGTAATATTAAAGGTACAGTTTCTAAGTACAATATAACAACATTCATATTAGAATGAAAAGTATTTAAAAGACAACATTAAATTTCTTATTTTTCTTTACAGCCGTATTTACAAAATGAATCAAAATACTTATTTTCATATTTAAGAATCAGACAAACAGAAGGAGCAAAACCACTATTGAGAAGAGACTATCTCCTAAAGAGAGTTCCAAAGAGCTGAATAAAAAGGTACATGATCAACTGTCCCCATTTTAAGATCAGTAGCAAACATGTGACGTAAAAATATGTGACAACCGCAAACCGTTCTCTGCTTTTTTTCCCCCCACCGCAGGTTAGCAGGAGCAAAATCCATCCTGTCCCGTCCTGCCCCAGCCCTTGTGCCTCCCCTTCAGCTCAACAAGAAATAGAAGTATGCATCATTTTACATACACATATGAACACTTAAAATACATTGCATTAGTCATTTTGTTTCATAATCGTCAACTTAAAACCTAATTGGCAGGAAACAACAGGGAGAACACGGAGTGGATTGTCTATTGTCCGCCATTTTGTCTCTGCAAATGTCCAAACAGGGTTCGTGTTCAAATACATCCAACCAGGGTGCAACTGACTGGATGCAATGTCCCATAACCACGTGAAGTTGTTCGGAGGAAAAGAAAGAGTAGCGTCGGGACGTCACAGAGACAATAAAATGCTGTTTCCATGGCTATAAACAAACATGAAATGCCTCATTTACATACAAAAAGACAGCCGATGAAAAGAAAAGTCGGTAACACAAGACAGAATTCACCTACGTGTGCAAACACAGTCAGTTGAGTACGTCGAGAACAGTGAAAACGATAACGGACGAATATAGTTTCTGCATCCTGTACCACTGAGAGGCACTCAGCGTAGTTTGCTATGTATTATTGCAAGTAGATTCTGCCTTGCTACAAAGATAAAAACAAGAAGTTTCGCACAAAACTTTGTACGACCGCCTTTGTTCTGTACAATTTATAACACTTAACCATTGTGTGTGTATGTAAGTGTGACTTTGAAAGTGAGCGGATGTCGGATAGAATTAAAAAAACGAAGCGCGTAAAAAAAGGTAGAATAAACAAACAAAAAAACGGAGGGAGCCAAAAAGCGGCAGACAATCCGATACTTTATCGCGTGTTTAAAGTCCTTCCAGAAAATAAGCACTGGTTTCGAACAATCAAAAATAAACACAATACTGCTGCTTTTTTCCATTTTTTTAAAGCATGAACAATCGTCTTTGTTGCAAAAATATTCAAAACTGCAATTTACTTAGCCGATACTTGCTAATAATCTTAAAAGTGGGAAGGAAACAAGCCGCGTCCCAAGACTAGCACACTGATACAGGTACTTGCTGGGTATTCGAAAATTTACCACTATCGTTATCTTTATCGATATTATCATTATTATTATTATTATTATTTATCGAGTCCTAATATCAATAATGCATCAATACTCAGTGAAATTAATGGACTAAGAGGGCGGCCTAGTCTATGAATCCATAATTTTTGTTCACAAAAGTAACTTACCTAGCACCACACGTCAGTATAACACAAAAATTAATGTCCGCACACCCTACCGCTAATCGAACTAAGTCTAAAAGAGAGAAGTATACTCAGAACAGAGATACTGTACAGCATGATGTGTCTGATAAAACAGATAAATATTTGCACTGAGCAGGTCTTAATAGCAGTATTTTCTTCTTACCTATACAAACAGAAGTTACAAAGTTACTTTTATACATGTGATCGATAGAACATTAAATATCGTGAATTAAAAGCCGAAAGGAGGACAGGGAAACGTAGCTGTACAGTTTACAGGCCATTTGACGTTCGTAGTTCTCCACCCGGGAACAGAACTAGTCAATATACAAATAAAACAAACCCCCAAAAAATATGCGAAAAAAAAAAAAAATTAAAACGCGATAAATAAGAAAATGTATTTACATGCAGATGTTCAAAGCCTATGCACAAAATGAATCATAATACACCATATATATTATTGCTTGACATTCGATTATGGCTAAAGACTTTTTAGTCTATAATCTAAACATAGTTAACTTTTAATAATGCGTCAGCTGTGCTTTTGGAAAGAAAACTCAAGGAAAACGTTTGACGTAAATCTTAGTAACACTTCAACCTTCAGCTCGAATGCTGTCGCGAGCATGACACGTTCAATCCGTCGATCGGAATTGCGCGGGGGAAAAAAACGGTAAATGTGCCTTTCGCCAAACGTGAGTGCATAGGCCTTGCGTTTGCATAAATCTAATCGAAATGTTAACGTCGAGGTGCAGTGTGTCATGCTTGTACAGCCTCGTCAAAGGGATTCAAGCTCAGTGCTATGTAAAACATTTTAAATCCTGGGAAAAAAATAAAAATAAAACTTAAGATCTTACATACAATTCACCATCTCACCCTGCTGCATCTGATCTTTTAAAGCCTTGTCTGGGGGGTTTGACCTTAAGCAAACATTACAAATAGCACAAACACACACATTTCCGCTTCTCGCATCCACAGTCGGACGTATATTGCTTCTTACATAGATAAATAAAGGGAACCACAGTTTAAAAAAGAAAAAAAGTGTAAAACAATTTACAGTAAAGACCAAGGGAAAATATTTGGATCTTCCACTGATAAAGAGACTTGTCTCTTTACATGTCTAGAATACCACAGATCCGGAGGTGTTTAAGTACCTTTGCTTGTATTAGAAAAAAATAAATTTGTCCCAAAGTTCTATCTCAGCATATTGCTTTATAATGTCTAACTACACAGACAAAATACGACATGCAAAAAGTGGCATAACGTGACTTTACTACAGCTTTTATGGTGTTGTACGAACTGACTCGTGGATCATTGGACAGGCAACAGCAAAGCTTGTTCATCAAGGGGACTCCACAGCAGTGGTTACCCTGTAGAAACCCGTATTTGTCACGCGCGACGATTCGCCCGCGCGGACGTCTGAAGGTGGAGAAAATCGTGAAGAGGTATTTGGCACATAGACTCGAACAATTATGAGTGACGATCAGAACGAATCCCCAATCCAGAGAAAAAAACCAAACTGGAAATTAGCGTAGCACGCTTGAGGTTGTTATCTTGCTTTGTTTGATTTTAGGGAATCGGATCTTGGAGCTCACTGGGTGATTTGATAAAGCCAGTGGCCTATGGGGCGAATGAATGAAATGACACGTTTTGCATTGTTTATGATGTACCGCTGTCTTCTTCTGACTTGACAGCACATATGTTTGTGAACAACAGGGTATGTGACATGAGCACGTAAATTGCAAAAGATAAGGGTTTAAAAAATGAACTATGACAATGAGTGGTAACAGATGAGCATGCATTCCCATTTATCATTACCAGGTTCGTTTGGGTTCAATTCTGTCCCTAGTGAGCTAGTCCTAGTCTTGCTGCCTACATAGGTAGCATCCTCTAGACAAATAGTGTGGCAATGGAGTTTTAGCATGTTAGCTCGTGGCTATCCTAAAGCTTAATACGCATTAAAAATCATATCCCTATACATTTTGGGTAGATATGTCCTTTTTAAGATTTAACTATTATTGATCAATTATTTTTGGTACTAAATGAAATGTATTTTTTTTTTTAACTCATACATACACCGTGCGGGAAAAACGTTTGCCGTCTAGGTAGGCAGCTCACTAGGTTTCAGAACTGATCTCATTATCTCCCTGTGTTCTCATTTGTCACAATATTACTCTCCCTGAGCCTTGTAGTATACAAACTGCTAAACAAGAACCTGGATTGTCATTCACAGATTGATGATGTATTGTAGTAACCAGGAACTCTTGGGGATGCATTGCACAGACTAATATTTTGTCAATAGTAGAGAACTTAAATGTAATAAGCGCCATTATTTATCTGTATTGAACATGCCATCAAGATCAAATTATTGAGCTTTATGTGCAACAGAGCTGACTAACTTGTTTAAGCTACCGGCTTCAAAATTGAGTTAGACAGACTCTTCCCTGAGGAAAATACTTTGTATCATGGGGGAAAAAATGACATGAAGCTAGTAAGCTACCAAGATTCATTCAAATATGCCAGTTAGTAGGTTGTAGAAGTGATCAATGAGGTTTTTTTCTGGATTATATTGGGATTTTCTAAACGCCACAACATAGTTTTACTGGAATGTTACAATACAACATTTTTTTTCAGACTAAAAAAAAAAGCAGGAAAGACCACTATGGCACATTCAAGAGACGTACAAACACGCGCAACACACAACAGTTAGGTATTCCAAAAAATAGCACTATTACTACCATTGTCTTGTTCTTTGAAAAAGACCAACAACAACAACAAAAAATCATAAAAAACACAAATTCTAATTATTGCAGGATTAAGTGCTATATCATCCTTCGTTCTTTCCCTTTTTTTCTCATAGGCTTCATAAGCACTGTACAATGTTACAAAAATAGAGGATTTCAACCAGACAAGGCTTTGAATATTTCTCTTTTTTTCCCCCCACTCTTACGTTCCGACGAGCATTGTTGCTGGGCAAAGACTCTCACAAGAGCCGGTTTAAGGAAAATCAGCCGTTCATAAACCAGATCTGACTCCTCCACATGGTCATGTGACGCACCACCACTAGATGGAACCATTAAACAGCATCTGAAATGTGTGGAAAAAGGTCCGATTTCATTTAATAGACTCAGTGTGCTTTGGTTTGGCCCGCAATGGGATGCTACTTGAGGGTGAAATAAGATCTAGAGCTTGGTCTGGTGTTTTACCATCATAGTTCCAGTTTAAAGGTGGCGGAAAATGTGTGTTAGTGCACTGTAAAAAAAAAAATAAGTACAATCAACTTGGATGTTTAAGTCAGTTCAACTTCAATTGCATTAAACTGACTTAAAAATTAGTTGAATCTGGTATAACTTATAAAAAAAGCTGAAAATTGCTTAACTTATTTTGATGAGTTAAAGCAATGTAAAAACAAATGTTGTTATAACTTATTGATCGTTTCATTTTTTAGTGTGGAAACATTAAAAAAATTGCCCTCCCGGATCATGTGATCCGCCTTTACCCAGCACCAACCTCCGCCTCGCGCAAATAAATACACAAACACGCACGCAAGCACGCATCCACCCTCAGCAGCGTTAGGGTTTCCAGCACTCGTTCTCCATAACCGTGGTATTTATACATGCAACACATCACTAGGTAAATATACAAGTCTTAAATTAAAGAAAGGTGCAAATAAAAGTGCCTTATCAATTTTTCACAATTAAGAATAGTCTAGCTACTAATATCATACATGTTATTTAAAATAGATTCTATAAACATTATTTTTTTTCTGTATAGTTTGTACTTATGACCAAATACCCTGTAACACGTTAGAAAACAGGTGGAATGGACCCTTGCATTGCATCGATGTTGGTGGTCGGACCGTTACGTTACGAACACCATTTCCGGAGAGGGACTTAATAGCAGATGGCCTTAAATGATATCACTAAGCTAACTATGGTAGATGAAGTCTCTGACGGCTAAAAGCAATTGCGTCTATTACGACTAGAATTACCAGAATTCTACGTTGTTCCTTCTTTTTTTTTTCTCGATTGTCCGTAGAAAGGTGCTGTTTTGTGTCAACACTGCGCTACACTCCTTCTCCGCATCTCTCTTTCTCTCTCACTTTGTGTTCTTCTTCTTTCTGTGTTGGTTTGACATCCACACAAAAAAAAAAAAAAATCCAAGCTCACAGGGAGTTAGGAAACCAGCCACGTATGTTTCTACGTAGACTTGTTTTGGTGCTACAATAACTGCTGGAACAGTTCGGATAATCGACTTTCTTGATCTCAACTTTTTGTTTCATTCTCTTGGCTTGAAAAGGGCTTTAAAACGTGTTCCTCTTCCTGTAAAAAGTTTAAAATGGCGTATTCCAGGCAAACGCTCTCTGGGAATCTTTTTTTTTTTTTTTGCCGTTTTGGAAACGAGTCAAAACAATTTATGCTGATCATGACAAATCGCCATGGGACCGTTCTGGAAAGGAACGCGCGGACTCTTCAGGTTCAGTCAGAGAGAGAAAGAGAGCGAGGGAGCGTTCGGAAAAACAAGTGTCTTCATCTTCTCATCCTCTCCCCTGGGGCTCCGAATCCCACCTGTGTCAGTAAAAGAAGGGAACAAACCCCCCAAAATAAACCACTGGAGTCAAACCCAGTCCATTACCAACTCCTCCCCCACGAAAAAAAAAAAAATCACAAGGAAAAAAAGAAAATAAAAAAAGGGGAAAAGTGTGTGTGTGTGTGTGTGTGTGTGCAGTGTGTCGTCCGTCCAGGTGTGTGTATGTGCAGGGCACTGCTAAAGTGTCTCAGATTTATGCTTGACATTCCCCACGGTGTGACATCCCCCGGGCGGGGCGGGCGCGGGGAAGCGCTACCCGTCAACGGGCATGGACTGCTCAAAGTCTGATCCGAACAACTCCTTGTACAAGGGGGGGAAGTGGGCGCGGACAATGTCTGGGTATATTGCTTTGAACGCCGTCAGCTTTTCCGTATGCCGGCTGCACAGGGCTCGCAGCGTGGAGACTTTGCATATCAACTGCAGAAAGAGAGAGAGAGAGAGAGAGAGAGAGAGAGAGATTTTAATTTGGTGGAAAAGGACCCTGTGGTACTGGGTCAAAAGGCAAAAGGCAGACCCTCTAATCCGCAGACACAACACAGATGGTCCCAGGTTTTTCACATGACATCAACTAATCTTTCATCCGCCAGACCAAATGCAGCTTATCAGATGAAGTCATCCATGAAATCAGTAATTGACTATTTATTTATTTATTGGTAAAATTTTATAATAAGGTTTCATTTGGTAACATTAGTTAATGTATTAACTAACCATGAGCAATACATTTGTTACAGTATTTATTAATCTTTGTTAATAAAAATACAGCTGTTCATTGCTTGTGCGTGTTAGTTCGCAGTGCGTTAACTAATGTTAACAAATACAACTTTTGATTTTAATGTAATGTATTAGTAAATGTTGAAATGAACATGTTCATTATTAGTTCATGTTAACTAGTGTAGTTAACTAATGAAACCTTATTGTAAAGTTTTACTTTAATATTTGATATTATGATGTATTTTAAAGACTGGTTGGAAATTATTTCAGTGCTGTTATTGTTAACTAAAACTAAAGCTATTAAAAAACGGGTTTGATAATTGAAATAAAGATGAAATAAAATAAAATTTCAATATTTTATGAAAAATTTTAATAAAAGAAAATGAAAATTTGAAATGTTGATTTGGCAACTAACTGAAACAAGTTTAAAATTGAAGTACTAAAATGAATAAAAACTGAAATAAAAAGAAACGAAAGCTAAATATAAGTATTAAAAAAACTAATACAAATGACAAAAGCACAAGAAAATGACAAACTAAAATCAAAAAGATATAAGCCAATTCAAAACATTAATAAATTATATATACAATAATGCTAAAATAACACTGATTTAATTATTCTCTATCATTTATTCTATTGGCAGCTCTAGTTTTTAACAGAAATAAAATAAAATAAAAAGGTATTTATTATTTGATACAAATAACTTTCCTCTAATACTAGCTAGAAATATGATCTGTAGAAATTTAAACAAAGTAAATATTTGTCAGATAAATATTTTAATAATTTGCTTTTGTATGATGACCATATAAAAGCTAATAATTGAATTTAGGAAAACATGTCTTTATAAATATCATACAATATAATTGAACATTTAATATGTATCTTACTAATATGTCTTGAATCCACAAATTCCAGATTTATTCAAATGACTTAACAGTTATTTGTATAAAACAATATAAAGAGTATGTAATATATACTGTAAATCTAATCTAATGACATCATATCCTGTTCCTTATGCGTAAGGTACCTTTGTCAGTATGCCGTCCTCTCTGTGGTTCTTTTGTAGAACATGTTGGAGGGCCAGCTGAATCTTTTGCTGGAGTTTCTCCACCTTCACCTTCTCCTGGAGCCAAGACCGGTCTAAACACCACACACACACACACACACACACACACACACACACACACACACACACACACAAGGACGTTACACTCTCGAGCTGTGACACAGCATCACATGTTCAGATGCATTTAGCCTTAAATGGAAAATGATTTGAATCCAACCAACACTGTGTCCTAACACCATTCCTCCTTTCTTCACAAATAATTTAGCAGTTAAACAAGGGCTTGTGGGTAATTTATCGGTAAACTTTAACATTACCTGCAGACATCAACACGAAGGCGGAGAACAGGGCGATCTCGTCTTCAGAGAGGTGCATAGAACACAAGTTTTTCCCAAACTCGAAGACAGAGCTGATCAAGTCGTCGCAGCCTGTCACGGCGGAGACAGAGAGAAAGAAAAAGTCGGTGAGACGGAGCAGTAGACAGCGTCGGGTAGACACTTGATCTTTTAGCATGAGATGTCGGGGTGGCACAGAGGTAAACAAAAACAATACAATCCTTCAGCAGAGCAGGATGTTGTTTTTTTTCCCGCCACATTTTTTTCCCCCTCCAGGCTAATCATGCTTTGGCGAATGAGTGAGGTTATGTAAGCATGACTGGGGTCACTAACAAGACTGAATAAAACCCATGACTCACGCAGACACTGCGAGATAGTCTCAAACTTCCCAAGCAAAAGCACCACCTAGGCACAACAATGTTCCCTCTCATTTTGTCATTCATTTTGAACTCAAGCATTAGGACACAAACATCACTTTCCACATTTTTCAAATGTAGAATGATCAAGCTAAATCTAAACACAGTTGTAACATTTAGAAAGGATTGCACTGTATTTGCATGACTATTACAGTTTTGCAGTCGAGATCAAATACATACGTTTAATGTTATATTTAAATATTTTAAGAAATAATACATATATTAGTATTCTAGTATTTGAGTCAGGTCACTCTTTATAGACTTTAAGATCAAATAAAATGATAGCTTGCCTTTTTATATCAATCGCAGCTTGAAAACTTGAAAAAAGTGTTTATTATAACACGATAGTGTTAGTCTTAGATGAACAAAAATATTAGACTTGTAAATTAATCAGATACTTGAAATTAAGCATTAAACATGGGAAATAATTTAAATAAAATATCCAAAGTTGTGTTGAATACAAACTGTTTATATATTTCCATATTCTGTGGAAGAATCAAAGCTAGAACACATAAACACCAGACTAGTAATATTTAGAATGGATTGCACTGAATATACAAATTTTGCAGTTCAAATACATAAATAATAAGTATTTTTATCATTATATTAAATATTTTATATTTTTAGAAATAATAAATAAATGTTGATCTGTCTGGACGCATTTCCACCAAGTATTTTTGGGATCTTTGGGAAATTGACTAAGTTCAAATAAATAATAACTTGCCTTATATATTAATTGCAGTTTGACATATTTAACATAACACACATTAAGTGATATTGTAAGTCTTAGACACATCAGATTCATTCAAATACATCACAATTATTACAGTTTAGAAATTATATTACTAAATATTAGTATGAATTAATATGCACATTTTGCATTCTTTTTCAAACGCATAAATAATAAATATACTTTAGATTAATCTCCTGTCTGTACAGAATGATATCTTGCCTTTTATATCAATCGCAGCTTGAAAACACTGTTCAACTCAACATTTATTAAGTAATAATGTCAGTTTTGGATGCACAAATCTATAAGACTTCTAGATGCTAGAAATTAAGCATTAAAAAAAGGCAAACAATTGAAATATCCAAAGTTGTGTCAAATACCACCTGTTCAAATATTTCCATATTTTGTGGAAGAATCGCCCTAATGCTAAAACACACAAACACCACATTAGTAATATTTAGAAAGGATTGTGATGTGTTTGCATGAATTAATATGCAAATCTTGCATTCTGTTTCAAATGCATAAATAATAAATACACTTTAGATCTGTTTAGAATTCAGAATCTGTTTTTTAGATCGACCGCAGCTTGTTCAACACAACACCTATTAAGCAATAATGTGAGTTTTAGATGCACGAATCTATATTAGACTCATAAATAAATCAGATATTGAAAATGAAACATTGAAAAATGATAAATAATTGAAAATCAAATATCCAGAGTGTGTTGAGTACCACCTGGGGGCACTACGCCACAGTTTCAATTTGCACACCGATTTCAGAGATACCAGTCGAAAGCTTGGCAAACACATGCGAGCTTATTAAAAGCACCACACAAAAGACAGGAATAAGATATTAAGCTTGTTATAAGGAGGACGTCCACATGAGATATGGTTACAGTATATGATTGAATGTTATCTTTCAGACTGTGGCATCTTCTCATATTTGTGTTTGTTTTGACACCCGGACAGCTTTCAGCCCCAAAAGGTTTCCGATGCGCATGCATAATGACAGAGAAGGGATTTCACTAATGTCACGGCATTCAAACACAAATACTATTTGCTTACACTAGAAAAACTCGACGCCCTGTTATGCTACGGCTGTGCGGATGGCGGGTTTGATAAAACACTCCTGGTAGACACTCAATCTTGCTCATGCGGTTTCAGACGCCCACCGTATGCAGCAGCTACAGCAACCCTGAGCAGAGTCCTCAGTGAGAAAACCGACTCCAGGTGTGGAGGATACGAGAAGCTACTGCCGACCTGGTGGGCTTTATTTGCTTGCGTACACACGGGGTCCAAAATCAACACTTTATTTCATTTAGTATCGGTAACACTCCAATAAGGTCTCATTTGTTAACATTAGTTAATGCATTAACTAACAAAAACTAACTATGAGCAATATCGTTTTACAGCATTTATTAACCTTTGTTAATGTTAGTTACTAAACATTTTCAGGTTAGTTCATAGTGAATTAACTAATGTTAACAGTGTGTGTGTGTGTGTGTGTGTACATACACTGTTGGAGAAATTTACTTTTGAAAGTAATATGTTACAATGTTGCATTACTTCCTAAAAAGTAACTAGTTACATTACTTAGTTACTTTTTATGTAAAGTAATGCGTTATGTTACTTTTTTATTTCCTGACCCCTACAGCTACTGTATGTATGCCACACAAAAGATCCCTTAACATCATATTACCTAATGTAAAGCTCTTTTATTGAATGTTGAAAGTAATGTGTCTTGTTATGGAGAAGAAAATTCAGTAGTTTAAAAAATGTTAAAGGAAATTAATGAAACAGAGAAGTAATGTGCATTAGTTTTTTTATAACAAATGTAATATTACATAATCAGTAGTACTGTCAATTCAATTAATCGCGATTAATCGCATTAACATAAACGTTTCTGTTTACATAATATATGTGTGTGTGTATATATATTATATTTATATACTATATTATGTGTGTACTATACACTATACACACACACACACACACATATATTATGTAAACAAAAACTTTTATGTTAGATGCGATTAATCGCGTTTAATTGATTTGACAGCACTAATTAATAAGATTACTTTTGATGTAACAAGTAGAGTGACACATTACTTTATAAATGTAGAACTTAATATTTTAGTTACTTTTACCATTGGCAGACTTTGGACCCTGTGTGTATGAAAAATATTTTTACGTTGCTTTCAGTAAGGCAAACTGGTTGAGTTTTGCATGGATTTGAATGCTTTTGCCATGTGTGAAAAAGGGCCTTAGTTTTCAGTTCGAACACAATTGGGGACAAGTAAGCAACACACACAAATATAATATTCCAAACACAGAATTTCCACTTCACATACCAAATCCAAGCAGGTTTTGTAACTCACCTAATGACTTAAAGACATCAGTCCCGGCATACTTTCCGTCAAAATAGACTGTGTTGTTCTGAGGGTCGAAGGCACGGCACATTCTGACGAACACCACCTCCAAAGAGCCTACACACAGGCGAGAGAGAAACAAAATTGTGATTTTATACAGTCAAAAGCAGACACGCTAGAGAAATGTGTGAAGGCATATCCTGCTAACTGCATTCTCAGCACTGCCACAAGGTGTGCTATAGCAAGCATTACCATAAACAGTCTTCTCCTACAGCAAGTTATTGCATTTCCCTAAAGCAACTATTTCTGTTGGAAACAACAGAACTTGTGACCATTGCTTTTAGGAAATACCCCAGGTTGATCACTGTCGTGTCAGAGCAACAAGTTGAAAAGAATCCTGCAGAGTAAGTTAGCTGATATTAGCTAAGCTGTCGACATGTTTAGTTTGCTACCTGAATAATAGCACACACGTGGTTCAATGTACAGACATTTGATGCTAGGTTTGTTATGCGAGGTTAATACTAACATGGAGTATGTTTCTGGCCATAAACACAGCTTTATTAAGTCACCAATCGGCTGTGTTTTTGAGCAGTGTGTGTGTGGCTCAGGTGGAGTGTGTTGCTGTTATTGTTGTGAGTGGGAGCAGTAATTCTACCGCGGAGGGCTTTGGTGAGCACAGGCTTAGAGGATAAAAGCCACGTAATAGAAGCCATTACGGAGCTTTAGAAAGATGCCGGTGGTTTAAAATGTCATGTCAGGAGCGAGCGCTCACTCAGTATTTTGTTCATAATTTTGGTGGGGCCTGGCACAAACAGAAACACTGAAAGCTGTTGGGATCATGACGGGGATGGGGTGTGAGTGTGATGTAGCACTTTGGCCCATTATTTGTGAGGAGAAAGTGTGCAGTGGTGGATATCATCTCAATAGTGCCTTATTTTTCAAAGAGCTGACAGATTGTCCCGATACAGTTTTCCTGTATACACCAGTATATGTCTGCTGTGTGACATCGGCTGTGTTCAGAATGGAATACTTGCATATTGCTTAATGTGCAGTGTACTATTTTTAAATAGTATGTAGTATGCAACAATAAATACTTTAAAGAGCAGTATGCTACACAGTTGTCACATGCACGTTTAAAGTCGGCATGAAATGGAAGTTGCGATTAGTCTTTTCTTCCCTATTGGGATGCATATCTGAGTGGAACGGCTTCACGAACGAGAAAAAAGACAGATCAAACGCACTGCATTATGGAAAAACAGTATTCCACACAGTATGCCCTTGTCGTATAATGCACATTTTGGCAAATACATTTTTTCATGCATACAAAAAAACTGCATACTGTGCGCAGTGTACATACTGCTAGTAGTATGCTATTCAGATGCACTGCAGCAAAGGATTATTTGTGTTTACGCCCTGTAAACTAAGCCGGGATTGGATGATGGTGATGTGAACGCACACTTTACCTGCTTTGAGAAGCACTATCTGATCATTCTGACAGAGCTCCATGAAGCCGTCGATGCGCTTGGCAAACTCCACCACATACTGAATGGCCTCTGTGATTTTAATGGCACACAACTGCCACATGACTTCCCTGGGCTGAGGGGAAACAAAACACAAAACCATTTGCTACAAGCACTTTAAAGTGGCCATATTCTTATGTACACTAGCAGTTTAATTAAGTACACTCATGATTTTTGCACCAAAAACCACCATTATTCAGTTTTACATGACCATTTTATACTCACTGACCCTTAGAAATAAACCGGCTTTGATACAGTACCAAATATCTATTGATATGTAATTGTGGGCGATTACCCGTGGTTGGGTAACACTCACGTTACGGTTCAATTTATTAATATTAGTCAATGCATTAGGTATCATGATCTAACAATCAACAATACATTTACAGCATTTATTAATTTTGGTGAACATATACCAATACATTTATTACAATCTGTATAGATTAACATTATATTGTCTAAATTAACAATGAACAATATATAACTATTTATAAATTAACATTAATCCAGATTATAAATGTACAATGTGTACAAAGAAAAAGTGCTCTAAATTAGTCATTTAAAGGGACTGTTCACCCAAAAATGAAAATTCAGTCATCATTTACTCACCTTCATATTGTTCCAAACCTGTATGAGTTTATTTGTTGATCACAAAATAAGATATTTTGAATATGGGTAACCAAACAGTTGACAGCAAAATACTCAAGTCAGTGGGGTCCGTCAACTGTCTATTTACCAACATTCTTCAAAATATCTTCTTTTGCGACAGAAGAAAAAAAAACTCTGTTGTTTGGAACAACATGAGATTGAGTAAATGATGACAGAATTTTCATTTTTGGGTGAACAATCCCTTTAAATGGATCTTCATCCTATGAATGCAACCAGCAAGGACATTTTTTATTCCATTGCCATATCAGTGTCACTGCAAGTTACAACATTAAAAACATTGCTGTCTAAGGCTTCTGAAAAGCTGTGTGTGTTTACCTTGTTCTGGTAGCTCTCCACCTCCTCCTGAAGGAACGCCTGCCAGGTCATTTGCTGAAGTTCTTCTCTCAGGTACTGACACGTCTCCATGTGGGACTTGGAAATGTTCTGGGCCAGATGTTCTGAAACACAGAGCAACATACCGTCAAAAAAAAACCCTGTCTCGCTTGACTGCACTTAACGTACAGACCTATTGAGCTGTACTATATATATATATATATATAGTGTGTGTGTGTGAGAGAGAGAGATGGCATTTGCTTCCCATTATCGTTATAAAAAAGTTCTTCCTACTAGTGGATTAATTTTTGCTTACAGAAATGCTGAGGGAAAACATCTTTCAAAAGATGCAGCATTTTATTTGTGTCTCCAATCAAAGGGTTTGTGATTTAAAGTTGATTTAGAAGCGCGTTGACCATCTGTGTTTCAATACAAAAGGAAATTAGGACAGTATTTCAAGTATAAAAGTGAGTGTGTGTCAATTCATGGGAACAAAGGTCATATTTGCTTTCAGCAAGAACGAGAAAATGGAGACGAGAGAAAGAAAAAAAACAGTATAAAAATTCAATCATGTTGAAAACACATCTGTTAAAAGGAGTCCCAGAGCAGGAGGGGAAGCTAAAAAAATGATTTCCCTTGGTGCGTGCCCTGCTGGATCCTGATTGGCCCTAATTAATGGAAACTAATTAGAAAAAAAGAGGTTCTTTTAATGAGTCTTCGAGATGAGTCTCCAACCTAATGCTATTTTAAGACACCTTTAGCGATGTTTGCCCCACGGTTGGGTTCTTCCCCCTAGTACCATCCCCTGCCCAGAATCCACTTTTGCCATTCTTCAGAATGATCACTTACCCAACTCAGCCATGGAAACGGTGGGGGACGTCTCCCCGTTGGTGAAGGAACAGTAGGGGAAGAAGCCTGAGCCAGGGGTGAAGTCGCAGATTGGCTCCGGCTTGATGCCGTTGATGTCCAGGCCGGACTGATCGGGTGAGGGTTGGATGTCCAGGTAGAAGCTGCTGACGCCCGAGTCAGGCTTGGTGCCGTCGGGTGTGTGGCCGTTCATGTAGCCGCTCAGGTCATCATGAAGCTCGGTCAGGCCATTGGTGGAAAGGCCGTAGGTCGGTGTAAGGGGTTCGGCCTCACCGGGCTGCTGCTGGTGGTCCCGCTGTTGCTGCTGGAGCCGGTGTTTCTGCACCTCTGCATACAGGCTGTCCCGCTGTTTCTTCGACATCCGGCCGAACTTCACCGCTATAAGGGGCAAAGACATTGCATTATGAACAGAAATCTCTCTCGAATTGTGACTGCTTCCTTAAATATAATCAAATACAAGTATAAACAGGCCGGTGTTCTCTCAAGAGAAAATGTAACCGTTTTATAAGCTGCTGATTTGAATTTGTACAATGTAATTTGTATGTGTAACATGAAGGTCCACCCTGCTAGAAATAACGTCAGATCGTAGGAAAATGTATGAATGAGATCATATCAATTCATACACATTAGCCACCAATTTGCCAAAATCTAAGGGGCTGTTTAAACGACAACGTTTTCAACTAAAAACATAAAACTTTTAATGCGTTTTGGCCGTTCGTTTATAAGACAACAGCATTTTGGGTACCTGAAAATGCAAACTTTTGAAAACGGTCTCCTTGTAAACAACTAAAACACGAATCTCTGAAGACAATGATGTCATGCACATGTGTATTACGTGTTCAGTCTATAATGTTTCATCGCCATCTAATGGCATGGCAGCAGAATACAGCGTTTTTAGTCTTAGTCATCGATTTGACAATGGTGTCGCCTGTACGCAGAAAGCATATCGTTGTCATGTAAACATACCCTGAAATGGTTACAAATTTCCATGCAAGTGTGTTGGGTGAGACTTCTTTGTCTATTGAATGTGTTTATTACAGGGGCAATTCGCATTGGTGCCTCCTAGAGTCGAGTGCCTTACTCAAGGGGATGATGGTGGTGCAAGGATCACTGTTTACATTGATCAAACCAGCAACCATTTGGTTACCAAACACCACACCAAAACTACCCTTGCAGAAGACTTCACCCCATAGCCATTGTTACTCAAGAAAAAAACAATAGGCACAATCTCTTTTCCCTGAAGACTCCGGCCTTTGAAGGGAAGCTTAGTGTACCGGCATGGAGAGTACAACTAACTCCCGGGAGCAGGGTTTAATGTCTCGCAGAGGGTATTAGTAGTGTATTGGGTAAAAAAAAAAGGAACCTCTTTGGTAATAGCATTAGCTTTTTCCTGCAGTCTACCTGTCAAAATGATCCAAGAAAACCACTAGCATGAATCACCAATTTACAAGCACTCACAAAAAGGAAAGGCCTTCACTCGCAACACCTGGAGGAAGCGGTGGAGAGACTGTTTAGCTTCGAAAGAAAGAGCAGCTACAGCTTTAGACTGTCTTTGAACTGGAGGAGTGTTAGAAGAACAGGAAGCAGGGGACGGAATACAGTGCGGATCAGATATGAGTGAAGATCAAGTGTTTGTAAAAAGGAAGGGCGTCTGGTGAGGACAAGCTGATCTACTGATGGCTGGAAAAAGAGATAAAAGTACTGGAGAGTTTAGTGGAGAATGAAGGGGATAATGGGGCTTTGACTGTTGGAGACCAGAGAAGACAGGACAAGACAAAAGAGGACAGGAGGAGAGACAGCATGTGAGGGGAGAGAAAAAAAAAGATGACCGGAAAGAACAGGAGAGGAGATAAAAAGGAGAGAAGAAGAGAGGAAATAAGGGAAAATGAGAGAAAACAAGGTGGGATGAGACTTGAGGTTGCTATTTGAATAGAGGAGATGAGAGAAAAACAAGAGGACATTTGAGGAGACGAGATAAGATGTGGAGAGGAGGGGAGATGACATGGCGGGACTGGAGACAAGTTGAGACATGAGGAGAGGAGATAAAATACGATGAAACCAGGCATGTGAAGAGGAAAGAAGAGGAGATTTGGAGATGGGGAGGAGACGAAACATGAGAAAATGAGATTTGGAAAGAAATCAGGAGATGAAAAGAGGAAACGGACAAAGAGGATGAAGCTAGAGGATTTGACGAAAGAAGCAGAGGCGAGAACAGACGAGAAAAGAAGAAATGAGACAAAATGAGAGGAGAGGAGATGAAGGAGGAGGAGATTTTAAAAAAGAGGTGGAGATGAGAAAAGAATGAATGAGACTAAATGAGATTTGAAGAGAGGGGAGGAGCTGAGATGAGAGAAAAGTAAATTAAATTAAACACGAGGAGACGATATTTGAAGAAAGGAGATGATACAAAATGAGACTTGAGGAATGGAGACAAGAGGAGAGAGATGAGACATGAGAAGAGAAAATAAAATGAGACATGAGGAGATTAGAGGAGATAAGACAAGACATGCTTCGAGGAGACATAAGCGAGGTGTTTAGAAGGGGTACGGGATCAACTCTGATATTGAGGCGTATGAATGAGAATGAGAAGAGGCCTAACGTCGTCTCAGACGTGCGTGTCTGGGTACACTCTGCGTCTCTGTCCCCGTGTAAGGAAAGCAGATGGGGACTGGTGAGCTTCAGTCGGAGTGAAGTCAGAAGTCACCTTGCCTGTCCTGGTTGTGTGTGAGAGAGCAGCCTGGTAGACTCGGAAGACCTGGCCTGATTTCATCCTCCTGTCACGGGCCGTAGTCACACAGCCCAGCCGGAGGCCCAGCAGGGGGCCTCCACACACACACACGCACGCACACACACACACACACACACACACTCACACTCACCTGTGCACCCGTTAATGCTGCTCACCTGCATTCTCTTTAATGAGCCTGCTTTAATGACGCTCATTTAATAAAAGCTACTTGCTGTCAGATTCTCCACCCTGACTGAGCATGCCCCGCAGTCCAAAACCACAACTGCCTCTTAAATTCATCTTGTCACAAGTTTGGTAAAAAATTAATGAGCAAAGGGCGCTGACTACAGAGCAGGTACTCTACTTAAGTGACATGCCAAGACCAGGGGACAAAGGTAAGTATTGAATAAAAGTAGTAAAGGACTAAACATATTCTATTACACTATCCACTTAATTGTTTCCTTAAAGTCCTCAATGCACTTTCAATATAAATTTAGCTGTCGCCATTCAAATAGACTGTTTATGTTCTGTATGTTATGTATGTTATGAGCATTGAATAGGCTTTTTATATATTGATGTGAACTGCCGAGGTAAATCTTGTCATTTTGGTATTGTGAACAATTTTCCCCCCGGTTTCACAGACAAGACTTAAGCCAGTCCCAGACTAAAATGCATGTTTGAGCTGTTTTAACTGAAAGAAACTTGCACTGACATATCTTAAAATATGTCAGTGCCATCATGTTGTCTTAAGTCACACACCAGTAAAAAAAAAAAAATTCTAAGCCATGTTTATAAAAGCTACTTAAATGTCCTAACTGAACTAATCCTGGCTTAATCAAAGCCCTGTCAGTGAAACCAGGCCGACAATTATATGGAATCTCCAATTAAGCTAAAATTGTGTCAAATTATAAAATTAAAAATAATTATGGTTATTAAGGATACCTATGAAATTAGCCTCTTTAGTCATTTAATTTAGACATTTTATTACAAAAATCTATTTATTTTGACAAAAGTGCCCAAAAATAATTTTATTTCAAAATATAATTTCCATCAAGGAATGTTATTAAACACAAAACATAATTTGAGATGGAAATGGCACTGTGGTGGAAATGACTTTCATAATATTAATGAAAATACATTAAATATATAAATCACAGATGCAGCCTGTATGTCACATTTGTAGACATTGTTAAAACGTTTTCCTCTTGTTCTTCTTTTACTCTAACTGTTGCAATCAGGTTTGTATTCTCAAACCATAACTGAAAAACACTGTCTGTCAGGTTGCACGTTCACTTTACACGCTGCTCTGTTTGGTATTTTGCATGCGTTCGATGTTCTGTATCTGTGGAGACTGTGTTCTCCCTCTGGTGCCTGCTGTCCTGGACATGGACTCACCGTCACGTGACATGCCCACGGCCAGACACTTCTGCAGCCTGCAGTGCTGGCAGCGGTTCCGGCTGGTGCGGTCAATCAGACAGTTCTTCTGACGCGGGCATGAGTACGCAGCATTGCTCTGCTGACTCCTCCTGAAGAAACCCTACAGGCCCCAGAGAAGGACAGAGAGAGGGTTGGTTAACCCATGCAGGGCTCAACAGTAAGGATTTTTAAGATTTTTACCAGTCTCATCACACACAAAAAAATAAAAAATTGTATATATATATATATATATATATACACACACACACATATTTTAGTTTTAGGAATGCAGTTTCATACACTGTAAAAGAAAAGTTGCTGCCTTAAATTTTTTAAGTACAACCAACTTGGATGTTTAAGTCATTTCATTAATTTCAGTTAAAATGGGCCACCTTCTGAGTTGAGTTTAAGCAATGTTAAATGTAAAGTAATCTTAAACAATTTTTTTACAGACAGCATGTCAAATAGAAATGGTAAGAAAGGAGAAAAGAGGGTACATAAAGGAGATAGAAAGGATGTCTGCCAAGGAAAGGGCAAAACATACAATTTGTGGGTATAGAGGAGAGGATGAGAGGAGCATTAGGTGAATATAGGGAGATAAATTGATTGAAATTGATGTTTTAATGTAATTTAAATTGATGTTTTAATGAAATTTAAATGCAATGTTACACTGTTACATTATACATTTTAAAATAATTAAATGTGTTTTATCAGAAATGTCTCAGATTCACTTTGCAGTTTGACTGGCCCATTTTACCTGAACATTGCTCATCTAAAAAAAATGTGGGAAAGCTTTGTTTCAAAACCTGAATGGCCTGAACAATTATATTTTATTACAACACATTAATCATAAGAACACAGTTTAATGTCATGCATAGGTTATTAGTTAGTGTCCCAAGCAATTAACCAAAAAGTGACCCAATTTACCTAATATCACCCTACATAAATTACTGACTTAAAAAAATGAGTTGAATCTTGTATAACTTCAAAAAAAAGTTGGAAATACTTAAATTTGATGAGTTAAAGCAATGTAAAAACATATGTTGTCACAACATATTGATCATCTATTTTTTACAGTGTATGTGCAAAAATAATTGATAATAGTAATAGTAAAACATTTAAAAAAAAATAATAATTTGCTTTAACAGCTGCAAATTCTACATCTTTGTCTGCACACTTCTAAATATTACTTATATTTATATAATTATTATACCATCAAAAAATTATCATATTATTTATTAAGAAAAACATTTTAGTTTATGCCTTTCAGCTGAATTGACCTCAAACTGGCGACAGACATGCATCTATACCTTACAAGCGCATATTATCTCATATGAAGTGCTCATAAAACATTTCTGTGGCAGATGCTGAACAGATGGTGGCAGCTTTACAAACACTTGCCTCGATCATATAGACATGTTTCTCTTTAGTCAAGATACATCCGAGCGACACCTACTTTAGTGCGGTAACTATAAAAAAGCAGTTTGGAACGAGTATTTTTCCTCATTAACAATTGGCACGGCTAGTTCAGAGACGGGTGAGAACGGTAGTAAATAATGGCGAGTTTGTGCGAGGTTATTAATGTTGAATAACAGAGCCCGGACCCAGTGGTTGGCTCGAGGGGGGGGGGGGGAGGAGTGGGCACCCACGTTGAGTTTATTTCTCATCCTTTTGACTTAATGAATTGATTCCAGCTCGTCATTAACACACCCACTCCACAGCTCCATACACATATGTCTTAATTAGTTGCTCATTGGCTGTTTAATTACTAGAAAACAGCTGACAGCTGCCAAGTTGCTTTCTAATGGCAGCCATTATGAAAGCGGGGTAGGACTGCCGGTGACAAGCAGCGCTCCTTAATAATGCTATGATTTATGGGCCGGAGCGTTGTGCTCGCACATATCATTAAATGTCTCTGTGCCTCGAGTAATTAGTAATCATTAAAGATACATTTCAGCAGTTTATTCTTCAGGCCTGCACGTTTCTGCCGCCGAGTGAGTGACGGAGGGAGATGCTGAGCAGAGAGTCTGTCTATTGTGCGGGAAAACAAAAAAACGAGACATTCAAGAGCCGCGTCCGCACGTTCGTTTCTGCCGACTCCTGCTCGCGGAATGCTAACGAGTCGCTCCGGTGACAGGCGGAAAACAGGAATACACAATAAGCACAAAATTCCTCTTTGCTGAGTGGACGGCGTGTTTGAAAAATGCACAAAAAGAGGAGCTTCAGTGGGAAAGAATGGGGGGGGGGGGGGTTGCAAAACTGCTAACGACGTGCTGTGATCCAAAGCGCTTCCTGTTTGACGGTTTTATAAAAAAAAAAGTCAAGTGCAGCAAAGATGGTAAAGAAAAACAAGACAAAGGGATTATATTGTTGTCGTATTGTAATTGTGACGTTTTTAGCAACATTTCAAACTGACTACGCGAGTTATTAAGACTCAGGCGTGTGAAGAATTGTGAAGTCCTGTAAGCACAATTGTAGTTGTTTCTTCTTTTAGACAGGCAATAATCCGAAAGAAACCCCTCTGTTATTTTCCAGAATGTCTCATTTGTTGGCTTTTCCCGCTTTTTCTTTGTCACGCACGCGCGCTTACCCGCTGACAGGGTTGTTTAGCTTCTTACCTTGCAGCCCTCGCACGTTATCACGCCATAATGGATGCCTGATGATTTGTCTCCACAGATCTTGCAGGGAATTATTTCGATTTGAGCTGCGGAGAAAGAAAAGAGAGAAGATACTGTCAGGATTTTTCACTGTCACCAGTCACCACGCAACACCTCCTCCACGGCTGCATGTTGCGACATGAAACGGCGCCGAGCTTCAAAAGCATCACGTCGATGCCACCCTCGGCTGCTGCGTATTTGGAGGAGGCCATTCTGACTTTAAACAGAAAACCCTACAAAAAGCACGGCAAATGTGATGTCAACTCATGACTTGGAAACAAATGGAATCGTAATAAATAACCACCGTTTCCCCACAGAGCCTTTTGGGCAGCAATATCGGGAGAAACCCAACTCTTTACCACATGACTGGACCTTTTCCGCCACTGGAATATTGGTATCAAAGCTGCCTGTTCAATTTAAAAACAGCCAAGCAATTTTACCACCTCTGAGACGGAGTTCAGTCCAAGAGGCCTAGCGTTGATACAAATAAAATGTGATGTATTTGAGGAAAAATCTCAGAGCTATACTACATTTAAAGAGATCACCCAAACTTAAGAAATGTCATCATTTACTCACCCTCATGTCATTCAAAACCCATACGACAAATTTTGTCATGGAACAAAAAAAGAGATATTTAGCAGAATGTTGACGTTGCTCTTTTCCATTCAATGGTGTATGGTGACCAAAGTCAAGCTCCAAAAACAACAAACAAAGCACCCTTAAACGTATCTAAGGCCCTGTTTACACCTGGTTTTAAGAAGAGTTTTGGTCGATCGGATCACAAGTAGACAAGGGAGACACATTTCCGTTTACACCTGGTGTTTTAATACGTCTCTTCTGTACTGATTTCTTCGAAGGGAGGTTTTTTTTCAGATCTTTCGATCTAATGGACGAAATTAGCTCATGCAATTTACATATGAGCGGAGACGATGGAAAAACGTACGGAGAGCAGAATCTTACGTTTCTGCTCTGACAGCAAAAGACCAGCCGAACGCTGTGAGTGTGTGTTAGAAATCAGGAAAGGTGAGAGAACATTGTGCTTGGTATGTTTTTTGTCTTGAAATCAAACTTACTGTAGGTCTTCAGCCGACAAAGTTTAAATCCTGTCTGGCTAGCGCACTTCCCATAATGTTTACGCATTAGGTCATTCAGCGGAGAGTAGATGGTCTTTTGTGGCTGTTCAAACACATTCAACCATCTACACTACAAAAGCAATCCAGTCTAATGCGTTTTTGACTACCTCTGGAAGTGGTCGAAAGGGAACAAGCTCAAAACGTTTGAGACCCAATTTACACCTGTATGTCATGCCCTTGTGATCTGATCGACCAAAATGTATCTTAATACCCAGGTGTAAACAGGGCCTAAAGGTAGAATATGTGCCATCTTCTGAAATATGAGAGATATTTGTTATATCATATTTAAGATTATGTTTATGCATTTAACAGATGCTTTTATCCAAAGTGACGTACAGCATAAGTTATTTAAACTGTCATTAATGTAATTCAAATATGCGCATGTTGAAACTTGGCAGTCATGATTGGTTTTGAGACACAAGAACCGATAATATTTGGCATTATTGTCAAACATAGCGTGACATGGTTGAATATATGAATGTTAATGAGATTTGAGAGCTGCAGAGTGATTAAATTTCAATTGATTCCTCAAACTGATCTTTGATTCCTCAAACTGATCTATCCTATAACTTAAGAAGTGCTGGAATATAGTGCACGAGTTGTACATGCTTTTTAGGAGCTCGACAGACCCTAGATTAACTTTCATTCTATGGAAATGAGCAGCTTGAACATTCATCCAAACATCTCCCTTTGTTTTCCATGACAAACAGAAAGTCATGCAGGTTTGGAACGACACAAGGGAATAAAAGATGACAAAACTTCAATTTATGAGTGAATAATTCCTTCACAGAAGTACACTTGTGAACTCGATATTGATTCCGACAGATAAAACCTGGCACGAGTTGCTTAAAAAGAGTCAGGCACCTCAAAGTGAAGGCCACGGTAATGTAATCACATCAAAGGACCCGAACCAAACCTCTGGCCACTGCAAAATAGACCTTACCATGCAAGAGCTTCACTCTATATTTAGCCGGATTACAGCTGAACAGTCACTGTTTAATGTAGCCTAAGCATTTTATTTCTACTTGACAGAAATTGCTCCCTCTAGTTCTCTTAGATCCCGAGCCAAAGTTCCCCACAGCTACTTGCCTACCTCCAGCCAAAATACTGCGGCTCGATAATATTTTAGTGAACCTTATAAATCCAATCATACGGAATTAATTTGCACGCATCAAATTGCCACCGCTGAGCGATGCATCCGCGGCCGCCCATTTCATCATCTGCCTTCGAGCTCCCGTCGTGTCATCTGGATAATGTCAATGTCCCCACAGCACGGCCAAGGGTCTCTCTCTCTCTCTCTCTCTCTCTCGCTCTCGTTCTCTTTCAGCTCTGTGCTGCTGATCCACCAACCCGGTACACTGTCCGTCCGATCAACATGCCTGTAAACGGCACATTAAGCCCACACAGTTTTCGCTGATATAAACCGTTGTTCTCCTCAGGAGAGCTTCTTGGAAATTGGCAGATCTGCTAATTCAATATCCAACGAGGTTTTTTTTATCATTAATTTATGATTAGGAAAACATAATCATTTCTTTTATTTTGTTGCATTTTGAAAAAAGAAGAAAAAAAAAAAATCACGGGCAGTGCACTCTGTTGTTTGTTTTTGTGTTCTCTCGGCATGAGCATTAGCGCGCCAGTGTGTTCCTACTCCTTTAGCATTTTCAGCCTCATTACTTACATAATTTGTTCTGACATGCACTCACAACAACTGAAGCATGCTGTAATTAAGGCTGGCTGTGGTTGAGGTCCAGGAGAGAGGTTGTAGTACCAGGCCCCTGCCAGTAGGTGGCAGTCCAGGGCTGTTGAGTACAGTCTTTCCCAGGCTCGTAATCCCAGCTTCCACGTTCTGCCCTACAGGCTGAAGCGGCTTCACACTGCTGGCATCACAGACTACCAGGCTGCAGGTTCGAGCCTGCGGGGGCCAAGCCGCAGCACTCCTATCTGACTCCCTCCCTAGGCGCTGCTCAGAGGGCCCTTCGTTTTAGCCGGAAAGTAGCAGGTACACTTGCTGACGAAGCTCGTGCCACATCAGTCGAAGGTGCAGGAAGTGAAGAGGGCATAACTGGGCACTCTGGTTTGGGTCCCGCCTGGCGCAAATTCTCGCTCTACTCTCCCTTTCGCCAGGCCTCCACATGAAACACTCACAAAGCTCTTTGTCTCCCGCCTGGCTCACGCTGCGGGGTTGCAGTGCTGGATCGGAGCTTCCTTTGTCTACGGAGAGCGCTAAACCGAAATTGTTCTGCTGAAAAAAGAATCCTCACAGCAAGATTAGGACGGGGAGTAATTCATCCAGCTCCAGTGCAAACACACTCGCCTAATAACGCATACTGTGAGATATTCAGTTGCCCGAACAGTTCCACGTTTACAGGGTGGTATTTGCCAGCACTGGATAACTGAATAACTTTTAGGGAAAAAATACTATGGTATTACTGTATTTTTTTGATGATTTTACCATGTAAATGCCACAGATTTCACATGTAAATACATCATTAACCATTTAGAAAGCATACTGTGACTGGTATTATTATTATTTAAAATCACAGTATGCTTCATAAAGTTCACAATGTATTTGCTAAACATGTCACTAATAATAATAATAATAATAAAAAATATAAAATCATTATGCTTTCTAAAGAGTTATAATATATTATAATAATCATAATAATTGTTATTATTAGACAATTGTCTCATATAAAGACATTGTTAGCCCTTTAGAAAGCATACTATCTTAATAATAATAATAATTATAACAATAATTAAAATCACAATATGCTTTTTAAAGAGTTCATATAAAAATATATTATTATATTATATTTATTATTATTATTATTATTATTATTATTAGAAAGCAAAATGTGATTTCAATTATTATTATTATTATATAAATAATTATACCAATAATAATAATAACAATAATTAAAATCACAATCTGCTTTCTAAAGAGTTCATATAAAATATGATATAATATATTATAATTATTATTATATTAGAACTATTTAGACAGCATATTGTGATTAAATTATTATTATTATTATATAATTAATTATAATAATAATAATAATAGTTATTATTATTAGACAATTCTCATACAAATACATTGCTAATACTTTAGAAAGCATACTGTGACTTAATAATAATAATAAATAAATAATTTAAATCACAGTATGCTTTCTAGAGTTCATAATATACAGTATTTACATGCAAAAAATGATTTATTATTATTAGATAATTTTCTCATATAAACACATCAAACGTTTAGAATGCATACTGTGACTAAAAATAATAATTAATCACAGTGTGCTTTATAAAGAGTTTATAATAATAATAATAATACTACAAATTTCTCAAAAAATTGCACCACATAGGTTATAAAGCCAGATGTTTATCAACACCGCAGATAAGAAGATGACTGATGCTGCATATCAGACAGTGTTCATGCCATACACCACGGCTGGTCGAAAAGGTCTCAGCCTACGGGCAACATCAAACATACCACAGACGCATAACACACACACAGAGTTACGCAAATCAAACGCACAGTAAAAGGGCACAGGGCCGTGGTAACGTTAAAGATCAAACCTTTGCACTAAATGACTCCCATTGCGCCTACATTGAAACGTGTGGCAGCAAAAAGCAAATCTGATGCAGCTTGTTAGTTGGGTCTGCTCTGTTGTGACTTCCTGGAGCCCACTTCAAGGTCACTGAGTCAGAGCTGACAGCGAGACAGAGCCCTGAGGAGGAGTGACGTGTCACTTCGCTGTCCCCTCTCTCAGCTAATGCTATCTTTCTCACCGTCTATCGCCCTCCATCCCTCTCTCTCATTCCACGTCCCAATCGCAATCAGGCCCCGTCTCTGCCATGCCCTTTAAAGCCCTCAAATCAGACCTCATGGGAGACAAGCCCCTGCTCTTGCTAACAGAAGCCCCTCAGTTTCTGCTAACATCAAACACACTTGTCACTTGCTCACCAAATGACCATTTTAATTGGTACGGCACATAGTTCATGCACAAAAATTCAGACGGAGGCCATATTTCATAGCACACCATCAGCCGTGACAGTCCGGCTCTCTGAGACTGCTTAGCCGTGCTGCGCCACAACTGCAAAACACAGCAATAATGTGTCTCGCGTTTAAGGACGCATATGATCGTCTGATATTTAAAGGAAAATAGTCCATATAAAATCAATGAAGGATGTAGTATTTGAGCATATTTTAGCTTCTGTATTTAGGCTACTGCGTTTGAAATTTAACATAAAACAAATAATGTTAAAAATGACATATTAGAATGGAAAATGAAAAGTATAAACACTTTCGTCTCAATTGTGTAAGAACTAGTAGCTCTTTGCTAAGTTACAGGTGAAGCTAGGCTAGGCTACATTTCTAGGCTACATTTGTAATGTAATTAGTGTGAAACTTCAGTATGACACTAATTGTTTTTTAACAGATGCAGTAAAGTCATATGTTAGTAGACCAAAATCAAAGTGATTGTATCAAAGTGAATGAATTTTAGCAGTTAAAAGCAAATTGAGAATTTCCTTTATTTTGCTAATGAAACACTGACTGTCCCTTATTTTCCTCTGCTAAAGTTGGAATGCGTTCACAATTCAAGTCTTTCTTGACAAAAGTGAAGAAGAATGAAAACCACAGCAAAAGGTTGCTCATCAAACAGTGGAGACAATAATAATTTCACCATAATGCGTGCTAACGCCTCAGCGCTAACTGTCACAGTCGTTCTGTATTCTTTAGCGCATTAGCGCTGACATCAGCATCACAAAGGCGCTCATTCTCCATGCTGAGCACTTCTTAAAAGTGCTCTCTCCTCATTTGTACCCGAGGAGCTTCGTTCTAAGTGAGGCGAAAAGTGTGATGTTGACACAATATATTGAAGGCGTGTGAAATATTCAGGAATGTTCACTCGCTAATGGAGGATTCCAGGATCCAGCTAGTGGGGGAGGGTTGATCGCTAACTTCAGCAGAGTGCTTCTTCCCGTCTGCGAATACAAAATGATATGGCTTTTTTCTGTTCAGCAGTATTAAAACATCCTGATCTCCATTTCTGCACACAGACGTCAGTGATATTGTTTGTCTGGCGTGCTGAAAATCAACCTACGTGACTAGCGATAGGCCAAAGCGCTAACAACGCATTTGTGGCACATTTCCTCCTGCATGCAAATCAGCACAAAATGCCTCTAGTTATTCCCACTCTGGGCTAAAATCTCGCTGAATTGTTGGATTGTTGACATAACCTGGTGGGATTAGGATTATCCGCTTATGCTTTAAGGACACATACTCATAAAGATGAGAGCTTAACCCATTACACTAGTGCACCAAACATAGCCAACACTGTTTTTCAGCAAATCTATTAGCGTTTCCACTTTCAAACAGATTCAGAATTGGCCACTAATGAACAAAATATGTACCATGAAAGCTTAAAACAGTGTTCACAGTGGCTACAAGCCATTCATTTTCATTGTAAGTTGTCGATTTCTTGCCACATAAATCAACTAAATCCCAAAATATGCTTCAATTTTTACAAGAATGCTAGCAAATGCGTACATAGCCTTTCAAAATAGACTCTGTTGGATAGCATGCATGAATACTCGACACGTGCACTAGAAAGTTTCATCCTTGTCCAATGTTTGCTATATTTCTTATAAGTTATTAACAATAAAAAAGCAAAAAACTATTGTGCACTCAACTGTGCGTGAGACGGAGCGGAACGTGGAAATGAAGTATACCCGGGCCTCACACAAAGGCGTATGTTGTTGTTCCGTCTCATCGGTTTCTTTTATGTGAAACAACAACAGTGTCAACACCTTGTGGACAAAAAAAAAAAAAAATGTTGCATGTGCAAGAAGAATGTTCAGTATGTGCACACTATGCTGATGACAAAATTTACATCACACGTATTGAACACTCTAGTGAACTCATAAAAACCAAAGTATACTTTTGGCTTAAATTAAACAACAGCATTAAACGGTATGCAAATTAGCAGTGATGTGACAACCAATGGGAGTGCAGGCAGTGATCCACTGCCTGATATGATTGGATACAGCAGTGGATGATGTGTTCGTGAAGGGCTTTAAAAAAAAGTTTTTTCTTAAAGACGCAGTGTTTAATTTTCACACCGTTAGCGGTACCAAACGAAACTGATCTACTTGAGTGATCTGACTTTATAAGAAAAATTGGCACAACCAAAGGCATGAGCTTGAGATGCAGCTACCTGTTTGGCCAGTCAAACTTGATTGAAAACAGTTGTTGTTTCTGCAATTTAGTTTGGTATCTCTAGTGGCGCAAAAATTGCAGGCTGCCCCTTTAAATGCGGCAATGCCATGGGCCTGCAGTGTGTGTGTGTGTGTGTGTGTGTGTAGGATGTTGCTAATGTGCTTGTGTGTTGACAGCTGTCAGTGACCAAATGATGCAAGCCAGTGGGCTCATGTCAGGGAATTACGTAAGTGATTGGACAGCCATGCTGGAATTGCGCAAAGTGCCACATTACAGCCAGATTAACAACAGTCCTTCAGGCCAGAGAACATGGGCAAACAGCAGTTTAATCAAATTCCTCTGAAATGTTTCACTGCTGTTCCAGATTGTTTCTGTAAATAACATAGGCCGTGTATATCATCCAAGTGTCCTTTGTGGTATGACACAAACCTCTTGTGCTATTCGACTGGGTTAAGTATAGGTTTAAGAAAATATGTCAGTGGGAACAACTCCAGTTTATGGAATCGGCTAGCGTCTGTTTGATTAGCTGTTTTTGTAGTAAGAGTAGTCTTAAAATCTCACTGATTTTTGTGATTTGGCCAAGTGACATAGCAAAAAAAAAAAAAAAAAATGTTTACTTCCACTTCTTTCCTTTTATTCCAATTTCAGCTGAAAGAAGGGAAGGTTATTTGAATGTCAGCTTCACAGGACTGCCATATTCCTTCCACACAGACATTTTAGCATGTTTAGCTATTACCTTGAGACCTCGCTGACCGCATGTGCTATGCTGGAGCTGAGAGATCACGTGACAGTGTCGCGAATCCCATTTAAATGCTACGAATGGTAAAAATTTAAGCAACAAAGAGAGCTGGTTTCAAGTCCGCAGACAGCAGTTTGATCACGTGGGTTTGTTTGATAGCCTGTGCGCATGTTTGTTTGTGCTTCCAATTTAATTCCTCGCGTTTAATCACAGTCCGCCGCCGTGATCCATCGTCACTTGAGACCACCGGAGAGCTGAGAAGGATCAGAGGAAAGAGAACTTCTCATTCTTTTCCTCTTATTGCTCCTGTAAACCGCTGAAGTGGCGGGTTCGACCCAGTGCTGGCTGCTTGCCTTTGGGCAGCTTTCAGGAGTGAACTCATGCATGCATCTGTGTGTTTGTTTGTGTATGAGGCCATTAATTTTTCAGTGCCACACACAAAACTCAAGATCCCTCCCAGCAAACACAGCAGCTTGTGTTACCGTACTTCTAGATGTACCCAACTGTCTCAGTTAAATGCATTTTGACATACCATATAGTATAGCAGGAGCAGGAGTGTTTCCCAGTCGGCAGAAAGGAGACTTCTCACTTCAAGTTACTTTTTCTTGTTTATTTTACATGGGTATAATAATGAATATATATATATATATATATATATATATATATATATATATATATATATATATATATAATATAATATATATATATATATTTTTTTTTTCTTGCACAAAATAAATAAGAAATTATTTATATGTGATGATACAATAATAGGACTTTTTTTGGCCATGAAATAATGAATCCATGAATCCGTTCAAATTGTGCATTTGAATGAATAACTTTAAAACTCTGAACACCCTTTCAAATTTCCAGTGTGATGCAAAATATCAAGTGTATTTATATTATTTATTTAATTATTGCAGCAGGTTATACATGTACGTCATTCTTCAAGAAATCCTATTTATCATTCTTCCGTGCATTAATTTGAAATTGAAAATGTATGAATATAATGTATATACAATATATATATATATATATATATATATATATATATATATATATATATATATATGAAGAGTTCAGATGCAAAAGCCTCTAAGTGCCATCTGAAATTTTCTTCTAGAATGATCATTTTTATCAAGCTTGTATATTTAAGTTCAGTAATTTCACTTAAATGGCAATTAATAGGTAATTTTCATTGCCATTTAAGTTAAATTACTGAACTTAAATATACGAGCTTCATTAAAAATGATCATTCTAGAAGAAAATTTCAGATGGCATTTAGAGGCTTTTGCATCTGAACTCTTCATATATATATATATATATATATATATATATATATATATATATATATATATATATATATATATATATATATATATATATATATATATCAATCAAAGTATGAATCAACTGAAATTCGTAATTTGAATGAATCAGTTCAAAACTCTAAACACCCTTTCATCATCCATTGCGACCCAAAACATAGTGTGTTTGTATCATTTAATTTATTATTTAATTATTGCAGGTTTGCATGAACTTCATTCTTGAGGCAATCCTAAATATTCTTCTTCCTTGCGCTGAATTTAATAAAGTGTTGAAAACTGTGTTTCAGATTTTTTTAATCTACTTTGGCTATGGAAGACTGGTTAAAATTATGTTTTTTCTTTTTCTGAATAAAAACATTTGAAATCATTTTAAAGCAAATACATAAATCACGAGAAGTGAGATGTACATCAAATAAGAGTGAATATACATAGTGTATACATATATATAAGCTAGTCCTCATTTATGCATTCGGTGGCAAGAGATTGACGAGCTTTCTGGCTGCGAGTGCGAGCGAGACTCATGCACTCATGGGAACAGAACAAAAGGATGGGGGTTACGATACAGACAAGTTGCGTGGAGAGGAGCGTGTGTGCCAGACTCTCTCCTCCGCCCTGCCCCGACACCCTTTTTCTCTCTCCTTCCGTCTGTCTCCATCTCTCTTTCCTCCTGTCCTCCTCTTCTCAGTGACAGGCAAAGCATTTCCACCGGAGCAAGGCAGTCTAGAGCCACAGGGCACGCCACCTCTCGCTGTGTCACCGTGCACCTGAATCCCACGGGAATGAGAGACAGGGGAAAGGAAGACGAGAAAGACGGAGGGAGAGGTGCATTTGCATCGCGCCGTCTGTGCCGTGTTGCTCCAACAAACACAAATCAAACGCAGGCAAACCTTCCACATGCATAAACATTTATCTTCAATTTGAAAAGGAGCCATTATCGTAATCATACGGTGCATCAAATGGAATTTAGACCAGGTCTAAATGCGTCATTTGTTTGTAAAACTGTCGTTATAATATGACAGGAAATTTTGTGAAGTTGAGCGAAAGCTCGCCATTGTCTATTTTTGTTTACGAATGCCTTGTTTGGCAACGCTTGACGTTGCACATCGCTGAGGCTTAGAATCATTGAAGCTGAAACATCAGAGGAGCCATTTTTGGAGTCATGCTCCTGCAGTTTTTTTTTTCTTTCCTGTGTCTGAAGATGTTTTTTTTTTCATCTGAAACCAGTTTCCAGACTGCTTACGAATACGAATGGGACTCTGCCAGCCGGGCAGGAGAGGCCACGCTGATATCTAACATGCAATATGAATTTGAGCCTTGTATGGCTGATTTAATCTTCGATTGGGAGCTTCAATCTCCTACAGCTGAGTGCTTTAGTTAAACACAAATCAGATCACATCGAGCTCTCAGGGGAGCCAATCCAGCGCAATGAATGACAAAACAATGAATCACGGAGGAATGAATATATATATATACACTCAGAAAACCTTTGCACAACAACAACGAAGCTTGTTCGACGGCACAAGGGAATTCGGTTTCCATGTGGTGCTGATGTTTTATACCTGTAATTGCAGCATTAATGTGTCGCTCCAGAAGAAGCGTCATGGCTGTGGATTAGAGGTGTGCCAAAACTAAATATTTTCTAAACTGACTAGTCCTGGCTGCCTGAACATCTAGTCCATTAAGTGGTGTATATTTAGGCTGGTTTCGGGTTTACCGTAGCCTGGTTAAAACCAGACCATTCTCAGTAGTAACTGAGTTATGGTCTGGCAAAGCTCCATAGACAAATCATTTCCAAAGGGGCGTCACCAACGGACGTCGCTCAAATGCCTCTGGGCGCAGTTGGATAGACCTAAAACCAATCAGGGGTGCGTTTCTCGAAAGCATCGTTGGCCAACTATGGTCGCAAGTTCATCGCAATGTCCATTGAACTCTATTGGTAACGAGGGAACTTGCGACCATAGTTGTCTAACGATGCTTTCGGGAAACGCACCCCAGAGCGATCGTCATCGTGTAAAGCCATATGCTGCGTCCCAATTTGCCTAAGTTACACTACGCCATAAAAGTATGTACTCTTTTTGTGAAGAAAAGGTATTTACTTTTGAATGTGTAGCAAAAAAGTAGGCAAGCTTTGGGACATACTACTTCGTCATCTTTATCGGACGGATCTGTCGCGTGCATCCTGTCACTTAAACTGCCCTGTCAATCATCGTGTCACAGTTAAAATCCTCTATTAAATCTAATTTAATTTCCTACCGTTTCGGAGAGAAATGTAGAAGCACGTTCATCTGCCAGTGGGTCTTTTATGGAGACTGTCCTCATGTGTTTGCAATTTGAATATAATAATGCATTTAAAAGTTGAACAACGTCGCTCAAATGCCTCTGGGCGCAATTGGATAGACCTAAAACCAATCAGAGCGATCGTCATTGTGTAAAGCCCGCCTCAACGTTTCTGATTGGTGCCGCGATTTCGACGGCATGGAAATGGGCTTGAATGAGCTCTTTGCCAGACTACTTCTCGAGCAAATCTGAATTTGCCGGAAGTTGTCTGGGTTTTCCCAGGCTAGGTTTACCGTTTTTTTAGAGGCCGTTTACACAAGACATGTTTTTGTGTCAAAACAGATACAGCATCTAAAAACTTAAAAACGGATGGCCAAAGAATATGAATGTCTACTGCTGTAGCATAAATAAATATATTATATATATATATATATACAGGGCTTGACATTAACACCCCCCAACCCCCCATGCCACTTTGGCGGAATGATTTTTTTAAATAATATATACATTTTTCAGTTGTAGTCTTTTAAAAAGGCATCTGAAATAATAAACTAAGTACAATGAAGTGTTGTCAAAAATATTGATTTGATAAATATCTGAAACGCTTCCAATATAAATTTTCCATAGATGCATGATACCAGCTACTTTCTCGTACTCTCATCTCTCCAACAGAGAGTTATGAATGAATATTGTTGGTGTTACAGGGCTTGAATTTTGGCGTGGGATTGTACATAATTTTACTCATTCCCGCAGGTTTTGTGCTCACACCTGAAGTGCACGCTAAGTTGAGTTATTTTTCACTGCTTAAACAGTCAAATACACACAAAAAAATGTCAAAATGCCGATCTTGGTGAGTATTCACGTATGTTTTAAGTAAACATAAACAGTTGAGAAAGAAAACGCATGTGTAACCGTACAATGGATCCGTGTGTCAGGTCTTAAAGTGACAGCAGCCTAATAAACCTGCTGCCAAATTATGAGATCATATAAAAAATATCTAAATGGCATGGTTTTACCCCATGGTATCTGTGTCAAAATTGTGGCCATTGAAAATGCTGGGTGGCTAGTAACTTTGGAAAACCACTAGCCACAGTGGCTGGTGAGCAAAAACGTTTATCTCAAGGCCTGTATATGTAGGTCAAAAATAATACCACAATCACTGACATACCTATTCATACTGGGAATAGTCTGCCCTAAATGAACAGAAAAAATACCATGTAATTTGCTTACCATGGTCATGTGAGAAAAACAGACATGTTTGATTCGGACATCATTAAAAGTCATGTAGTCTGTGGGTCCAATGCTACCAAAAAAAAAAAGTGGTGAGCAAGGAGAAATGGACATCAGAAAGCAACTATTCTTGGGAAAGAGTATGTGTGCTGGTATTCCAACTAATAATTTAACCACCCACACACACCAATCACAAACCTGATTGACTCAGGCCAAATGGGAAAGCACTGACAGAGAACGTTTTCACGGCAGCCAGCAGGGTTTCCTAATGGACATCCAATGGGACACGACGAGCCGACCTGCAGCTGGGTCTCTAACACCTGACTGCACAATGTTCCATCCACAGCACCCCGTGGTTCCACTCGGCAGAGATACACTGTACAAACTGTAATCACTGTGCAGTGAATTGAAGACAAAGCTAAACACATAGGCCTACATGTCTTTTTAAGCAGTTTTAAAAGTGGTTAGATTACAGTGTGGCATTGAAAATTACTTGGTTGTAAATTCAAATGACTGGTGTAGATGAGACTTAGTCTATGAGGTTTTCAGTTGATGAATGAACAAACTTTAGTGTCAGCTTTCATATTCTGTCAGTTTTATAACAAAAATGTGGCATGACAGATCACATGAAGTAAACTTTAGAAAGTACAACGTACTGAAATCTGTATCTTGTCTCATGTAAACGTGTAAAAACATCAAAAATTAACTCTACAGAGAAGCATTTTGTTAGTTAGCATTAGTTGAGAGTATAGAAACGCAAGATTGAAAATCGAAAACGAATTGATTCATGAAATTTATGTCAATACCCAGCCCTATTCTTAATACAAGTTCTTGGTCTTATTGTCAACAATTCATTGGTGTGCATTCTTCTTAAGAAGCCCAGTAATCGCAATTCTTGTCCACTGACATCACCAGTAGCTGAACTGCAATTAAGACACCATTTTAGCAAAATCACTGTTGGTCTGGCTCTTGCATTCTTGTATGCAATGTCCATTTTTCACAATTTATCCCAGTGGATAAAATAAAGTCCTGTCCTACAATGTTCTCATTTAATCATCCTTTTCACAGAAATTTCTGTCACCATTTACTCACTCGTTGTTCCAAACCTGTATGACTTGAAAAATGTACCAGTGTTCCAATTTGGACCCCATTGACTTTCATTGTATAGACAAAAACAGTTGAAACATTCTTCAGAATATCTCATTTTATGTTCACAGAGGAGGTTTTGAACAACAGGTGAGCAAATGGTGACAAATTTCATATTTGGGTGAATTTATTTGGATTTACCACTAAATAAATCACAACTTAAACTATTAAAAAACAGAAATCTATTTGGTTGCACTTCATTTTACAGTATGTGCATTTACAGTGTACTTGCCTAAGAAAGTACTGGTAATATAAAGTAACTACATGGGTTAAGTTTAGGTTTTAGGGGTAGGTTCAGGGTTAGTATCTAGTTATTACCCAGTTATTGCAATTACTATAGTAAGTACATAGTATGTAGGCCTAAAATGAGGAACAGGACTGTAACATAAAGTGCTACCATCTATTTACAATGGAAGTTTAAGCCCATATAATAAGCCCATGATACATATTTTTACCAGAGCCCTATTTATGTGCTATATCTATTGATAAATGTGCGGTACCCAGCTTTAACTGGTTGAAACCGTGTTGCATTGGCTTGCGTATATGTGTGTGTGTACTCGTACACATGTGTGTGGCTCTGCTGAGATAGTTGAGGGATAAAGCGTTCCATTTACCCAGAGACCAATTCTGCTTTTCTGCTCGTTTCTGGGGAATCGGACCAAACACCTGGCCTGATTCCTTACTCAGCCGTTCCGTCCTTATCCAAGCCTGCATTCACACATAAATCATTAGCCGATACTTTCCTTCCCAAACGTCTACTTATCCTCAGATTTTTTAACCGCCCAACTTGCAACTCCTTGTTATTCACACGGGCCTATTTGTCGAGTTCTGTTCAACTCGATCGGACGACACCAGCATTGTTGTTTTGAACTGTCTGCGTTTTGCTCGGCTGTCTGCGCAGGCGGGGCGGCCTCGCGTTGTGTCTTTCAGAGTACAGTAGGGCACGCTCTGCGCCCCCTGCCCCAGCTGGCCCTGTCTGTCAGCCCCAATAACATCTCCGGTCTGCTCAGAATGTGTCACCGTCCTAAACATCATATCAGTTTACATAACAAGCGCTGTGTCCTGGGCTCCAAGGTCAAAGCAGTCACAGTCACTGCCTTTACTGTGAGGACCACAGTAAAGAGACCACAACCATCCTGGGAATGAAGTTAATACATTTTAGACTAAAAATGACATGCAAAAGATGGACCACTGGAGTGTGAGAGTGTTTTTAACCCAGACATGCTTCAGGGACATGCAAAAGTGCAAAAAAATTCCCAGACATTCATTAATAATTGACATCAAGGTACAGAAAAGTATGACATATAGAACAGTACTCCTATCCCTTAAGATTTTGACTATTTTCAAGTTAAAAATGTTTTAATGGAACTAACGTCCATTCAAAGAAGGAAATCAGTTGAGTGGAGCGATGCAAATTTCCACTCCCGGCTCAAAGCTATCTGTAATCACTCCACTCCAAACTCCACTCCAGGTTTTCGATTTCTTCCTACTCCGAGTTTGCTCCAATTTGCATTGTAACTGCTCTATTGTGAAAGTTTCGTTAATTCTTTACAATAAGGTGAAATTAGTAAACATTAGATAATGCATTGAGTATAATAAACTAACAATTCAACTAACAATGAATGAAGTTATCTTAACTTATATTTTAATACATTTTTATAACTATATTTCATTAATATTTTTATATAATTTATAATATGTATTTTAATAATTCACTTTTTTACCCGCCATTAACGGAATTATCCTTCATTTATGAGACAACACTTCTCCCGCCATACGTTTATACGGTAGGGGGCGCTATTACGCATCTTCTGAAAGAGTAGAGAATCTCCGGATCAAAACCCCGGGAAAAAGGAGCAGAAACAAGTGATAAAAGCAGTGCTTATGCAGATTGTAGTCTTTGGTGGGGAAATAACTTAATTTTCTCAGCTTTTTGTTCAAAATGTGGCTTTTTTTTATTAAACTTACACACATTCAAGTGTTGATAAAAAAGAATGCATGAAGCTAGAATATTTTTTTAAATTGCAGAATAAATAATAAAAAAATGTGTCTTTTGATATTCGTTCAGATATTCTGTGGGCCATGAAAGTTTTGTGAAAACTGATCAAAAATGACAATGGCTGGTAAAAAAAAAAAAAAAAAAAAACAATGGCAGGGAAAGAGTTAATGTATTAACATCAAACATAATGAACAATTGAATGTGTATAAATGAACACTACCCTAACATTAATAAATGTCTCAAACTTTGCGTCATGCGCAAGATGCTACGATAAAACACGTCCGTCTAGTGAATGTTTACATAGACAAACAATGAAACAGCAGTGCAGTGGAATGCAAAAACGCACTGTGAACGGCTCCTAACGGTCCGCTGTTTAACACGTGCTGAATTCCTGCTGACATGCAGTTGCATTATGGGCCGTTAACGTGCTATCTTCGTATCGGAGCGATCTTGGAGCGAGAGATAACACAGACACTCTAAAAATGCTCCAGGCAAAAACATCCAGCTCTGCTTCTGCTCCGCATTGCTCACATATCAGGTTAGAAAGAGTATATAATAACTGCAATTAGCTACAATTTGAAAACAACAGGAGTCTTCTGGCACTGGCGAGGCATGTGTGCGTGTTTGTCTGTGTAAAATAGTGGGATTGTGTGTATATAAGGCAATGGATTCATTACTCAACACACTGGGTAATTCTAGCCTTGATGAGAAAGCATTATACCACCTCTCTTTCTCTCTCCATCACACTCTCTTCCCTCCTTCCAGCTACCTGAGAGTGCTGCTCTCTTGTCAGTGAAGGAAAAGAGCAGCCAAGGACAGGCTAGATGAATGACATCAATGGCTTCAGCAAGGCACTTGCAAGGATGTGTGACTGAGACAAATGGTCCTTGTTACATTAGAAGGCGATACCGAATCCTGCCATTCTCTGATGGAGCCCTGATAGAGCTGTAACCAGACGCACCCAACCTTTCCACAGATCCGCTGCGTCATGGGACCTCCGAAAGGCAGCTTTCTCAGGCATTCAGCTGGGGCGCCTGCTATCTCTGTGTCTCTCTTTCTGCTTCCCTATTATACTCAGTCGTTAGATGCTGTCTCCGCAATACCAGTAGTTCACTGTCCTTTTTAAAGGTTAATTAAAGACATTTTAGGACCAATAGATTTTTTTTTACATTATTTCCTTGGCAATTAAGATTTCCTCCCCACCAATTCTAATTCGCAAAATGCAATCAATTGATCGCTCCATCAATCAATCAATCGATCGTTCAATCAATCAATCGATCATTCAATCAATCAATCAATCGTTCAACCAATCAATCAATCAATCAATTGTTCAATCGATCAATCGCTCAATAAATTAATCGCTCAATCGTTCAATCAATCAACAAACCAGTCAAATGAAATTATTAAATGTAAAAAAACAACACCAATAATACTAATCCTGATAATAATAATAATAATAATAATAATAATAATATTATATATATATATATATATATATATATATATATATATATATATACATACATATATATATACATATACATATATATACATATACATATACATATATATATATATATATATACATACATATATATATACATATACATATATATATATACATATATATGTATATGTATATATATATATAAAATTCTAATACGGTAATGCTTACAAAATAATTACAATGTGTAGAGCTGAAGAGCTGAAGAGTTCTATGCCATTAACATCAATAAATGGAATTTCAATTATAATGGAAAATAAATAAATAAAATAAATGGAAAAAATAGTTTTAAGTAACTAAATATTTAAGTAAAAGTCTAAGAAAAAAAAGGGTGATGTGGATTTGAGGTTAAAACGTGATTAATTGTCATGAAAATAATGTCACATGCCAAACATAGGTTGTATTTCCTTTAAGCAAAATATATTTTCATTCTTTTTTTTTAATTTGGGGGTGAAAATTTACCATGTTTTTGACAGGCTTTGTGAGATTCACTCAACAAATTTGGAGATGAAATGTATTAGCTTCTCTTCTCTTTGCCAGTTTTAACGGTTGCTACGGCCCTGATGGACGAGAGAGAGAGAGAGAGAGAGAGAGAGAGAGAGAGAGAGAGAGAGAGAGAGAGAGAGAGAGTGAGAGTGAGAGTGAGAGTGTTACAGGGAGACTGATAGAGATGAGTCTTTATTCAGCGGCAGTGAAACATCTTTGTATACTATAAAAGGTATGTTGAAGTGGTGCCGTTCTTCAAGATGAAAAGCTACTGACGCATTTACTGCGCCTGTACAAACAGTATTACTGCTAATGCAGACCGATCCGATTCAGATTAGCTATGTCAATATTTACCTCTTAAAACATAAACAGCCTGGCGAACTCACATTTATGGGCACAAAACGCTTAGATAATTCACTCGGATTTGCTAAGCAAATGGACAACTTCTATAAAAACTTGTGCGCGCACACACACACTTAAAGGGATAGTTCACCCAAAAATGTTCCAAACCTGTATACATTTCTTTGTACCGCTGAACACAAAAGGAAGACATTTGAAGAATGTTTGTAACCAAACAGTTGCGGGGCACCATTGACTTCCATAGTATAGAAGAAAAAATACTATGGAAGTCAATGATGCCCCACAACTGTTTGGAACAACTGAGTGAGTAAATAATGACAGAATTTTCATTTTTTGGTGAACTATCCCCATCTATGGCATACGATACAACTAAACCATGTTAGCCATGCAGCATAACAGAAATCATTGTCATTTAGTTTTGCAAGACACGTAAACTGTTGTATACGGTTACCAAATGTTAAATGTAATGACGCCAAATTACTGGTTCACTGGGCATGAGACAGTTCTGTCATCTCCGAAACTCACACATATCCTCATCGTTGATCCCTGATGTGTTACACTTACGACCTGAGCAGACAAACATTTCTTGATCCTACAGTGTGAAATGTGGCCTCACACTCTCTGCTGTCAAACTGAGTTCAGAGACGCCTTACAGCAAATCTAATCCTCGCTCAATACGAGTGTTTTCACAGCCCTGGCCTTGTTCCACTCTGCATGCTGGCATTTTACGGCCAGGTGAAATGCATTCTGTAGCAGTAAATGAAAGCGTAGGTTCGTGTTCATACGAGAGCGCGCTACCTCTGTGTGAACTACATGGAACTCTAATCCCGGCCAACGAAAAAACACGGCCAGATTAATGATTGCATAAATACATCACAAATCCTGTGGAATTATACTGAACCACAGAGCCACATTCAGCAATGAGGGAAAAGGCTATTAGAGTCAGCTGATTCGCTACAAATCCCAGAGACCTGGAAGCCTTCTTGGGTTTGCCTTCACTAGCCTCATCAATACTTGGAAAGAGAGTAATTTGAGGATATGGGATGCTTGGCGTAGAGCTGTTTACAGAGTTTTATGATCACCTCAGCAAGCACCATTAAATTATCAATGTACAGTAGGGCTGCACAACGCGACTGTCAAATCGTGCAGGCTGTGATTTAATTAAATAAATATATGCTTTACCAGTTTAAAAGTGAAACAATATCTGCACACCTGATATCATGAGCACCATGCGTGTAAATGAACACAGCGCCGAGCTTCACTCTGAAACCTGTAGAGCATTTATTTATTTTTTTTACCTGTAAAAATAAAGAAATTAAGATGTAAATATTAGTATTGTGAATGCATTTATTCTATTACTTGATTCTACAGTGCAGTAGTGTTATTACAATATATTTCTTTGTTTATTTTTTTTAAAATCATAAAATCACAATAAAATCAATTTATTAAAATAATAATTGTTATTATTTTATTGTGGGAATGTGGCCTATTAAAAGTCACCTATAGAGAGATATTTAAAAAACTCATTTTTCAACACTTTTTTTGTAGTGTAATGTAATTTTTATGATTTAAAATAAAGTATATATTATTTTATACTTATATATATATATATATATATATATATATATATATATATATATATATATATATAATATAATATATATATAAAGTATATATAATATAAATTAAGTATATATAATATAAATTAAATAAATTAAAATTATATAAATCAATTAAAATAAAGTAATTTAAAATCAAATAATGTAAAAAAGTTGGTGCAGAATTTACTTTAAAACATTTTTTACTTAGAAATTGCTTTTAAATTTAAAATTTCACAAATAATTGCAAAGAAACAGCAAGTAACACATTGAATTAAATGTGAAATTATGAATTAAATGTGAAATTATGAAGTAGAAAGACTGAATAGAATATAATTTTCTAGTAAACTGTCCTCCAAAAATCTGTTTTTTTTTACAACTTCAAAAAATATTTTTATTAAAGTATAAATAATAATAAATCGTTCAGCCCTAAAAAGATTTTGTAAAAAAGTAATATTTCAGCTTTTTTCTTATTTTATTTACATTTTTATGCAAATGCGCTCCCCCAAAAAATCACCTCAATCGTTCTAGAATTATTAATTCCTTCCAAATGTAGCTATTCAAATCATCTGGTGAAAATTTCTGTATTTATTTTTAATATCGCAATTTTTATATCGTGCAGCCCTAAAGTACAAGATAAAATCATCACCACAAATTAAAATCAAACCATTATATTGTGTCAAGAAAGATTCCACGAGCTCAGGAGAAATCAGAGGGACGTCCCCCTCCCCGCTCCAGGGGGCTGTTCTTCAGAACGAGTACAGAGCGCACCCCCCTGACTAATGAGGGGTGACGTGGGCCCCCTCTGAGGGAACCCTGCAGGCGGGACCCCTCCAGGCACATTCATTAAGAGATGAAACGGCGTGTCCTGGGGCAGTGCAACTATCCGCCTAGATCCGGACATGTTTAATCTGGGGTCCTGGGAGGGACGGCATGATTGGCCACAGCTCGGCTGGCAGAGCAGAGGGAGCCAATGAGAAATTCACGGCGGTTGACTACACTGAAAAAAAATCATAATAAGATCAAAAGTGCCCATTAATCAGACGCGGTCGTCATATTTGTGCTGCGTGTTTGCAATTTTCTTCATAATATCCCTTCATTATTGGAAAAAATGGGGGAAGAAAGGAATCATTTGAATTCAATTATACAGAAAAAAGACCAAGGGCCATTGGAACTCTGCTAATTAGCATGTAGGCTTTGTATAATGTACCCCACGTATCCTTTTATCCAATTGTATCTTAATATATTATTGTGGAATCTCGATAATGATGGTGAATGTGGTACGTGTCCTACCACAAACGTTTGGGCCGCAGTGAACTGTTCTCGAATACAATCTGCTCTTATCACAGCCGTTCGTCATGAAACCTGGTATTTATTACCAATGTCTCTTTGTGCTCGTTAGATATGTAGAATCCGTTTCCTGTAATTAGTAACTCCTAACCTTTGGAGCTTCTAATCCCGTCTGAATTGCGGATTTGTACATCAAAGCTCACTTTTCCATATAGCTGGGTCCTCAAAATTTGAGAACTCGCAATTATTTGTATAGCGCGGATACAAACAGCACTTCTCCCTTTTCCTCTTTCAGCCAGAATCCCGTGGGTTTGCAGTAAAGACTTCCTAATCCACTCCAGTGAAATCCAAATATAGAGTTAACACTGCATCCCAAAAACTCTAATGCCGCGCCAAGAGACGAGCTGAGCACGTGAGGTGGAAATGGCTTTTCTCTCTCTTTTTTTTTCTTATTCACATTGTAGATTAGATTTCTTTGGTGGCTTAACACACGCTGTAAGGAGCATGGCGATCGCTAACGTGCTCAACCAGTGTGAGCGTGACTGCTCTTCGCCGTCCGTTCCTTCTGTCATTGATTGAGAGTTAATTAAACAATCGATGTTCTCTGGCCTGGCTGTCTAATGTCACAGCTTGTCCAGTGCCTCTGATAATGGGCTGTTGATGTTGATTGCGGTTGAGGTTTGAGGAGAACACAATGTGTAATGAATGTAAGCCTGTTTCCAAAATACCAAACAATTGGTATTGTAAGTCACAATTACAAGATGTAAAGTTGAAAAATAAAAGTCAAATTGTGAGATTGTCCCAATTATGAGTTATAAAGTTGCAATTGATAAAAAATAAATTCACATAGTGTGATACAAAATCACAATTGTGAGAAAGAAATAGTTGCAACTGTGAGAAATGGTCTCAATTATGAGATATAAAGTAATATCGTGAGATACATTTGCAATCATTAAACATATTTATGAGAATTGCAAGACAGAATCACAATTACAAGATATAAATATAAATTTAAAAAAAAATGCAATTATGAGAAAGTTACAATGAGTTTGAAGTCGCAGTTGTTGAAAAACTTCACATCTTGACACAATTGTGAGAAAGTTGCAATTAAAAGAGTCACATTGAGAGATTTAAGAGTCACAGTTACAAGAAATAAGCTGCAATTATAATAAATGGCCTACATTTTAAATAATTAAATATAAATGTGTGAGAAATAAGAAAGAGGAAAGGAATTTTGAGATATAATTTTGAGATATGCTGCAATTGGGAGATACTATATTGCAATTGTGAGATATAGTCATAATTATGAGCAATATTCACAATTACCTTTCTTAAAACCATTTTTATTATTTTACTTTGAGGTGCTTCCAAAAATATGGCTGTACATAGGGAAGGATGGGGAAAAGGTTTCCACACACTAAAAGAAAGGGCACTAGTGCAGTGTGAGCCTGGACCATTAATTGGCTGTAATGAGTAAATAACATATTTGAGACTGTGATACTGTGACACAGAATATGGGCATAGAGTCGGTCTCACCATGACACATAACCACGCTTAACACGTTCCCTGAATATGAGCTGATGAGATTTTTTTTAAACTTTTTTTCAAACCCACCCACGAGTATGCTCTAACCAACAAGTCATTAGGCTTTTTGTGAAGAAAATGTGAGTGGTGCTTGTCCACTTACTCGCCATCACAATACCTAGAGTATTCTGGATGCATGCAATGTTTTATAGCCCATCAATCCAGTCTCTTAGAAAAATAACAGCACACCTCTCCTCAACAAGCTCAACAATTTGAGGTATCAATCATGTCTGTAGCCCAAATGGCAGGTGAATACACTCTTTAAAATAAAGGTTCTCCATTGGCATTGAAGGTCCCGAGAAGAACCTTTAACATCCATGGAATCTTTCCATTCCACATAAGGTTCTTTATAGTGGAAAATGGTTCTATAGATTATTAAAATGTTCTTCACATTAAGAAAATAATGGTTCTTTTAAGAGCTGTTCACTGAAAGGTTCTTTGGGGAACCAAAAATGGGTCTTCCCTGATTACAACCGGTAAAAACTTAAGATCCGGGTAACTAAAGTCAGCGCTATACGCTTGCTAGGAACAGTTTTTCTTCGTGGAAGAGTGTTTGGTGAGCTAATCAAAATATTAAAACTCAAATCAATATTTTGTGTACAATTATTTAAAGGTGTGATGTCACACGTTTTTTAGGCCAAAATTTTTTTTGCCACATACAGCAAACATCTCCTCACTATCCGCTAGCTGCCTGTCCCCTGAACACACTGTAAAAAAACACGGTCTCTGTAGACAGCCCAGGCTCCACAAACGGCAACAAAAACAAACTGGGCCAACCTGGACAACGAAACATAACAAACAGTGTTCCAGCCAATAACCGACAAGAATGATTTGGGAGTGGGGGTTGGGGGGTTAGTGCGCGTGCACATGAAGGGCGGTGTGGGGAGTGGAGGAGAAGGAAGCATGAAGAGGGAAGTTAGCTAGAGGAGAGATGTCCTAGACAACGAAAAACGTTAGAATTATATTCTCTTGAATTTTGATATGGCCGACACACAACCAAAGAGACGACGTTCTGATGAACAAATAGCAAAGAAGAGGGAAAAGGAGAAGGAAAGTCTTTTCGGGCAAAGTCCCGAATTTACATCGGAAAAGCCTTCGACTTGTTCATGACTGTTTCAGGAAGCAGGGAAGGGAGGGGGAGGGGATGGGATGAGGAGGAGGGAGGGTCGAGCTAGCCTCCGTTTGTTTGAAAATACTTCAAACGTCAACAAGAAGTGACGTCACCCAACATCACTTAGAGCACCTTTAATTACGTCATCCGGGTATCGTGGACTCGCTTTCGTAATTATTTATGAGGCGAAATGCTGTGTAATAAGTGGTATGACTGTACCGTATCCCTTAAATGTCTGTCTAGTTTGAACTTTCTGCTTGCTTGCTTTCCTCATGGAAGCTTTGCGTTAAAATACAATTACGACCTAATACAATATTTTAACTCAAGTCAATATTTCGTATCTAATTAATTACTTATGTAGCACATAGCCCTGTAATAAGAGGGATAATGTACATCCAGCTGGTTTTTATCATAGAATGAACCCCTTTAGGGTGATACAAGTCCCTTTCGCTCCATGTCGGGGTCCTGATCACCCTGTCAGGGTTTATTCTGCGATAACAACCAGCTGGATGTACATTATCCCTTACTTAAAGTATTAGGTTAGGTTTGTTAGGATAGGGTCAGGTGTTAGGGTTCAGATTAGTAGAATAAGTTGCCATGTAGTTTCAAAGTTACTTATAGTCAGTGGAGCATCAAAATAAAGTATAAGCAGACTGTCAACTAATACTCTAATTTCAGTGTGGTATAAAAAGTATCACTAACTATGTGTACATTAAATTCCTAGCTAGCATGCTATTGTGCTGCTGAGCTGAACATGCTGTTGTTTCGCTATCCTACTGTGGTTTTACATTCCCAGTACGTTAAAGAATCAAAGAATTACTTAAATCTTAAACACGGTACCTGTTGAAAGTTTAACACCATGTTTGTGGGGTGGGGGTGGGGCTGTCCTTTTGTTGTCCCACTGGCTAATGATTAGCTTGAGATAAATAAACAATGACGGTGAGGGGTATTTAATGGTAAACAGATACTCTGCTAGAAACACAAAGAGGGGGACGATCAGAGGGGACAATCTCCCATACTGAAAAAAGAGACGCCTCACGCATACTTAAATTACCGTGCTAGTAACCGTATACTCACTAGCGCCAGTCAGGTACGGCCGCTTCAGATGCGACTCAATGTCATGGAAAATCGCTATCTGTGACAGCACCAATAGAGATTCATAGCCCTGTCAGGCCTATGTCTTCATATGAGATTACAGCAAGGGCGAGCGCGTCTTCTCGAGTCCTCGCCACACATGTCAGATTTATTGTTCGATAGAAATATAACATATGAAAAACTCCGAACACGGCTTTGAGCGATAGCAGTAACCTTGCACATACCCGAGCGATGATTAATGGTCGCACGCGTGGACGGATCGTCGGGGGTGGAACGCTCCACAGCGGATCGTTTGCCGAGCTCGGAGACTGAGAAAATATCCTCGCGCTGTAACAAATTGCATTGTCTGTTTATTCCAGTCAGAGTTTATGAAAGAGACAGACAAACAGGAGGTTGATGTATTGGCCTCATGTCACGGTATGGCAAGCACATTCACACATACATTCATCTCTCCGTTTAGAAGCCAAATGATACGTCTAATTTGCTGCGAGCACAGTTATTTTTAACTTCTCCAGCTGTCAGATAATGGAGCTTGACTGTCAACGCCGGTGTGTGTGTTAAAAAGGTTGCACTCTTTTTCAATTTACTGTTCTGTTTGAGTGAATTAGAAAATCCACATTCCATTAGTGGGGATGATTGACGTGTCTTTTTTTCCTTATCAAAACCAAAGGCAGATGTTAAAAAGAGAGAAAGAGAGTTAGAATGGGAAGAGAACCCGAAAGGGGAGACAGTTGACTGGGGTTGGAAATGCATCTTTTCCCAACAGCTATCTGAACTGTTTTGACATTCCCTCCCCAATAATTACAATGCTGTGAATTTGCCGAAAAAAAAAAGAAAAAAGAAAAAGAAGCTTCTTCTGAAATCACTTGAAAGAGTCTTTTTCTCTCGTGCTTATTAATTAGATGGAACCATGTCTGTTCTGGATTGGGTTGAATCGCAATCTTTCTAAATAAGCCATGAAAGCTTTCCATTCATTGTCTTAAAATCTGTCTCATGATGTTTTAACGTGAATCTCCACAGCACTGTGTGCAACGTTACAAAAGCCCAAGGCTTGGAAACACTCAATGTTATTCTCATTTCATCTGGAAAAAAATAAAAAGTTAGTAGACAAAGGGGTTATTGGTTGTCAATGCTAATGAATATGAGATGGAGAAACAGTTCAGACACAGATATAATGAGAAAAACAAATACTGCAATATATTAATGTGCTAACAAAGTTTTTAGATGAAAATTTTGAAAAAATAATAGAAGATAATTCAGTCTAAAAAGCATCCTACAATATTCGAGTTTAATAAGCAACATGACATTGTATAATAAATAAATGAAAGTGCACTGAGAATAGCAGGTCTCAGGGTTTGTGCTTATGAACACAATATTGTGAGAAAAATTATCAAACAAAATCAACTTATGATTGTATTTTTTCTAATCAATATGACATGGCGAAATGCATTTTTATCATAAGACAAAATTATGACTTAAAAAACACTGTAAAACGTAACTGCCCACAAAGCACTTTTTCTTCACCACTGGAGGCCTGAATAAGTGTCAGCATTCTCAAAGACAGTGTCTCTCACGTTGTCTTTCTCACCCAAACACAAACATACACACGCATGTAGAATCTTATGTAACAGCTGGGGCAAACGGAAGATGAATCTGAATGCCTGCTGTAATGAGAGCTCTCATAATGGATCCTGTGGCATCCTCACTTCACTCGATAGCAGTGTAAATCATGCTGACTGTGGTCTCAGCACTGAGGAGGGTTCAACAAAATGTGACCAATGAAGCTAATATTACCAACACTGAAATGATTAGCATATGTCGTACTGGTCTCCTAGCCAGGGCTCTTAACTTACTAAACCAGAAAGATTACCTTCGTCAAATAGCATCACCAGAATAGTGATAAATTAAGTTAAATATGTTTAGCTGGTCAACAGGATGGTCCACCAGATGCTAGGCTAGCAACAAACAGCACCAACCACCATAAACGGACCTGTACCAACATACAGTATAAATCCATGCCAGTCTAATTTGTTCTTTTAACAGATAAGAAAGCTTTTATTTTCAGAAAAGAACAGGTAAAAACAATTTAAAAATGTCAAATAAGAAGATACTTTATGCTAATGCAGACTAATGATAAAATCTCCAGTGAACTACTTACTGACAGGAAAAACCTTTGCTAAAATTGGTCTCATGGAAGTGGTCTGTATCCAATACTGCTCTGTTTTCAACTTCTAACAGAAATATATGAGAATAACAATGATTTATGGGTAAAAAGAAAGAAGTTCAATATTATCTCATCTCCAACAAGGAACCTATTGCTAATGCTAATGCTGACTACTGCATTCAATCATTCTCAAGATCTCTCCTGCCCACTTTTGACACTCCAAATCATCTTGACAGAACAAATAATTGTGTGATGGGAAAAAGATGGGAAAATAAAAAAAGAGAGAAAAACAATAGCAACAGGAAGAGCGACAGTCTGGAAATGTCTGGATAGATGCTAAGCGTGCTCAGGTCTTGAAATACCATGATAGGGATTAAATCTAAACCAGGCTTGTGGGTAAATGTAGTCAAGTGTCCTGCTCAGGTGCTGACCTGACTCCAGAGCTCAGGTTATTCAAGCTTGACCTCTAGTTAACCGCTTACCAGCACTAGTGAGAGTCTCTGTAATAGTTATGATGCAATCGAGACAGTGTTTAGCATTACTATTTACCTCAGAAGTGGGAAACCTGACATAATTATTTCATGTTCTTCCCGAAATACACTTAAAGGACAAGTTCGGTATTTTACACTTAAAGCCCTGTTTTCAGATCGTTTCTGATGAAATAGAACGGTTAAGATTAAAATTTGGACACATGCTGCTGGCACGAGAATTTTCGGTTTCTTTCGCTCCCCCCCCCCACCTCCACAATGGCTGCATAGGTGCACTGGAACAATCCTTCCTAAAACGCATTAAACTTTCGTTTACAAAGACGTGAAACTCACCGAGTGGTCAGGGGTGTTCACTGATATGCTCACACAAAAATCGCTGCAAAAGATGCTTTCCAACAGGTTTTATCGTAGTTTTTGTCCAACTCCATTGACTTGTATTGGATGTGCTGTGAGGTACGGTATTACTCCGCCGCCGGAAACTGGGCTGGAGTGTCTATTATTCAAGCTCTCAACGGAAGAATGTACGGGTGTGAGGCGTTTGGAAAAATAGGTCCACAGTTTTACAACGAATGGTAAAACGCCTGTTGGAAAGCATATTTTGCAGCAATTTTTGTGTGAGCATATCAGTGAACACCCCTGACCACTCGGTGAGTCTTGAAACTCGGTGAGTCTTGAAACGAAAGTTTAATGCATTTTAGGAAGGATTGTTCCAGTGCACCTATGCAGCCATTGTGGAGGTGGGGGGGAAAGCGAAAGAAACCGAAAAATCTATTTCATCAGAAACGATCTGAAAACAGGGCTTCAAGTGTAAAATACCGAACTTGTCCTTTAAGTTTCAAGATTATTCTCGGACCTTTACAAAGACAAAAAAAAAAAAAAAACATGACATCACGTTGTGGTTCAGATGGTACAGTATGACCTCATGGCGATGGAATATGCAAAAGTACATGTCCTTGATTACATGTCTTTATTTCAGTGCCACTAATCGAAATCAGATGACATTTCCTGAAAGTACACCAAGGAAAACTTCTACGTTCATATTTTCCAGAGAGCTGGAACATTTTATTGACTCCAAAGCCGCCTCTGTGCTCGGTTTGTCAATACGGAAATCTCAAATATCTAATAGCTTTTTTTTTTTTTCAGAAGAGCTGGCCAATGAGGAAACATCCCTTTGGCATGAAGTATTATGTAAAAACTTACGTAAAAACTCCATAACATAATTATAATAAGTGTATGTTGTCAAATTATATTAGTCTGTATGATTTACCAATTTAACAAGCTTCCTCCATTTATATACAGTATGATGCTAACAGCTGCTTCAGGCTTTTTTTTTAAAGGAAATATGAGTAATGGACATTAAGCTAGTATGGATTTAGTTCCTCACAACATTCCACTTTTACTGTTTGGCCCTTCCCAGAATGCAACTCCTGGGCCCCACGATGCAACAGAAGAGCATTTTCAGTTCTAAACTCTCAGCCTACCACACAGATTACATTTCTCTCTTCTTCACAATCCCTGCACACAAATTGCATTCAGCTTGTTTACAGGAATAAATAAATGACTGGCAACTCCGTCGTAGACGACTGTGTATCGCTTTGGGTGATTTTATTTTTTTTTGCAGAATGAGCCATTGTGGAGCTGCTCTGCGCTAGTTAAATTACAGAGAGGGCTGTAGCGGGGGACTCCTCATGTCGCAATTCTCTTGGCGTGTTTGTCAACAGCGTAGACGGCCTATAATTGCCGTAATTGTCAGGTTAAAGCGAGAAAAGACAAAAGCGGGCTCATTTTGGCACGACCAGGGCCATGTCATTAACCAGGACCAGGGATTTGGGACTTTCTTGTAAAGATTGGAAGAGAGGGTGAGAGGGGGGTTGATAAAAATGGCTGCCTCTTATCTCTGCTATGCATATGAAAGGCTTATGCTGTCTCCATGACAGACTCTACGCCTCGTCAGTGTGGGATTCACTGAGGTAGAGTACAGCAAAGGACAGAGACAGAGAGATGAAATAACGTAAGGAAGGCTAGGCATCATTTTATACATTTATGTACATGTGTAGGTGTGCGTTTGTATTTATGCATCCACATGTGCAGCTGCACATTCATGTGGGGGTGTTAAGCAAGAGATAAAAAGAACAGAGTTGGGGTGGGGGGGGGGGTATGAGAAAGAAAGAGTCAAGATTACAAGCCACCCTCTGAAAACACATAGTCACCCGCTTGAGAGATTAAAAAAACAAAAAAAACGTTTTTTTCTACCGTGCATCTTGGCTGAGGTTCAGCCTTTTCAAGTATGTTGTCAAAACAGAGAAGTGTGCATTTCTACAACGAGCTCAAACCCGCCCCATAATCTGTAATGAATACTTAATCCGAGGCGTAATATAGCACCTATAATTACAATAATGAGGAAGGGTATTTGAAGAGCCAATCATTTTCATTTCTAAGCATTTGCTGTAGTGGTTATTCATCTTATTAATCAACGTTCTCTGAGCCTCTTCTTCTTTTGTTTCTTCGTTTGTGCATAGTTCCCAAAATAAACAACGTGTCTCTTTGAGATACAGCTGTATAATTTGTCGGCGCAGCAAAGGCATTTATCTATACATTTATTTTCAATCTGAGTGCTGGTGTAATAAAAGTCAAATCAAAAATGGAGACAGGATTATTTTAATAAACAGCAATAACGGCTTCCTGGTGTTAGTTTAATAAGCCTTGAAATGAAGGTTTACAGGACTTGATAGAATTAGACAGACAGACAAGGTTTACAGCACTAGGTTTACATAAGTACCAACAACTCTTTAAATATTAAATGGTGTTAATCCTGTGAACAATGCTTTTATCTGAATAGCTGATGGATTAAAAATGTGCAGCGAATGTGACACTATCAGGGGGCATGAATGTAGTAGATATGACACTAAAGTAGAGATATAGCTCATACACCCTTCAGTTCAACAAAAGGACAGAGACGACCATAACAAAGAGTGTGATTTAATCTTTGAAGACTAGGTCTCTCAAAAAAGAAACTAAGACTTTTGTTCAACATCATTCCCCTGACAGACTTCAGTTATATGAAATCCCTTTCTTTAAACCCTGAAATCAGAGGATGGTCCATCAAGGGCACTTGGTTCCATCCTGTATTAAAGGTGCTCACATCGTTGTCCATGTTCCCCATGGATCTGCTACAAGATCCACTGATGGGGCTTAGAGACAGTCTTCAAATCCCGACTTAAACTGACGCCTCTGATCAACCAACCAGTCATTTCAGTTCTAATTAAAGAAGGCCACTGAAGTGAATCCTCTTCTGGCTGTAAACAAGTCCCCTAAAGATACCGGTCTAAGTCTTATTCTTTTAAAGTTGTGTTATGAGAGGGGCTTATTTCTTTCAATCCAATAGCTTTTCTGGAAGAGAAATGTAGTGGTATGGGTGCAGAGGTCATTGAGGTCCACCATCCTGTAGCCATGTCTAAATGGTAAGACCCCGACCCCCCTTAGAGATTAACAAGCAACACTCATACACTCTTTACTTGTCCTGCAGTATCCTACACTTATCCTTGTTAGAAGCTCATTTGAATCTGGTGAACAAGATGATCAGAACAAGATTTACCATCTAGACATGACCAGAGTTTACCCGTCTTTGATTTTCAAGTAAACCCAACGACACTGATTAGCTATTTCAGTTGTGTTTAGTTACAATTGTAATAAGCCTCAGCACTAGTGGACCTCCAAGAGTTAGCTAAAACTCTAACCCTTGCGCCCTTCTGATGGGATATCATGGCCTAAGAGGGGAAGATGATCCACTTTAAATAAGACTTGGATTTTCCTTCAATGCTCAGCTGGGCGTTTAGCATCCACTATCAGCAGCATGCTAGAAACTTTTAGAGACTGCCATTGGTGATCACTAATGGTGATCATTAGTGTCTTTTTCAAGTGTGCGCTCATACTGGCATGCACTGCATGTGGACAAAATTGAACACACACAAAGGACAGCGTGCCAGCCAGACCTGAGAGGAATGACGCTTCCTCCATCTACTATCACTCCCACACATAAACGTTATGTACATTGTTCCCCCAGAATCCCCGCCAACTCTTCTCTCCAAAAACAGAGAATCCCCTATTCACCCGTTGCATGCTTTGTTTAACACGTTCGTTCTTGGTGACAGCTGGATAAAGGCAGTGCGACTTGTGGCGAAAACATCAAGGCGAGGCAGCTGTCCGTCAGAGCTGCGAAAGCGGCTGACGGGATAGGAAAATGTGCAGTATGCCGATAAATATTTAATGCAAACTAATGCAACGCATGACTCTTCCCCACTGGCCAGAGGGAGGGGAAATGAGAGCAGGTAATTATCCCAGTGCCCGTAGGCCAAAAATGATGGAGATTGCAGAAAGCAGGGATATTTAGCCCAGCTAATGAAGGCTTGCGTTCTCCTGGTAGGCAGTGGGAGGTGAGTGTGCATCTCTATGTGTGTGTGTCTGTGTGGAAAAGAGGAAGATAGAGCTAGCGAGAGAGTCCTGTGTGTCTCTGCCCATGCAGGCGGTGGGTCTTGATAAGGCATGATTACATAATGCACTATCCAGCGTACTGTGTGCTAACATTGGAGCTCTCTGCCGCCCCATCCCTTTCTCTCTCTGCAGGACCTGTCCAAACCAAGCCATCACACACACACTGGCCCCAATAGAGAGCAGAGCCTGAGGCAGCAGCCAGTGTGGATTACTGAAAGGAATCCTCGCCTTGCGGTTTAAGATCTCTTTCTCCAAAACCTCCTCTAGGATCAAGAGTGTTTTCAGTATCGGCATTAGGCAGGTTCACCTTTGCTGGACTGAAACTGAGATTTGAACCCGAACTCAATCTCATTCTACACCTACCATTTGCAAAAAACATGGTCTAATGTAGCGCCATTCTGAAGAGAAAGCCGCTGCTAAAGATTATACTATACAGTAGTTGTGGATCCAAGTAGTACAAATCATAATGTGAGGTCAGTGCATTTCATTACCACCTGCTTTGAGCCAGTCAAACAAAATATTCGTCCTTAAGCCTGGCTCGTTTAACCCTGCTGTGTCATCTCCCTTTCCCTTTTCCGTAGCTCTCCAGCGTAGGCAAATTGAAAGCGTGCACTGAGTTTGTGCAGCTCTCCGCAATTCTTATGAAAATTTAACCATGCTATTTGGATTCACATGCTCTTCCTTGCTAGGGCACCCACACACTGGCATTGAAATACTTAATTTTGTTCATCCCAGTCGGTGAAGGAAATGAACGGTAACAGGATTCTGATTTGCACGATAACCATCCACCTCTGAACCTGTCCAGTCAGGGCACTCTTTATCATGTTAATCTGAGAATGTGTGCGGTGTGGATGCTAAGCAGGAACACCACCTATCCGTAGTCCGAGTCAACTGACTTTGTACGCCGAAATGTCAATTCCAATGCAGATCAATTACAGATTAAGCAACTGTGTAGAGGTAGAGTAATATAAACAAAAGTAACTAAAGTAACCAGGTCTGCCTTTGTATAACACTGGAGCTCTCAGGTTTGCTCTACAGTACTGAATACTAAGATTTCTGATTATGTAAAATACAAATACTACAGTTTATTTGAGATCATTTAAGCTCTAGTAAAGCAGCAGGAAGAAAAATACAGTGAAACAAAGAAAGAGACAGTGTAAGACGCATGAGTTGTGTGTTTATAGGGCTAGGCCTCCTGCTATTAGAGGCAGAGCGGTGCAGATCTGTTGTTTGGAGAGTTTGCACAGAGAAGAGCGTATCTCTCTCTCTCCTGTCACCATCACTGCATGAGCACACGTACACACACATAAACACACACACACCTTTACTCCACAAACGTGTCTGTTTGCTAGCCTGCTGTGCGCTGGATACCACACACAGTTACCATCATTTCACCTTACCCCTCAACAAGCTAACAAACACAGGTACAAATGCACACACAAGCTCTCCAACACTCCACACACATGCAAATTTCCGTTTTACATAATTAAATGCATCATTTAAAATCAGGCTTTGATGGTTCCTCTAGTAGCACCTTGTCATGTGGTTGCAGCAAGCGTCTGGGACTGTGATAATTGCATCCCTGTAGTAGAGCTGCTGGGCTGTGCAGCAAACAGGGAATTACCCGCCGGGTCCAGCGCTCATGTTCCTCACCACACTCTCAGAGAGCCTGGTAGACAACCATAGCATGTTGGGATGTAGACAACATACGTTCACGTATGTACGAACTTCACTGTTCACACCTGTTCTTCAAACATGAAAGAACGGGATCTTCTGAAGCTGTGAATGAACAAATGGTATACATTCCTTCATTGCCATTTTTACAAATTCTCTAATCTCAAAAATTTCATTAATGTGGGTTCGTTTCACGGCATCCTCTGGGGGGAACGGAAGTGGTTGCAGTTGGAGGGCCATGCCAGATGGGGGTGGAGACAGATGTGGTAGATTCACTGGCGTTATTAATGGAGCGCTACCATCCCAAACGACCTTGAGCCGAGTAAGCAACCCACCGCAAGAGCGAGGGCGCATCCAAACTGTATTTAGACAACAAACAGCAGGCATGGGGGGAAACACGGTGAGCAATCAATGCCACAATTCTACCTCTAATCCCGTCTCAAAGACTCACTGGCTGTTCCGCCAACACTCCGGGAACGATCCCGCAACCAATCATATTTTATACCGCAATGCTCTGTCTGTGCACCAAAAATAGATCTCGATTCATGCCGCATTCACACTAATTCCATAAATCTCAATTTGTTTCCTGCATAATGGGAGCTCTGGGCTGAAATAAATCTTTTTACCATGTTTTGGATAGGTTAAAAAGTAAACCCCTCATCTTTGCATGATTTACTCAATGCATTTGTTTGGGGGATGTGCTGTTATATCAAAATCAATGAGGCAGATATCAGTGAGGAAAATACAATACACTATTAAAAGCAACAAGCCGAAATTGTAATCAAATATCAGCAGCACGAATATACCCACGGCTTGTACAGAACTAAAAAACAAAACAAAAACTTTATTTCAGTTATATTTTCAGTAACAATATTTTAGTATCGAGATTTAAATCGATTAAATCGATATTTTTGACAACACTACATTGCACTTAGTTTATTATTAATTATTTCAAATGGCTTTTTAAAAGACTACAATTGAAAAAATGTATATATTCAACCTGCCAAAGTGGGAAGTAGGAATGACTGCGTTACACGTCACTGCTTAAATACACCCGCATTTGGCAATGTCAAGTCCTGTATATATGATATAATTATATATAATAAGTGTATTTTTCATTAATTACAAATCCAAACCCCATGCAAACACAAAGCTGTAAATGCAACAGTTTGTTATGTCCCATCAGACTCAAATGTACTTTCTAGTACTACTAGAGCCCTAGAGTTATATATACATATACATTTCTCAAATATATGTTTTTATTTATTTTATTTTTTTCTGCATATAATACCCACCCAGTATCACAAAGTTACAGGCATCATTTTCTTTGTGGGGTGGGGTTAAGTATTTTTTTTAAACAAACTAGCTGTTTCAGCTAAATATTCAGCCCGATTTAGAGTCCTACCCTGCGGCCCACAAAAGAACTACGCTTCATTGGGTTCACTGTGTGAGTTTCACTGCAAACCTGCCTTTCAAGGACACAGTGATGACATTTTTATATTCCGCACTTAAAAAAAACTAGAGTAAAACTGTCCCAAGAAGTGTTTAAGAATTCATCGCTTTCACACAGTCCCCCTGTCCTTAGATTTAGAAGATGTGCAGGACTCGATTGATTTCAGCTGGAATTAATCAATAATGCAGAGCTGGCTCACAGTCTGTCTGTGTATGAGAGAATAGAAGGAAGAGAATATTTTTACTATCGGCTCGATAATTACCGCAGGGATCGCTAATGAGAGGCGCGCGGTAAACGAACACAATAGCATGCACTGTTTACTTAAGGTTGCTCAAGCTTGGGAAAAAGAGCAAAAACAAAAACACACACATACACATACACACACGTAAATCCCTTTTGTACAAATTATGAAACTCCCTAAACCTCTAAACCAAGCAACAACGTATCCCACAACAGATCAAAGGCTCGGCCTAATCAATGCCTACGAAATATGTCAAAGATCAAAAAAAACGAGACTCCTCCACCGGGCCGGGCGCCCATTATTGTGCTAACGTCTCCCAGAGCATTTTCACACTCCTCTCATCAACAGCTTTGTTTACAATTTCAGCTCATAATTAAAGCTAGCTGGAGTCTGGTGCTAGAGTAGCCATGAGATTCGATCGTAGCGGCGAAGAGAGAACATACAGCAGCTGATGTTAAGGACGCTCAGTCGCTGATCTGGTTTAATCTCGGGGATGTTTGTAACACATCACTGTAATGAGCTTCAATGAGCTCCTGTTTTCCTCTCGCATGCGCTAATACCGGTTTAGACACCGGGCGCTGGGAGAAAATGCTTTTTATAACAAAGACATTTGTGCGTATGCAGATTTTGCTGTCTGTTTCCTTTTGTCTTTTACTTGTAACGTAAACTGTTAAAAGCACAAAACGTGCTGTTGAGATGAGATCAGGCAAACAAACCCACCCACACACACACATGCATACACAGTGCACAAATGTTTTAATTTCTTTACCCTTTTCTGCCTTTCTTTGTGGTCTCCATACAGAAACACACACACACACACACACACACAAACCACACGCCAGCCACCACCTACACAAAAGCGACTACACACATCTTCCTCTAAACGTCTCTCATGCATCTCGCAAACAAATCTCTTTGCGTGTTTGCTGTACTTGTGTGTCTCAGACAGTGTGGTTGCACAGTCTCACGTAAGGGCATGTTTTGTCTCTCATCCTCACAGCGGTCTATCTGTTTGTACATTTCGTAACTTTTTTTAACGTGCGAAATCAAGATTACAGCTTCATTGTCGCAGAGAGACAGTGTTTGCCGGAACACAGGAGAGATTGGGGTAAACTGTGCCACTTTTTTTGTGAGAGAAACATGATAGAGGTAAACTAAAATGACATTGTAGTCAAAAGAAGAATGTAGATTCGTGACAAAACGTGAGTCATTTCATTTTTTTTAAAGCCCACATAATGCACTCAGTCTTTGTCTGTAAAGAGATTTCACTCTTTGCTAAGACAAGACGCCATAATTCACAGCCGCCCACATTGTGTAACTGGTAACAGAGTGATGGTATTCATAGAGTGACACTCTAAGACGAGTGCTGGTCTGAGAGGCAGTGATAGTGATTCAGAAGGCTCTCTGCGGACGAGAGTGTTGTGTCCTTCAGTCGACATATGAGATGAATTAATGCTGCTATCATCACCATTCCAGTCCCTCGAAACTATTGACCAAACCAAAACAAAACAAAGAACAGACTAAGGAGTGCAGACAGCTGCTGCTGTGTAATGACCAGTCGTTGCATGGAAATGAAGGTCGAGGTTGTGATCTCGTAGCCACGGATCAATAAAACCAGAAAAAAAGGGAAAAGTGAGAGAGTGAGAAACGCGATTTTTGGGCTGATTCTTGTTTATGTGGTTTTTAAGCTGCAAGCGGCAGAAAATCTGATGCCTAATCAGAATATCTGGCAACAAAAACCACAACAACAATATACATTTACCTGACAAGCAAAACTGCCGGGATTTCCAACTACGAGTCCTTGAAACATTAAACATATACTTAAAGATATAAGACTTAAAGCCTAAATTAAACCTACTCATCTTATAAAGTATATCTCTTCACAAGAATTGGATTAAACATTGTGATTCATATGGATTCATTTCATGACGCCTTAATGACCTTTTTGGCTCGACATGAGGGTGAGTAGATGACAGTTTTAGTTTTCATTTTAGTCTTTGGATGAACTATCCCTTTAAAACATAAAAAATTTCACCAACAATAAACACATATTTTAGTACTTCAATACACAAATGTTAAAGACCATTTTAGTACACCACAATTATGCCTTTAAGTCCAAAGATTTCATATTTTAGTTTGGATATACTACTTTGGTTTGTGTTCAAAAATTAGGTTCAGGATAACAGGTTAATGTTATTAATGGAAGGGTTAATAAGAAACCGAGCTTTAATGTATTTGGGGTCCCTGGGTTTGCTGAGAGTCTGTGTGCGTGAACTCTGGGTCTGTAAAGATTGAAGGTTTTCAGAGAATGTGTCCTTCCTTAATTATTTTAGCAAGTGTCTTGTTCACTTGTGTAAAACACAAACCTTATTGGGGGGATTGGGCCAATAAGAAAGACAGAAATGTGGACTCTGAAAAGAGTTCAATGCTGATGCGGCTCTTGTTCAGGATGGACGGCTTCACAGTGTACTTCAAGACATAGGAAAAGAAAGAAAAAGGGAGGGAGGGGGAGAGAGCGAGAGAGAGGAAGAACAGACAAGAACCTGTGCTCAGCAGAGGGAGAGCTCTCATCCAGAAACAAGGAGCCCAGGGGAACAACAAAAAGAAGAGAGATGGGGTGAGAGGAGAAAAAAAAAAAACCTTCAAAACAACAAAACACTACTGGCTCTCCAGAGCGGACTCTGGGTGAATGCCAGCACTCAACGTAATCTCTGAAAGTGATAAAAAACCAAAAAACGATACATACATAAAAATATGCGATTGGATGGATGGAAAGAATTGTGGGTAACCAGTTTCTTTAGGAGATTGTTAAAAAGGAGCAAACAGCGAGAAAACAAAAAAAGACAAGAGACAGTCAGTCCAGGCTTCTTCGTCTTTGGCATCTCATTCTTAATCAGTGCAGTGTTGGGTAGAATGGATGCTGACATGCAAACTGCTCGGCACAACAGGGAATAAGCTCCTAATCAGTAATCAGACTGTCTGTTTAAACGGTGGGGGCTCTTGGTTTCACTCTGGCGTAGGTCAAGGGCCTCTCCACAGTCCCTCTTCCCTACTGCGGTACACCCATGCTTGCTACAGAGCAAACAGAAACCCCTACCGTCACCCCACGGGACTCTAACGGGCAAACAATTCCTGTCATCTCCAATGTCAGCGCTCTTTCCTGACAAGCAAAGCTATTGCATCTAATTGATTTTGTTGCTAAATGTTATTTCTAAGGAAATAATATGGAAAGAGCTATGAATTTGGTTGAGGATATGCTGATAATTATGCTATTTGCTTGAGTTTTTACTGAAAAAAACAGTGTTTTCCAAAACTTTTTTTAGAATGTCAGAAAGGCTCTGGTGATTTTATTGTATGCTTTAAATAAACAGATAAAAATCCTTTCATCTTCATCATTAAAACGCAGGCATGACTTAATTTATAATAAATATATGTGCATATATAACACGTTTCAGAGGTCGGTGGGGCTGAGAATGGTTGGCTTTGTTGTTGTGAAGAATTAAATTCATGCCATGTGGTTTGTTTAGAACACAGCAGGCCTAATCAAAGTAACCTTGAGATACAATTTCATGCTTAGACTGCATGCAGACATTTAGAAGACGCCATGCCAATGCTTTTCGTGATATAACTAGTTGTGTTCATGTTTCTATATGAAAACTATACAGGGTTCACACTGACAGCAGTTAAAGATAAGTTAGGAAATGTTTTTCATAAACACTTTTTGTTATACTGGTTGAAACTCTCTTCATATCTTGACAGCAATCAATAACAGAAGTGGTTTAAATATTTAAAAAAAAATAAAGTATAAAATAAAATGTTTGTCCAATCATTGCATTCAGTCGGATTTTTGCATATCTCCGCATACCCTTCTCCCGCAGACATCACACGTCATCAACGCATTTCATGAGGCTATGCAGAGTTGTAGACAGACAGTCACTGAGTGCCGCAAACAAGCAGCAGCCACCTTTTACAGTTCCCCCTGAACCAAAACAACAAGCTTATGCTGCGTTCATGCCATAACTACCGTGATTATGAAATGGCAACCCGTGACATTCTACTCGGAGCGGTTCACATCCTCAGACTCAGAATTATGCATTTCTGTCAACACTATCAACGGCGAAATGAATCTGCAGCAGTCAGGTGGTACACGTCAGAGCTCTGTAAGTTGTTTACGTTCATTATTATTGTAATGTTATGTGCTTTGAGACATTAAGTAATTTAACGCCTATTCTTGTGACACTTTGCAGACTGCTCTGGTTTGGTGGTGCGCGTTCATGTGTTTTGGAGGCGGCGTGGCTTTGGAGACGCCCTGAAGTTAAGATGGGATCTTATGATTTCAAAGCTAGCTTGCTATTGCTAGCCTCTCTGAAACTGCCAACCCTACCTTTAAACGGTGAGTCTTTGTGTGGTTGGTTGATAGTAATGTTTCTACTCAACTGTACAAGTATCAATTGCAGCTGTCATGTCATATCAAATCCCTCGTTATCATAAATAATGCCTGGTCACTTTGTCTATGCAAATCGCTTTCAGCATGAATGTGGTGTGGAGTGCAGGCCAATTCGACATCTTTCACAATGCCACCTAGTGTTCTGGAGAGCCATTTATATTTCAATTGCTTTCATTATTGAGTGAGTACAGGTGCTTGATCAGACATACTGGATAAGAATGGAACAGCGGGACCCTCGATGGCCCCGGCAGGAACCCTTCTAAATCAACTCAATGTTGCTCATCTCCCTTCCGTAATCAAGCCTCCCACTTGAAGCTGCTTCTATTGTTCTGCCCTTCCTCCCGCTCTTTCTCCATCTCTCTCTTTCAGTCCTTTTTCCCTAATCTCATAAAAATTCAGAAGGATACTCCCACATTTTGCTCCTCTCTCTCTCCTGCCATTCTTGAGAACATTAAAGCTGATCTCCATGGTGAAGAAGGGAGGATGAACTCTCTGGCCTCTCAAGTATGCACTCCGTGGCACCCTGCTTTTCCTGTGAACCAAAAGTGAGGCCTCTTTTTTGATATGTCATACCTTTTTTGTGCGTTTCAAGTTTCAAAATACACCTTAATCTGACTTAAGGACTCATACCTGAATTCAAAACCATTTATGTCCCCAAATACTTGGAAGACTGCTTGATGTGCATTATAAAAGAAGACACTCACACATTTAAAGTTGTACCGATCGTCATTGCAATGTGAAAGGAAATAGAGAAATGAGAAAAGCTCTAGGAATAGACCTGCATTACACCTTTGCACCCAAGCTGTGCGTAAAACCTGCAGTATAATCGACACATTGCATAGCATGACAAAATTCAAATCTGCTCAACATGGCTCCGACAAACTTTCTTTACTGATCTAGGATCTGAATCAAAACCTCAACTTGTACCCTTTGGAAAAACAAGATCGAGATCAAAACTCCTGGATCAGGCTCTGTGGGTTAGGAATGACTTGAGACAAGCCCCAGGGGTCTCTGCTCTGTCACAGTGGGGTCACCGAAGAGTGAGGAGAAAAGGAGACAATCAGATCTCATCTACCTCCCATGGGTCACCCTCTTTCTCTCAATCGTTCACTCTTTCCAAACACAAACAACTACACTCCTTCATGCATGCCTGCAGTGCAGATTTGATTACTGGCAAACCCTCGGCAACCCTTTCCGATTCTTGTCAGAGAAAGCGGGTCAAGTCTATGAGCTCACAGGAAAGATGATACCGGTTCGATGGAGTCGGGATAAGAGATCTGACATCTTCAGGGTAGAGAGAGCAGGTTTGTCTGTCGAAAAGGATTTGATTTACCCAGGGATTAATAGCACAAAAGCAGTCTGAGGAGTAGGGATCCTGGGAACTACAGGAGGCAGGGTGGCGTAGTCAGCACCGGGGGTATCTCGCTCACCTGTTTAGGGGCAAAGAATGGGTAGAGCGGCCAAGACCCCTGTCCTGTACATCAGAGTTTCTGTTGCACGCATCTCCATTCTTTTATATTTGAGTCTGACAAAACGCAAAATCGATAATGCTTTTTCCCCATTTCCTCTTTGATGCAACTTCAAAAGGTTAGTGGACAGCTCTCAGAGGAGTGTTCAAAAGGAGGGGCAAAAAAAGAAGATAAGGAGCAAAAGACACTCCCCGAAGAAAAGAAAAAAAGGGGCTAAACAACGTGCTTGGAATTGAAGTTGTGCAAGAAAAGCCCAGTGCGACTAGGAACACCTGCAATCACCACTGTGGTTTGCCGCATTCAGCCAGTGTGAATGAGTAAAGAGCCAAGCGGTCTCACACAATAATATCATCTGCACCTGCAGGAGTGCATGTTGGACACCATGTGTACATACACCTAATACGTTCTGTGTAATTACAGCTGCATGTATCTGTATCCGCACAGTTGATAAGTTACACCCAAGGTACACCTAACTAACCTTGGCTTGTAGTAATAAATACAAGTCTCATTTGAATCTCAAATGATTCTGTAAACCCTGAACTGGTTGACCCAGGCACTCTTTGAAGAGAAATGTGGCAGTGTGTTCAACCAACAATTGTCTTCAAATGAAAACAATCTCATACTCTTTTCCAACTGCATTTCAGTGTGAGAATAATCACCTTTCACCCTACTCTGTGTTTGAGAGGGTAAAGCATTTGTGCATGTGTGTGCTTCATGTGAGCACTCTGTGTGTACTCTGTGTGTGTGTGTGTGTGTGTGTAGGTGCAGCTGGACCTGTGGTGAATGTGTTATCAGTGAAGTACTGTGAGAAGGAGAATTATGGCAGGCCTGAAATACATTCTGACAGCCAGAGACATCAAAGGATTCCTTACAACTGTGCTCTTAACGTGGAGTCAATGTAGGAAATTACTCCGAAGGCGTGAGACGACTATCCTTCTGAACAGTCAAATCTCTCAAATATATAAAAAACAGTGCCTGATGACTCGCAAAATCTACAACAAATAGTCAATAATCAGTAGAATCTTTTATCTAGCTGGAAGTGTTCAGTCAACAGGAAACAACATTCGCAACCCAATTAGTTTCATAATGCAACATTTCTGTGTATAACTGGATATTCAACAAGACAAAAATAAAGGAGGAGATTTAAGTCATCTGAAAGGAATTGATTGGATCACTGGCACCTGCTCGTTGAAACTTACTCCGGATAAAAGGAATATTCTGGGTTCATCACAGATTAGGATTAATCAACAGCAGCATCATTTTGATTACCATTTTTCCTTTAAAAAAAATACAATTGTTTACAGTGACGCACTTACAATGAAGTGAACAGGGCCAATCCATAAATGTTAAAATAACTCAAAGTTTCAATAGTATGGCCACAAGATGCCCCCTAAAATGACCATAACAATGACAAGAACTACTTTTTAGCTCAAATAACACGTTTGATATTCAAAGCTTGCATTTCTCAGACAATAGGCCCCATTTACTTGTAAATACCTTGCTGTAACTGTTTTTTAAGGGATACAAACCAGGGATTTTTCAAAATTGTATTGAACCTGGTGGAGAAGAAACATTTTGAACCGCAATAATGTGTATTAAGTAGATAGGATTGATAATTGTTTCATGTTGACAAAGTCTAACGAGATAAAATTAGCGCAGGTCTGATTGAGCGGCGACAGAAGCATCTGATGTAACAAGGATCTTTTTACTTTGGAGTGGAGATTGTCTTGACTGCCAAGAGGGTGAGTCGAGACTGGCACATGGGACTCATGCCAAACTGTCCGAGGCGCCAGGGCTCAGATGTAGCGTGAGGATGGGTGTGTCCGTGCATGGCATGGGTAACCAGGAGAAGTGCCAGACTACAATTCTTCACAGAAACTTTCCCCTCCTCCCTCTCTCTTTTGTCTCGATTTCATTCATTCATCCCCTGCACTTTCTCTCCCTCACCATCTTCAGACTGTCCGGATGCTTTGTCAAACACACATACACACGCACACACACACACCACTGGGGCTAAATCAAAAATCTATGCTCTCAATGGCCAGTCAATATCTCATTAAGCAGTTACCGTGCCCAAGTTGGCAGGTAATGCATTTCATAGTTCTGACACACACTCATACACACTCCGACAGCCTCTCTCACATGCCACACATTGTAATAACCTGTGGAAATGTGGCACTCAGTTTCTTTCACAAGTTGCGGTGGAATATGGTCACTCAACCTCCAAGGAGAAACAATGACAGACTGTGTGTGTGTTTATATATATATATATATATATATATATGTTCTTATCAATCCAAAGCCCACTTCCACATTCCAGGATTGATCCCTTGGTTTGATCCAGTCATGTCTTTTGGCAGGTCTAGACTGGACTAGATTAAACTCGATTGCAAAGCAGTCGGACATATGCCTATCATTTATAATGCTGCACTGCCATTAAATATAAAAGTAAACTCATTGAAGCAAAATTCTGATTTAGCATACTCTGCAAATATACATGAAAATTCATGTTCTAGCATTGCTCTGGCATTTACAAACCTCAGTATTCAAAGCGCTGACAGAGTTACCTTCAAACACCTGTGCTGTTAAACAATGACCTGCAAGAACATGACCAAAGAAGAAGAGGAATTATGCAATAGACAGCTATAGCGCCACCCCTGGCTACCATAAGAATGCAACAAATTTTAAATTGCTTTCTTACAAATTTCAGAATACTAGATGATAATGAATAAGTATGTTTCAGCCCTTAGATTTACATTGGTAGGTTTTTTTTTTTTTTTTTTTGCACATCAAAATAAAGTCTTATTCTGACTGTGAACCGGCCACTCAGACAGGAATAAAACAATAACATGATAATGCCCCCCACAACCCCAACCCACCTCACCTCTATTTTAACGCAACTTTCAAGGGCATCGTGATTACAAATTCTTCTTCAAATGTGAGTTTTTACATTTTGGACTTGCCGACTGCCAAAATTGTTAATGTTTAATGCAAAAAACATTAAAACCATACCAAGTGGCACTTAAATATCCATAAAAAAGAGACTCCTTACCGCTCTCCATTGCAAAATTCGAAGCCTCTGCAGAAATAGTCCACTTAACACTCCTTGCTGGCCACTAATCTTGCTCTTTATTTTTAACCCTAGCTTGTGGGCTTCATCTTTACTTCACCTTAATCTGATTTTGCCTGCCCTCTTTCTGTCCTTTGTGGCTAACTGGATTACAGCCAATCTTGTTAACCTCTGCTGTGTTACCGAAATGCCCAGAGGATCACACTAGTCAACTGCACTCTACTAGTCCAGCGACTAAAGAGGAAAAGAGCAAACCACTAATGCCCAACTTCAGCATGCAAATGTTATTTGCTTTGACTTTGTTTTTTAACGTCTACATGCGATTACATTCATTCTGGTCTGGTATTTTTCAGAACACATGCAGCAAAAAAATAAGATTTTGAAAAGATTTCAAACAGCTCTTTTCCAACATACTTTCTAGCTTATTAAAGGGTTAATTACCACACAGATGAAACAGGCCTGTTTTTTTTCTGTCTTTGGCACATCAAACAACTTTCTTTAATTATGTAATTAATATTTGGAGTTTTCATCTTAATTGTGTGGAGCAGGCTAGCTCATTTGCATAGGGTAATGAGAGGGATGTTTCCATTACAGGTAATTAGGTACTTGAGAGGCAAGTGTGTGGCTAGAAGGCTGGGAAAGAGGAAAGGAAAAAGGAGGGATGACGGGTACGATCGGAAAAAAGACAGATAACCGTATCATATTACCGAACAAGGAGGCGTTAGCGTCTGTAAAGACATGCCTGTCAAATGACTTGCAAAGCAAACACATAGTAATTGCCTGACGTGAACGAAATGTGGTTTCACAGCGAAATCAGTGTCACAATCAGTCGACTGCTCTGATAATGATGCTGAACTGAAATCCCTCAGAATTCTAATATGATATTTAATTATATGAATCCATTTACAAAATAAATAAATAAAGGGTCATTATTCATGATTTTTAACTTTCAACAATGAAAATTAAATTATGTAAAGCTTTTTCAATAGAAGACGTCTACTAATACACAATTCTATCAAAACATTGTAACCGAGTCACTGCAAACGGTATCAATTTCTGTAAGACCTTAGGAAATCTTTTATTAAACAGTTAGACACACTGTAGATGTGGTTTGGTTGTAAGATAATGGATTCCTCCAGTCTCCAAGAGCTCTATTTTCAGTTTGTAAGCCTCTTCAGAACAACCCACACATGAGACCCGGGGTCAGAGGTTATCTCATACACCTGCTCCAGCTCCACAACACACAATCTGCACGTTCTTACCCACAATCACACACACACACTTTTTAACGGCCACATGCATGCAAAAAGCGAAACCCACATGCTCACTTAGAACAAGACGCTCTCATATTCAGATGCCGGTGAAGGTTTGAACAATCCCAACACTCAAAGATCAGAAAAATAGCTCATAAAACATGTGCATCAATGCACGATCTTGTAATTCCTTGCAAAATCAAGTCGGGAAAATTTGCATAAATATTTCATTATGCAAAAGACATAAGAATGGCTTAGCGATGCATTTTGATGCAGCATAAAAACTCATTAATACATATAACGCGTGCTATTTAGCTCAGCTTCAACATACAGATACCAGAATTACGAGCCGGTTCAGTGTTGTGGTAATGCAATAACTGCGAGTGCAGTGGAGGTGAACTGCCGAAAAGCTTTCAGTGGGAGATTCACGGAGAGGGTGCGAAGGAGAAGAGTGGTGTTACCGCGGCTCAACACCAACATCCATTGCTTTTTCCACTCTCAACACCTCTCGCCTAATACAGAATGACAGCTGTGTGTGTGCGCGTGCAGAGAGGAGGGTGTGTGTGTGTGTGTGTGTGTGTCTGGCGGCATGGAGCGCTAATGGATCGAAGAGTGTAAATGTATTGTAAAGTGTATATACAAAAGAAAGACTTCAGATGAAAAGGAATGAATATGAGCATGCATGTTATCCAGTCTAGAGGAGGCAGATGAGTGTGTGTGTGTGTGTGTGTGTGTGTTATGGCAGGGGGGTTGGGACCACTGAGCAGGATTACGGAGGCATGATCAACACCAGTATAGTGGTGTGGCGTTCACCCTGGTTGTTCACGGGCCAAAAAAATAGGTCAGTGGAACACGAAACACGCCGACGTCAACCCAAAACTACTGGCAGTCGACATGTCCTGTGTCCTGACTCAAACTCTCCTTGACCTCTTACCTTCGAAAACACACACACACACACACACAACACAACACAAACTCTTGTTTGGAACAACGAGACCCCCATTTCTTGAGAAACTGACTTACTTAATATAACCAAACTAGTAAAAATATTAAATTTGCTATCCACTGCAGATCAGGAATGGGAAAAAACAGGTTCCAACATCTTAACAGCCTCTTTTTTTTTAGACATTCCACTGCTTTAGAACTTTGTCTGACTAACTTAATTTCCCTCCATAATGGAAATATATGACAATGCCACAACTTAATTTTACTGGAATGAAAACATGCATCTCTCTCTCTCTCTCTCTCTCTCTCTCTCTCTCTCTCTCTACATGAGACGCTCAAACAGAGAGTTGGCTGACTATAAATAAAGCCCTTTGCAGCTCGACTCGCTTGCACAAAAAAAAGGAAGTTTACAAAAAGGAGAGACAAAACCCCAGCATGCCTTTGTCCTCTTACCTTTCATAGCTGAAATCACAAAATACATCATTAAGCTCGGCGGTCCATAGGCGAGCGGGTCTCGAGGAGTGCACTGCTGTTTCAGCAGCAGCTGGCCAGCATAGCTCTGCCGCTCAGCTGCGCTCGCATGACCACACCACAATCCATGTGACTCTGACATCAGCGCTCTCTCGCTGTTAGGGCCCGCCCTTGGGTTGGGATTGGCAGAGGAGAGGCCAATGAGAGGGAGGCGGGAGGGGAAAAGAGGGTTGGGTCTTTTTCTACAGAATGCAATGGCTGTGACCGGAGCCGATGGGATGGGGTGAAGGAGGGGGGGTTCAGGGAGGCTGTCACTGTCTCTTCTGCTTTATCGCCAACAAGAGAAAGTCATAACAGAAGCACAACACCAAACAAGTTTTTTTTTTCAGCTCTCAATCGTGATGGTAGAAAAATTGCAAGAATGTTTAGTGTGATGCAGTGTGATTTCATTGAGTAAGTAGCCTATTGTGACATTGTTATTATTATTATTTTTTTAAAAGCTTCAGCTAAATTAAATAAACATGCCATGCACAACCTAGGACCCAATTGTAACCTTGAAATGTACAATTTATGCATTTTGACAAACTATCTAACAGCTTTGTACAGTATGTACTCTTTACAGTACTCTTTGTACATAGATAGATAGATAGATAGATAGATAGATAGATAGATAGATAAACAATATTTATAACTTGTATAGAAAAAAATTCTACATTTAAAAAAATCTAGACGAACAAGTTGAACTCACTAATCAACTAATTGGTTGTCGAGTGACTAGTTGTCACTAATGAACCAAAGTTTATTTTTTCATGCCAATAAAGCTGCTGAACAAAACAGGAGGGGTAGAAAAAGGCAAGAGTAAAAAAAAAGTCATGTTTTTCGTTTGTCTTGGCGCTGTGGCAGCAGTCTCTCGCTTCCTGTGTGCTAATATTAGAGGGGCAGATGAGGCTGCAAGCAACTCCAGATGTTTTCAGAGAGAGAGAGAGAGAGAGAGAGAGAGAGAGAGAGAGAGAGAGAGAGAGAGAGAGAGAGAGAGAGAGAGAGCGTGTTACTGGCCGTCTCTCTGACCTCCCTCCAGGAGGCTGGTTTCATCTTTTCCTCTCTCAGTGCTCGGTGTCCTGCCTGCTGAGAGAGGTGCTCACACTGGCTGCCCTGGCAGCTGAGCTCCAGAAGATAGCAGGAGAGAGAAAAGAGAGAGACTCATCCTGATCCTTCCACCACACAGTGACTGTCTGATGAGTTTCACTATCTCACCATCCTTTTCATTTTCTCTCTCCATCGCTCCGTCGGAGACCCCCTCCCCCTCGTGAGCGCTCTCTCTCTCTCTCTCTCTCTCTCTCTCTCTCTCTCTCTCTCTCTCTCTCTCTCTAATAATCTGCTCAGGCTTCTTAGCAGCTGGCTGCTCATGATTCTGGTCTTAGAGAGAGCTGGCTCCGGCCACAAACCAAACCCAGCTCCATTTTGAGCCCCTGCTCTTCTCATCCCTACCCTGAATTAATGTGAATCTGAGATAGCAATATTTCAGTGCATTAAAAATGGGGGGGGGGGGGGGGCATCCTCTATAATATACCATTGAGCTGTTTTTTTGTTTTGTTTTTTACTGATGCTATTGTCGATGTAATGTAAATAATAATATTTACATTAATTAGGTAATTAATGAATATGCCCTCTAATAAAAATAAATAAAAAAATGATCATTGAGCAATCTTCTAAAATGTACACCATTGTAGAAGAGTTTTTTTTTTAAATATGGTTTATTCCCCGTGTAATTATAATTTAAATAATTTAATTATAATTTAAATAATGGATTCATGAATTATCAAATCACACACATATTGGGTTTCCATGTTTTATGGGGACTTTCTATAGACATAATGATTTTATACTCCACAAACTGTATATTCTATCCCCTTACACTAAACCTACCCATCACATAAAACTTTCTGCATTTAAACATTTTCCAAAAAGCCTTACTTAGTATGATTAATAAGCTGCTTCCATAATGGGGACCAAAAAATGTCCCCACAAGGACAACAATTTCTGGTACTGCCATCAATGTGTGAACATTTTTGTCCTCATTACATAGGGTTTACCTGATGTTTTATTGATAAGCTGTCGTATCAATGGTATTTTAATAGAAAATATTTGTAGCAAAGTACATTTTTGTTTAGAGTTATAAACATATGTGTGATAGGCTACGGGTAAAATCACTGTTTACCTGAATGGCTATGTTTGCTATGCTAATTTAACACTAAATGAGCAGGAATAACTGCTGTGAATCCCTGAAAAAAAAAAAAAATGCAAATACACACTCCACACCTGATGCCATAAATCTCACAAATTACCGTCTGATCACGACCTCTTGTGTGATCCATTAGAGGCAGCGAAAATAAATTAACTCATGTTATGTCAACACTAATCCGTCAACGGTCTCCGCTTAATAAGCAAAATATAATTTCCCCTCCATGATTATCAAATGAGGTGTATCATAGCTGAAAATTAGCCGCGTCGAAAGTTGCATTAGCCTGCGTGGAGGTAGTTTAGCTCGTGTCACGCTGTGCTGTTAGCATTAGTGTTAGCGCTGGGCCTCTATTAAGCTACTGTGTTTTTTGACCGTGTGGTACTCGCGCTCTTTGGATGAGTCAGTCCAACTGCAGCTTGTGGTAAGGTTAAACTGCTTTTCTCTGTTGAGATACTTGCGGTCGGTAGGTAAACAACAGTACTGTGGTTAGAGCAGACTGCTGAGAGAAAGGGTTTCAGAACAGCGTGCCTCTGGGCAGTGCAGTTCAGGTGAACACGTGTGTACGTGGAGTGGAAAAAAGGCTACAAGTGCACTCGCATGCAAAAACCTACACAGCACGTTTTCTTCTTCCTAACCCTTTAGATCTCAGTACGATAACCCACGATTAGACTTCAAATGTGTTATCAGTAATGGTGAAAAAAGATGTCTGTGGCTTTGAGAGTTACACATAAAAAAGGAAAGTGGAACATTTGTCGTGTGTGATTGTTTGCAACTGTAGCTCATACAACTTCTCAACTTTGCATATACAATACATGATATAACCACTATGCCATTCATTAATAGCCAATATGTATCAGACAGTAAAACTGATATACAAAGCATTACTCTCCACAAAATACTAGGCATTTAGACCAGCGAGGCATGTCAAATCACACTTTCCTAGTATGTTCCCAACCAGTCACTGGAGAGACGTCGGCATCTACAAGGCGTCAAAAATCAAACCGTGAAGAACTGCAACAATCAACGGAGGAATTAAGTGGTGTTAATGACAACAGCTGCCACCAGACAGGCCTCGTCTTCTCCGCTCAACGCCCTGGAATGCATTTCTCTCTCACTTTCAAACCTGGCTTTCCCAAACTCAGAACCAAGGGCTGTGGAGTTTGATGGAAGTCTCAGAAGACGCCACCTATTTTCAGGCAATGAATTGATTAAATTGGTTTGTTCAATCACATACTAGCCCCAACCCAGTGACCGTGAATTGCCAAGTAGGACACGTTCCTGGATCAGCATCCTTAATGGTCCTGGAACCTTCTAATCAACCGATCAGATTATAGGGATAGGGATAAGGGGTTAGGGCTCAAGGGCTTGAACAATGTTCTTCAAGATAAAGCCATTTCCTTCAGATTCAGGGTTGATATTTGGGAAAGGGTTAGGAAAGATACTTTCAAGAGGAACGTTGTTCCAGGACCAACAAAAGTTGTTGATCCAGGAGCACGTTTTACTTTGCAAAATCATGGTGACCAATGAATCTAACCCTAAAACTGGTGACCTTGATTTTCCAACATGTTTTGTTGATCCTGGAACAACATTCCTGTCCATAAACATAGTCCCACACCCTAAACTTAACCCTAACCATCACTTACACCTGAAATAAAAGGGAAACGATTGGTGAATAAGAACGGTGTCCCTAACCCTAGTTTAAGGTCTAAACTTAACATCTACAGATAACTTAATCAAATCTGATTGGTTGTTTGGAATGTTGTTCCAGGATCATGTACAACTTGGTGAAACCACAATAAACCCCTAGAACAAGAGGGCAAAGATTGGTTGACAAGAATATTGTTCCAAGAACAACAGATGTTGATCCAGGAACATCCCTCTTTTGTAAATCACATGAAACATAATATGAGGTGAATGAGCACAGGGAAGTGTACAACCTTTGTTTACACCACGTTTCATGTGCCGTTTTGCCTCAAGCATAGGTGCAATACAGTCTGGTTCGTCATAAAACATAAGTAAAGAAACCTAACCCAACAAGGCGATTTTCTAACCAGCTTATATCAATTATTGGCCCAGCGTGGGTGTATCCCTACCACAGTACAGTGAGGGCCAAAGGTGGACTCTGTCAATCTTTCCCTGTCTCTCTCCATAATCACAGCAGCCCTAGTCAAGTGTCTAGCTCTCCACCTCCTGATTAATTCAAGCAAATGTATTTATTGTAAACAACCCCTGTGGGATGGAATTCAATTGAGAGGGGACGCAGAGCATCCACTGGTGCCCCCGAGGAGCCAGGCGGAGGACTGCAGCCGATAATGGGCTCATTAGCAGTCTGTCAGTAGCATCCCACGCACGGGCAGAACAGCAGCTGATCCTCTATCCTCTTTAACTCTTGCCTCTCCTCAACACTGAAACCACAGCATGGAGGGAAGGAGTTTGCTTTAATGAAACACATAGCATGTAATCGAAGACAAGATGAGCTCTAAATGGCCCTCATATAAGTGTGAACGATTCATAAGTACATTATTTGAAAGAATAATGTAGATGGTGCTGTAAAATGTAGGAATTTAAACAGTAGCATGCTAACAGTCACTCTTAACAGTGACTGTTAACAAACTAAAACACTCTCTTTGAAGTTCTGCCTCTAAATTCATCCACTATAAACAAGTTTGACCTCAACCTCACCAAACAAATAGTTGGTTTTAATAAAACTGACACATATCCTAATTATTTCACACTGAATATTTTGTTTTATTCTGAAATATTACGGAAGTTAAATGTGTTACAAATGCCGTTTCAAGTCATTTCTTTCAGCACCCAGACTAGCCTGCACTGCAATTTTGTCACAAGTAGCTATAACTTACAATGTGTTTCTCAGCACCCAAAACCACATCCTTGCATAATATGCACAGTAATCTGTGTGCTACAGTCACCTACTCTTTGTTTCAAGGTTTATTAAACGTTTCCCTAAACCCAGAGGGAAAGTGAAGAGGATGATGGTCTCACAGAGACAGATGCCACATACGTGACAAGAGATTCCTTCTAGAGCTCACAGGAAGGAACTAAAATCAATCTATCAACAACATACATCGAACAATATAATCACCTAGAGGCCAAAGCTACTGCTTTATCTGGATTAAGCCAAGAGTTTCTGTTACAGACCATCCTGGCTGGAGTAACAACAGATATATCACAGAAGTGGCACATTCTTGCAGTAATGCTGAAAGTGACAAGGCAGCCAGTTCAGACCATTACTGAATTAACAAGTCACCCCTAAATACACACCAACAACCTCAATATGAATCCGTTTAATATATATCTATATGCCGAAGAGTGCGGGAGCACAATATCAAACCGTAAGCGCACGAGCCCATATAAAACAATCATAAACCAATTTAGAGCCATTCCAGGCAATTTCCTGTGGCTTCCATCTGAGAAGAGGACTTCAATAAATCACTCCGACAACAAGGGGAATATCTATTTCCAGGATAAATAGACAAGACTATTGGGCTTCTTTTCGTTGAAAGAGAGGGAGACGTTACAGAGGGAGTTCAAACACAAACACACACACACACACACACCAAAACACAACAGTGAAACGATTTAGAGAATTAGTATATTTTTGAAACACTGAGTTCATTTTCCGAAATTTTAGCACTGTTTGATCAGAGACTTGCTTAACTATCACAAAAAACGTTCACACATCATCATTAAAAACTAATCTCTGAAATGAGTGTTCGATATCTGAAGACCACTTTCTTACTCCAAATGTCACATTTTAATCTCACAGAAGACGAAGAAAGGGGGTTATAAGACCAAAATGAATCCCCGACATCAAGACCCAGACAAAAAGTGCTCCCAGTAGCATCGAACAAAACAAAAAATGGGCCAATTTCTTCGTTAGCGTGCGATATAATGACACTATGCTCCAAAGAATGACTCAGCCTCAGTTTGGGAAGCAATTATTGAAAATGGGCCAATGTGATTGGTTTCATTGCACATTTTGGATACCACTTTGGGGAAATGGCTTAAAATAAAATATTGCCAAATACCCACTTTTTACTGGAACATGTATGAAATATTGAAACTTAACTCTTTCCCTGCCAATGACGGAAATTTTCCGGCTTTCACTATTATATGGTAGGGGGCGCTATTACACATATTCTTAAAGAGTACTGAATCTCCTGATCAAAAGACATGTGAAGAAGAAGCAGAAACAAGCAATATCATATGTAAGCAGATGCATATGTAAAATAACGCGATCACCAAATGAAATGTCGACCCAGCAAGAGCTATAGGACTGTGAAGCATAAGGGGTGTTGATGGACTTGATCTACTCCGTCTATGTTTTGTGCATCGTTCTCAATCCGATCCAGACGTATTCTTTGACAAAAACGTGATTTTCTCAGCTGTTTGCTCAAAATGTTGCTTTTTTATGAAACTTACCCACATTCAAGTGTTGATAAAAAGGAATGTATGAAGCTAGAATAAAACTTTTTTTTTTTTTTTTTGCTTGTAAAGCATAGGGTCTGTTTTTTTTTTTTTTTTATATATATATTGCATTTTCAGACAGCCATACAACAAAATATACTGGAGGCCATGAAACTTTTCTGAAAATGATAAAAAAGAGATTTCATGTTTCATATTTAAAAAAAAAAAAGTACTGTAGGCCTTTGTTGAAACTCTTTATAGGGCTTTTATTTTCTGACTAAGAAACATTTCTTTTCCCAAAAACATTTACAAAATCATCAAAATGTAATTATGCTGTAAGCAAAGATTAATAATCAACAAAATAAAAGGAGCCAAGTCACCAGACGAAACGTCTAGAGCAAATACAAACAGACTTGCCAAGAACAAAGCACGGAGACCAGAGACAGAAAGCTATGTTTGACATGTTACTCAAACAAATCTCCAATCCTCCTCTACACTGAGTGTGTTTACTTCAAATTAAATTTGAACCCTTCCAGGTATTAATAATATGGAGACGTTTGGCAGTAAACAATTTGATAAGCATTAAACTCCCCTTGTGCTCAGTCTAATTGAAAACATCAGATGGCCCCAAGCGGCTGTTTGCTTGCTGTTGCCGTCGATGTTGTCGCTGCTCGGTTAGTTTTAATAGAGCAGAGATGTCAAACCAATTTCTTTGTCTTTGGGCATTTTCTCGTGTTGCAGACGTGGTTGAAAGAGACAAACAAATAAATGTGTTTATGAGATTAATTTGAGAGCGGTGAGAGAGGCAGTCAAGGTGAGCTGCGAATCGCTAATAGCAAGGACAAAAAAATAAGAGAAAAAAATGCTCAGAGGACCGAGGTGAAAATACTTCAAAAATGAGAATAAGTGCCTCAGGTGTGGGATCCTATTTAAGATCATATCAACCGATAGATTAAACCGACTGGAGAATTTGTGCTTCACTATGGTAAATGTGTATCGCCTTAGAGCTTAAGAAAGGAGAATGAAAAAAAATGAGGAGTTCTGTCTTGAAAAATATGCGAAGATCTCATCCAAGTTTTTGGAAAGAGAGTTAGAGAGTTTGAGAGAAGGAGACAAGGAGGAGGAGGGGACATAACACCATGTACTGGGGTCTGAACCGGGGCCAGGAAGAGATGTTCAGCATCCTAATGATCTCTTTCTTCCTCCCCGTGAAGCTGCTCGAAACTCCCTTTCCCCGAAAAAAAAAGGAAGCGGAGGTGATTGGGAGGGGAACCTCGTCTGCGTCTCCACAGGAAGTAGGGCAGGTGATTTTGGGTGTGATAATTACGGTCATAACTAGGCATGAGGGATAGGTAATGGCCCTTCTTATCCTTCATGTGGATAGTCGGCGGTCGCGGCGACTGTCGCGGGCAAAAAGCATGATTATGTTGTTCTTTGCGCTCTATGACTGCTGTACGAGCCCTGAAGACTGCTGAAAAGGGCAGCGGGGGAGCGTGGCCTTTGAGGGGGAAGTTAACGAATGAACTTCATTATTGAGGAGCATACCGGGGAGACCCCCTGGAGCGGGTGATGTATTACCCCGTGTCAAGAAAACATGCAAAGCCCTCCCCCAACACACACTACATCTTCAATGCCAAACGATTACATCAAATCTAAAAGAACAAGGTGAACAGAAAGTTTACTTAAGAAACATAAACAGAATAACAGAGGATAAAGGCATTCATACACACACACACACAACTGAAAATAGGGATGTAAACATAAGTTTACTTAAGATTTTGTGACGAAAAATAAGAATAATACATGAAATTGGCAGCTGTACATTATTAAAAAAAATTCTGAGTAAACTTAAAAAACAAAAAAACTGTTTACTTAAATGGAAATGAAAAATAATAAACAACTTTGTAAAATGGAGTTGAGTAAAGACTTTTACTTTAGGAGGTCATGTGAAAAATAAAAGAATGATGCAAGAAAATGGCAGTTGTACATAACAACAACAAAAAAAAAGAAAAGATCAAAACAAAAAAAAAGAAGAAAAACACCAGCGCGAGAAAACGGCAGCTGAACGTACTGGGAAAAAAGGCAACAAAAAAAGTGAGCAAATGTTGATATTACTTGAGATAAAAAAACAGTTACATAGAAAAATAAGATATTTAAATAGGAATTTAGTGAAAAACAAAAAACCTTCATTTGCATATACATGTTGCTGTTGTTGCTTAGTTATATGATGTATGAAAGTACTTTCCAAGCTATAAGGTCAAACTGGTTTTCAACCACAGCTGTGACACGCAATAACTCTTCTCAATAATTTTGAAGTCGGAGGTGCGTCACTTTACCACATCGCTCTACCATAGAGGAGCAAGACCGCAGAGAACCTCCACCTCTCAGAGCACAAACTCAGCTCATTTATTAGGATTTACATTGTCCTGCAACTTACCCTCCAACTAAAACACCATTATATTCCCGCAAGATACCGTAGCTGTGGGAGAGGCTTTTCTCCTCAAGATTGAGGGAGTTCTTGAGGCTACGATACTCCTTGAGTTTGGCCCTTTTGGTAGGCCCAAAACAACAGTCTTTTTCTTTCTCCCCGTCCATTTTTAAGCTTCTGGTCAGAGGGCTCTCAGCTTTTCTCTTTACTGTTGACTTATGAGTTAGCCAGGGATGTTTGGGAGCTATTTATCACGAGCCTGGCTCGTCCTGCACTCTCACACATTAGTAATGTTCTCCACCGAGGAGTAGGCCTGTCACAGCTCTCTTCCCCCGGAACCTTTGAACAAGGTAGGTCACGGCGAGGCCTCGTGCATGCCCCACTTTTAGTATTTCACGGCACCTTTAAATTCGCCCAGGCCCGGTGCGGACAGAGACGTCCTAGGGGGCGTCGTGGGTACTGAGTGATGCTCTTGCGACTTGAGACAGAAGAAGCGACAGATCTTTTCTTCCATATTGTGGGTATAGCGGATTATTGAAAAAAGAAAAAAAATGCAGGGCAGGACATGCTTCAATCTATCGATTGTTGTTTGGATGTTGAGATGTGTGTGCGGCTATCAAAAGTGTAGGCAGATGAATGAGAGCTTGAAGGGGTGGGGTTTAACCGAATTACATGATTGGAGAAGTCCTGCATACATCACCAGAAATAAGTCTGTCAGTTTTACTGGAAGTTTCAGTAATGACATTATGGTTAAACATTACTAGGTCAAAAAAAATGGTCAAAACCTTTACAATAAGGTTTACTTAGTTAACAGTAGTTAATGGATTAGCTAACAGTGAGCAATATATTTTTTTTTTTGTACAGTATTATTAATCTTTGTTAATGGTGGTTAATACAATTACAACTGTTCACTGTTAGTTAAGGTTAGTTTTCTGATCCATTAAATAATATATAAATGGTCCAAGTTTCACTATTAACTAGTTGCTTATTAGCATGCATATTACTAGGATATTGGCTGTTTATTAGTACTTATAAAGCACATATTAATGCCTTATTCTACATGACAGTTTTCTACATCCATTAATCCTTCCCAAAACCTAAACTTAACAAATACCTTACTAACTATAAATAATAGTAATAATTAATAATAAGCAGTAATTAAGATTGTATTGAGGTAAAAGTTAATGGTTAGTTAATAGTGAGAATTAGACCCTAATCTAAAGTGTGACTATACAAATTTTATTTTAATAATGAATTAGTAAATGGTGAAATGAACATGAACTAAGGTTAATAAAGGTGACACTATGTTGATAGTCCACTTTAGACATACTACTAACTATAAGTAACTTTGCAACTACACTAGACTAGAGTATTGGTAGACGTCTGCTTGATTTTGATGTTTCAACAGAAATTCTACTGACTATAAGTAACTTTGCAAGTACATGTCAACTTATTCTACTAACCCTAACACCTAACCCTAACCTAATAGTCAGCTAATACTCTAATAAGAGTGAGTTGCAAAGTTACTTACAGTAATGTCTAAAGTAGACCTTAATAAATGCTTTAGTAAACTAATGTTAACAAATGGAACCATATTTTAAAGTGTTACCAAACATTATATATAAAATGACACAATGCACAATGGATTTTTTTTCATAATAAAATCAATAACATGCATTTAGAAAATAGATAGCGTGGATTTTCATTTCATGCTGACATTCAAGCAATGCATTTCATTACGTGCATTACCTGGGAGTCAAACTTGAAATCTTGCCGCTTCTAGCGCAATGCTCTACCAATTGAGTTACAGGAACTCAAAAGACATCTCCTATAATAAGCAAACAAAGCGGCAACCTCATTGGAGGATTTAAAAAAAAATCCCCCAACCTTAAGACCACTTCTTATGTCTCTTCCTGTTTTCAGATTTGTCATTTTATTTTCTGTTTGGACGACAAATGCTGTTTGAAACCAAAACACAGGATTAAGGGATAAAGTTGCTGTGCGTCGACCTTGATTCAGTAATCCAGTACATTATTGGGTAAATGTACATTTGTCTCAGGAACACATCTCCTAGAGGAGTGTAATCTCTCTCCGTTACGACAGCTTCTTAACGCAACCCAAAATGTGATGAGCGCTTCTTTCTGCAAATCAATCTAACTTAAAATTCCTCCTGAGCTATTTGTAATCTGCGAGGCTAAGGAATGTAATATTAAAGGCCCTGTTCACAAATGAAACATTGATTTCTTGTCTTCTGGAAAAGGAGATGTTTAGCAGAACGTCCTGGCTGCTCTTTTCCATACAATGAAAGCTCCAAAAATCACATAAAAAGCACCATAATAACAGTCTGAATTACATGTACTTATATTTCAAGTTTTCTGAATTCATGCCGAATGGATTTGTGTGAGAAACCGACCAAAATGTGTCATTAAAAGCGTGTAGATGAGATTTGAAAGCTACAGTACAGTGGAGCGGAAAATGATAGAATTTTCTATTTAGTTTGTAATGTCCCTTTAATATACCTTAAAAAAAAAAATAGTTACTGTTAATTTTCGAGAACTATTCACTTTAAAGGGTCAAAAATTCACTTTATGTCAAAAAGCTGTACTGTTTTTCTGTGTTCGTCTGCAGTGTATATGGCAGGATGCAACCGATTTGAATTATGCAAGCAAAAATTAAAGAGGCGAGTTCTTTAATGACCATGTGGTGAAAAATGAAGTTGATCTTTGGAGCGAGTCCACCACATCATTAAGGAGTCTGCCACTTAATCAGAATGGATACAAAGCCGGCAAGGTGCTAAGTGCGCAGGTGGAGTCGCACTGACAACCGCTGATACATTAAAACGCAGTGAGAAAGAGGGAAGATGGTACAGGTAGAGGAGAAAAAAAGACCTGAAAAGGACAAACCAGCGAGACATATGGCCAGTGTTTTCCTTCCTCTGTATTAAAAGAATGGTTCACCCAAAAATGTACATTCTGCCATCATTGCATTACCTGTTTGACGTACTTTCTCTAAGAAACACACAGATTGAATAATGTGCCGGTCATTGCTTTCCATGCAATCACAAATAATGATATCTGTATCTTTCAATCCTCAAAAAGGATTTATAAAAACTATAAAAGTGCTATATTTTAAGTACTCTGAAGTCATGATAGCTTTTGTTTTTGAACTATCCAACTTTCATTAGGACCAAAAGATAAACACAGCTATAATCTCTGAGATACAGCTTCTGCAGTCTGTTCTTCTGCAGTTATGAAGTGGTTTTCCAATGGTTTCTAAAGTATCTATAATTTGAAAGACTGATGTCTTTGGAAACCCCAGTCTTTTGCATGGTTTATTCAACACAATTACAAGTGAATAATTTAGAAACAGAAGTTTTACAAGGATAATTATAGTTCTCATTATTCCAGAGTGCATAATTGTCTCTGCACTTGTACAGTTATTGCCATTGTAACTCACATAATAAAGATGGTTTGTGAAGAGGCATAATTCTTAAGGTTCATCTTAATATCCTTATTTCCACAGTTACCCAACTGAAGATTATGTATGTTTGGGATCATAAGATTTTTAAAAAAGTTTCTGAAATTCTCTTATGCTCACCAAGGCAGAAGACAAATAAAACATTTCTTATAGTTATCAATATTGAAAACAGTTGTGCTGCTTCATGTTTTTGTGAAAACCAAAACAATTTTTTTTTTCAGGATTCTTTGATGAATAGAAATTTCAAAAGAACAGCATTTATTTGAAACAGAAATCTTTTGTAACATTATAAATATCTTTACTGTCACTTTCGATCAATTGAATGCATCCTTGCTGAATAAAAGTATTGTTTCAAATATAAATCAAATATTGGTCAGAAGAATAAGCTGCGATGTGGACCAGGTCTTACGCCATTTAGTCAGAGCTCTGGCTGTGGGAGACTAGGTGTGTGTCTTCTGTGTGTGTGTGCATGAATGTGTCTGCTTGCACGCACCAGACCGTAGAGGAAGCTAATGATGGCACAAGGACATTTCATCAGCACCATCTTAAACATCAGCAGTCAGCCTCCATCAGTGGCGTTCATATCTGCCGGAGCCAGATGACCTCCGTTTCTGTCCTGCCCCATGAATCAAAGCCCTCATTTCATGCTGACATGCTGCACTTGTCGGCCACTGGACGGCTGCGCGAGACAGAAAAGTGATGAGACATGGAGAAAGTGGGGAGTGACAGATAACCCGCTTTAGCTTGTACAAGGCCACTTCACCGAATGGCAAGGCAGGTGCACTATGGTGCCGCCCAAATGCCCACGCAGGCACGTGCCTGTCCACTGTCACTTGCTGCGGTCTGCAAAGTTGTAATCCACCTTAGCAGATGGAGCTCTGCATACAATCCACAACAACAAACACGCATTGTGTGCATGACACATGTCACTCGCCGTTGTTTTTCTAGGCTGACATCTCTTCACAACAAGGTCTTTCAGGTTCAGAGGGACTCACAAAGGGACAGCATGGCTGGAGAAGAGCTGACGAAGCTGAGGACGGCACAAAGCATGCCCACCACAGAGGGGAAGAGACAGATTATGTGACTACAAAGAAACTGAAGGGGGCCCAGTACCCATCCTTGAGTAACCCCTTCTGTAACAACCCCACGCCAGACCCCAGCCTGGTCAAAAAGGACACAAAAGCAACCATCATGTCAAACCTCTCTCATTTAGAGAGCTTCAGCCAAAGAAGGTGATGGAAGAGCAAAAAAAGCCTTGCTTCAATTTATACAATTTATGCAAAAAAAGCCCATTCACTAAGGCCCATTTGCAATTCGGCAAAATGGCCGACCATAATGCTTTTGCTGAAAAATGACGTGCTGTCATTTTGTGTGGATGGAAGAAAAAGTATCGAGGGAGAGAGAAGAAAAGGATAAAAATCACGCTGTCCTGGTTTACGACAAATAGATGTCTCTATTGATTTCCTTTTTACTGAAGCGGCCCATCCTTCCCTGTTGTGAATATACTGACCTATTTCTGATAAAAAAAAATGACAGGCTATTATGGATTAAGGCAAAGTGTCCAAAAAGAAAATATTCTTTCCATGGCACAAACAAATGGAAAAAAAGATGAAACATAATCTATTGTTAAAATCGGAGAGTGTCAATTTGAATGCGCTGATTTTTTTTTCCGCCGAGTGTCTCTTGTTGTTTGAGGATGGAAAACTTTGGGTTTCTGAGGCATGCTGAGAGCGAAATCGCTTTGTCAGAAAACACACTCCTGGGACGCTAAGTCCATTCAAAACAGTCTCTCCTGACGAGCTTGTGTTCACTTCATTTACCAAGCACTTAGCCAACTGGCGTGACAAAAAACATACACCGTGGCATGCTGTGACCATAACTTCTCTTGATAGAAGCCATATAACAAATCTCTTCCATATGTCAGTCTTTACAAAACAAGATGTTGAAGGTCACGCCTTGGTGACTTGTTGCTTCTCGATCTCGTGTCACTCTTAAATCCGTTCAGTACTTTCCAGCCCTTCATCTGGAGCACATAACTCCAGATGAAGTTATGAAGTTGACGAAATCATCATATAAATTTTTCCTCAGAGAGGCTATATGCCAAATCAAGACAAGAAGATTAAATGTATTTCAACAAACAGGCTCTCCCATACAACTCTCATTTACGTTTTAGCTCCGCAACAGAAATATGTCAGACCACTGCTGGGATGCATTATTGGCTGTGTACAGCATGATTATGTTTAATAAATCCCTACAGCGTTAGATTATCCATAGGCGGCTCTCGTCCAAGTTCCAGCAAACGACCTCTCTACAATGACAACTTATAAATAATGATTCATGAATTGCCATGAAACATCGAAGAAAAGGAAGTTGTGAAATCCATGTTTGATTAATCATTTGAATGGGTACTGTTTATCGCATTTTCAATATTGGTTATCAATACATGTTTATGCATTGCGCAGCTGTTCGTTAGGAAAGTCTGCATTCTATGAAACGAGTGACTTTTCTACTTTTAAAAGCACATATTTGTTTAAAGTATGATTTTAAACATTGTAGCAACAAATTATGTGTTTAAGTGTTCTCAAACTGCATGACACTGATTTTTTGAAAGGATGAACATATCATTGTGATTAAAGGAACAGTTAATTACTTTAAAAGGGGGAAAATGTAATGGTAACATGGTTGACACACAACCTGGGTCAAAACTTCAAGTCTTTCTAATAATACTGTACATTAGTTAACAGTGATAATTGCATTGATGAATAATTTTCATAATAGTTGTCGTCAACGTCATTTTGTTCACAGATGACAACGAGACTAAAACTATAACAAAAATCTATCAATGTTTTCATCAATGAATAAGAATGAGAGGAAAATGTTAGGGAGGGACGATTTGGGGAGAGATAAATTCGGGATGGTTTAGTGTGTGCACATATGGACAAGTGGACTCTCTGACAGCGTGCGAGTGTTTAATTTTCGTGCTTGAAAAGACAAATACACACAAAAATATATCAAACTGCCCGTTTTGGCGAGTATCCTTTTAAACAGTCGGTATTCAGTGAAAGTAAACAGTTGGGAGAAAATTAGATGTGTATCATTGGATCCGTGCATTAGTTCTTAAAGTGACAGTAGCCTAAACCTCCTTAATTTGAATTCAAACAACAAAAAACAAAGAGAAAATCACTCACTGCTCTTAACAAATAAATACAATAGAACAAAGATCGAAATGAAATAAACAGTGCTTTAAGTTTGTAAGTTAGGTCTAACAGTAGAATTCAGGTAAGAAATACTACCTACAGAAATTGAATAAAGTGATCAAATGTAAAAAACAGTGCATAGTCTTCCTTGTATAGATCCTTATTAAGGTTACTAAAGTTACTTAAGAAAAAAACAAAACAAACGTGTGGATATGCCAAAATCCATATGATATAAAAAAAGAGTTTTTAAATGAAAAAACTTTCAAATGTTTAAAAAATGTAACAGCAAAAGTTAGCATCAACTATTTATTGTAAGTCATTGTTATACATGCGAGGGACACAAGAGGAACCCGTATTGTAGAATGACCCATTAATATTTCGGCGAGGTCGGCCATAATGTCTTAATCGTTTGATTGAGATTAGCATGGCTGGCTCTTTGTGACTCTCTCAGTGCTGGATGGGGCGGTAAACAAATGAACTGGCAAGGGTGAGGCCATGCTTCTCAATAAACACTGACACAGCCTGTCCTCGCTATGGAGACAGATAAGCCTTCTCTACAGCTCGCTCACTCAAATTCTCCCTCCTTTTTTCCAGACTCCATTCCAATCAATCTGTCTTTCCATCGCTTTCTTTCTCTCTCTCTCTCTCTCTCTCTCTCTGCCTTTCTTCACGTTCCCCACTCTCTTTCTCTCATTGGATCAATGTCTCTGGGTCCCTGTGGTCACGACTAACCTGTACGGGACTCAGACGGGCTCCACCACTACAGCTGTCGCTCTCTCTGTGCCGCCCTAAACAAGCAAATACTTCATTTGCTCAATACCTGTCATCCATGACTAACAGCATCATGGCAGAACAATGCGTTAGGAGAGAATAATTCTCGATAGAATAACAAACCATAGCGTAATACCGAGCCCATTTATCTTCTGTGCTTCATACCCCAAGCTTCTGACAACTTCAGAATATCACATAAATCTAGGCAGATTTCCATGTGCATGCTAGTAGATTGCATGTTTATTATTCGGTATTTGCCGGGAAATAAGACATGCATACATATTTAAAGACCCCATGAATTCAAAAAATGAAGTTGTGTGGCTTTTAGTCCATGTGTGCTAACTTTTACATTATCTATGTGGTAATATACTCCTGAAAGATGATAAAAATTATTTTTTAGTGCATTTACTTAAAATCTACAGCCTCTTATCTCTGTAAAGCTGCTTTGAAACAATCTGTATTGTAAAAAGCGCTATATAAAGGTGACTTGACTTTTTTTCCTCTAGAAAAATGCATTAAAAACAGCGATGACTTATCCTGCACTCATGGGCGTGTCCAAATTTTTCTCCAATCAAATGTCCTCTAGAAAGTCCTTTTCCCAGTACCACCTGCCTCTAACTAGCAATAACAATAACAATAGCAATAACCTTTAGAGGACCTTCGATATCATTTCATCTCAACTTCCTTTTTTCAATAGGAAATAAGTTGACGCAATAAAGAAAGAGACTGTAAGTACCTTTTAACTAAAGCATTTGCAGGTTGATTTCACAGTGTACACAATGTGTCTCTGTGGTGTTTTAAAAACACTGCCGTTTGTTCGAATATCCCGACCAGCTTAGCATAGCAACACTGGCTCAGGCAATGGAATGAGTTTGGGGCGGGACTATTTGTTTGTTCAACCAATAGCAGACAAGGGGAGTGTTCAGGAAACCAGTTTAAAAACAATAATTTTTGTACTTGCATTTGTTGATGCAAATGGAACAGAAATGACACACTTCAGCTTTAAACCTGAAGTAGCCATACATGCAAACATGCTGTTTAGCTGCAAAAGAGCTGCTATCTGTTACTGAGTAACACAATGCTAGATTCATGGCCTTAATCATTTTGCTGATCTGTTTTTTTTTTTATTTGTTTGTTTTTTCTCAAGGTGCAGCGACTTGGCGAGACAGACGTTTTCTCTGGCCAGGGATCAGCTCTGTGATATGAGAGCTGACACACACACACACACACACACACACCTACAGGCAAACATACATACGCAAATAAAAGATTAAATCCTAGTCTACTGCCTGCAATCACCTAGTGCATCTTATCAACATGTCGCGTCCCAGACAGGTTACAACAACACCATCTCATCTCTGGACTCTACTGCATTCAAAATATGAATCACATTCTACCAGCGCGTAATTATATGGATGTGGGAATAATTAGCAATGTCAATTTTCAGAAGTTTAGCAGTACCGCTGTTGCAAACATGAATCGCACCTCAAAATATGCGCTTGATCTATAACCTCTCTATGCAGCCAGTTTTACAATTTTTTTATTTTTTTTTTACAACCACCTGTAAAAAAATAATAATAATAAAAAAAAAATATATATATATAGTTTCAACTTAAAAAAAAGTAAGTATTTGTGCTGCCTTTAAATTTTAAGTTAAGTCAACTTGAAATGTGAAATTGTACTAAGTGACAACTTGGATATTTAATTTGACTAAACTTAAAATTTTCAGGACTCAGAACAAACACTAACTCTAAGTTAAAACAATTATTATTATTATTATTTTTTTTATTTTTATTTTTTATTTTTTTACAGTCTACCCATAAAAACCCAATAAACTGCATAGCCACATTTGAAAATTGCCATCTTAGCAAACCACAGAGTTCCCCACAGGAAAACACTAATATTTTCTTCTACATATTTAATCAAGTTAATTCCTGTCCGAAAAGCTTGAACAAAAGAATTGGCCTTGAAAACAAGTACTTTTGTACTAAAAGTCCTATTGAACTTTTATAGGACAATATTTTCTTTCTGTCATTTATTTAAATTCCTTGAAACACCCCGTTCTTAACAGGAGACATCTAAGTACTTAATTCCTGTCTGGTGTTGTGTTTTTCCTCTCAAAGAGCTATTAAACAGCACTGTTTATCTAAGGAAAAGAGTCTGTTGCCAGAACGAACCACATGGCCTCGCAGTAGCACTATATAAAAAGGCCGGCCATAAAAATGTCAAGTTCAAACGTAAAGAAAACCATACTTGAAACTGTGCAGTAAAACAGAGCCTGTGGGGAAAGTTTCACAGTCAGTGTTTATGCCACATTCTCAAATGACTTGAGAGTGTCTGAGAGTGTCTATTCCAGTCATACAAATGACGACTAAAAGAACAGCCTTTTCAGAAATGTGAAACTTTACAATTAGAAAAAGTGAAATTTGCACTTCTCACTTCTCGTACTCTGCATCCTTTTCTGTTTTAAAAGTTTAACTTTTTATACATTATTTTGCCCTTTAATTAAAAGGAAATGAAATGGGGGATGGACTTGAACTTGTTTGCTAACTGCTTTTTTTTTGTATTTTGCAAATGTAGAAATGCTGTATTCACTTAATAATAGTAAACAAATATATTGGCCAGGCCGATTAATCAATGATTTTCCGCATCACTTCAGTCGATAATTGTACTAGACTGGGTGATTGTAGATGAAAAATGTTCTTAAAGTTGAAAAATGAACCATTTATCTATTTTTTGAATGAGTCATGTGACAATTTTTTTTCAATTAGCCAATTAATAGCTGAAAATAGTTTCAAAAGTTTGCATGTAGTTTTGAAAGTGTATTTATTTATTTAATTTTTGAGCAAAATTCTGTAACAATGCTCATTATATTGGCCACCGAAAAAGAAAAAAAAATACAACCAATTATTCTATGTACTTAATTGAAGTGAAATTCGACCTGAATGTTCGTTTTTCCAACACTGAATGTTCGTTTATACATTGGCTTTGTCTCTGTGGCACTTCAGAATAACATTGGGTTGGTCAGAGAAGCGACCGGTGGGTCGTAAAGAGGAGAACTGAAGTATCTGTTCTCTTCGAGAAAGTGCTCAGGCTTATTAAAGGCTGAACGTGCAGCCAGGGGAGGCCGAGAGGGAGCGGGAAAGTGCCTGCTAGCCAACAGCTGCCCTGTAATTTATATTGATGAGGGGACCGGTGAGCTGCTTCCACGGTTTTGATCATCCAGGCAAGAGTGGAGAGATGAGGCTGATGAGTCTGTGTGATGTGTGTGTGGGAAGATGAGAGTTTGCAAAGAGTGTGTGTGGTTGAGACTGCAGGGTTACTGCTGCTGCGGGTTGTTGTTTTCTGCAAGTCAAAACAGGTAAGAAGAATACTATTTTTATAGAATGCCAAGTGTTGTTATGAACACAATCAAAATACAAAAAAATACATATTAAAAAACCTAAGATTAAAAACAACCAAAACTTTTTGTAGATATGAAAAACGGTAGAAATGAACAAGTGAATTTACATGTGAAATAATTTAAATAAAGGTATAGTTAATGTTTTTACTCACATTACACCATAAAGACTGAAATACACTACACAACTTAAATTTTACAAAACACTAGGCCTCACATTCGCCGACTGAGAAAAACAGGGCATCATACACTACTAAATAACAACAGACTTTCAATACCTTCCCGAACACAACAATCTCATGACAAATGAAAACAACAAGTTTTCTAAAATAGGCCCAAAACATGTTTGATATCACCTGACTACATATAATCATAGTCTGAAGTCTGTGGCCATCATATAGCCTACTATGCAATTTTTTGTGAAATCAGGCAATCCAAATCATCTTTAGATTGACTTTTGGAAACTAGTGTTGACTCCACCAGAATGCAAATCGAAAAGAATTTTAGTACATCGTTGTCGTGCAAACATAGCCTAAAAACAATAGCATATTTCTAATTACCATATTTGTGCTGGTTTTCTTTGTTATTAGGCTAGTTTGGGTTAGTTTGGATTGGTCATTGGGCTGTCTTTGTCTCACAGACATGGCAACCCTGGATTGGGGGAAATGTGTGTAAATGTAATGTTTAGTTGTTATAGCCTTGGGTGTGTGTGTTTGCATGTGCATATGAGCATGGGTATGAGCACATTCCAGTTCAGTTGCTTCCATGAATGCATTATGACTGCATATGCAGTCTATTCAATTGCAAAACGCACATTTGCACAACCCCCAACCAACACACACATCCTGTGAATTCTCTATCCAATCTCAGCTGATCCCTTCAGTTAAGTCAGCATGAACACCATTTTAGTTTATCCAATACAGCGCATTTTCATGTGCAACAGGAAATTCAATGATATGTTGACATTAAAAAGCAAAATTTAGCAAGTTTGGACCAATCATTTTTTAACATATATCAATGAGGTTGCTAGGGCATTGCTAGGTGGTTGCTAGGGTGTCCTGAGAGGTTCCTTATTACTATTGAAAGCAATTAGGGTCAAGTTTGATTTCATAACTAAAACCGTCCTTAGCATGAATCATGCTGAGCGATACACACTTTCGTAACTCGCAAGACCCTTTCTCAACACATAATGTATTTTTTTTAACCCTTTCTTTGTCAAACAGTGCCCTTTGACCCTTGAGCCTTAACATGTCATCTTCACACTTCATTCTCTTCTTCTTTCTCTCTAACTGCCTCTTGCGCTCTCTCTGACACGCGTCATTAGCATTTCTTTCATTTAGATTAAATAGTGAAGTCCGGTCCGTGGCTTTGAACCCTCTTACTTGAAACGTTCTTTGATTTCACTTCCTTCTGTTAAGGAGAAGTGATCAGCACCGTAATTAAGATAGCAGTAGGGCCCTGGAAGAAAGGATGAAAGATCAACCTTTGTGCTGGATGAATGGAGAAGACAGCTACAACTGGATATTTCTACAGCCTTTCAACAAGTCAAGTTGAACGTAGACAGATGAAAGGATGGAAGTATTTTTATATGAAATGACAAGATGAGCTTTCATTAGCTAGATTTACAGCTGACTAGAATGCAAAACAAATACAGCCTCTCAGAAATTGGTCAATGCTAACTAGCTAGCAAAGCTAATGACACTAATAGCTTAACTACTGTTTTCAGTAGTGAATCTTGGTCAAAATAGTGTTGATTTTCCAGTATCAAATACTTGAAAAGTAGCAGCCGGTGTGACAAAATGTGACATTATTGTAAGCTTGACAAGTTGAACTATTTTAAATTACGAGTAGCTTGACAAGCTACAGTTTTAAAGTAGCTTCCCAAGCACTGAAGAAATGTATTGAAAAAATCAGCTTTTAACATCTCTTCAGAAGCTCAGGTGTGAAATTGAACCGAACTGCAAACACAACAAAACTTGAAACGAAGATCAAGTCACTGATATACTTAATCTAATGCACAGAGTCCCAAAAGGTCACATATGCAACTTGTCAGAGATTCTACAGCCTTCCCTCCAAAGCTGATCCATATCTCTCTCAGAGACTTATCAAAAGGAAATCGTCTTTAACCTCACTCGCGAAGGTCATGCACAAAACGCATCCTTGTTTTCAAAGAGCAAGCAGAGTAGATAATACAGCACCTTCTCCTTCAGAAGAAAATCACATGATTCCTATGAGGGATTGAGATTTCTTAAATGAATAATAGCAGCAGTGAAAATATAACTGAGAAATAGCCTTAGAAACAGCACCAATATTGCTGACCACACACACAAGCGCGTTTATATTACATACATACACACACACAGATACACACACAATTCCTGGAGAAGAAAAACACAACTAAATAAAACTTATATTTATATAGTCTTCAAAAATGCAATAAAAAGAGTAATCAAATGAAAATTTTATTAAACTTAATGAACATTTAATTAAAAGAAAAATAATTACTTACAAGTGTGTGTCTTCTTTGTTACTGAAATACCTGCAAAAGATTAAAAAAAAACAACAATATTACTTTTTTTTCATTATTTCAAATAAACAGTGTGCAAACATACAGTCGTGTACAGCTGAAAGCAATGTAAATTACAGAGAAAGCGGACAGCATATTGGAACGGAGATGCTGTAAGCCGTGACATTGACCGAGAGCCAAAAGCTAGCTTTGACTGTGTTAATGCTTCTTAGCACTGCCACAGGCTGTGTCTAAGCAAGGTCAGGCAGGTCAGTATGTTGCCGTCACACGGGCCGGGCAGTTGCCTTGCTGTCATAGTTGACCTCCACGCAATGGAAATTAACAGGAAATCACATACAGAATGCTAAACAGATCTGTGAATATGTTCATGTCTGTTGGTGTAGCCCGGAAGCACAGAGTGCATCTTTATGTCTGACCTTAATAAAGCATGACTAATGCCACAGAGGCACGGATGGATGTGTGTGCATGTTGCTGAAACAGAGGGTCCCATGTGGACCGAGCGTGCTCATGCTCTATGGGCTACAGCAGACTAATAGATCCCACTTGTCATGCGGAAGCAATGGCTAATTTTTCTACAGCTTGCATTTGAAACTCAAGGGACGTCGAGCTGACATGATTCAGTAATTCCACAGAAAATAAAAAGAGCTCTGGCCGGCGATAACGATGCTTCAGATGTTTTTTTGAGGGAAGGGGGAATACAAGTCAAAGACAGTAAAGCAAATGAGCAGGCACACGTGCACACAGATGCACCTGAGGACACGCCAGCAAAAACACAGAAAGGACCCAGAAGCGAAACTTAAGGCACTCCTGTAAAGCTTCACAGATCAACAATGCTATCACTGGAAGCACATTGTCCAACAACAACATTACACAAAGAAACAAACAAGCAATATTCCTCTTGTAACTTACACCTGCAATCAAATCACAAAGCACTCAGCATGGGGGTAAATGGCAATTACCAAAATATGACGTCAAGCTGTGGCCGATAGTAACATTGTGGTAAACACAAAGGTCTCACTCTATAGGAGCCAGTGTAACTGAAAATATTAAAGGCATAATTCAATCACATCAATCCTTCAATACTCATCCTCATATCGTTCCAAACCCATTAATTGTAACTGCACGGGGGAAAAAAGTGACCAGTATTTATTCAAAATTTCATCTTTTGTGATCCACTGAAGAAAGTCATATAGGTTTGGAACGATATGAGGGTGAGTAAATTATGATTATGACATTAAATTTAGTTTAGAGAACTATCTCTTTAAGGAAACACTTCTAGTCTAATGATGTGAAACAACAGGGAGGGTCCAAGGGAATAAGCCATTTATCCATTCCATGTGATTTGGACCAGTTTCTTTCCTGGCGAGCTCTCGATTTTTACAAATGAAATAACTGTCCAGTAACTGTCATGGTTAAAACTCTGGCTGGAAAAGGGAGGGGTCATTGATATCGGCCTGTTTATTCACTACAGAATAGTATTTTGGTTTAGTTTGGTTTAGAGGATTCATAACATTCAATCTTTTAAGAGTGGACGACAGGTTTCAGTAATTTGAAAATAGCTAAACTACAGTAGACTATATATTTTCAAGTTCAAAGCAACATGCCTGTAAAATTCAACATGAAACAGCATTCTAAAGGCAACACTCTCCCAAAATATCTTCTTTTGTACTCCACAAAAGAGATAAAGTTATAAAGGTTTTAGAAAAGCTGCATTACTTACAACAGGAGCCTAAAATAATGGCTAAAATAGCCATTTAATGCCTTAAAAAATATAGTACAGCTTAGGTGACATTAAGCCTTTCAGAGATAACTTTGTGAACATGCTTGCAAAAGCATACCTGAGGAAAAACCACAAAACCACACAACACTGAGGGAAAAAACCCCATATATTCTACCATGCATTCTATCATACAGCATGAAACAAAACAGGTTGCGCTCTGTAGTTATCAGATACCTCATGAACTTTGTAAGAAGAATGTGAGGACACCGTCAGTCTTTGATCCAACTTCTGTCACTATCACTCATTCTTGCCCTGTCCTCCCTCTCTATCTCTCCCTCTCTCTCCATGTGATTCCCATCCTTATTCTGTAGAACTATCAGCTATCTGTCTCTGATCCTTCCCAAACCACAACAGCTATTCTGTCAATGTCACTTACAGATATGAAAACCAATCTTAACACAAAAAATTGTACTTGCTCGGAAATCATTACTGTCAAAAAGAGGACGCTAGGCTCGGTCAGAAAAATGGCCTGTTGCTAGGAGAGAGAGGGGAGGGGTAGGGAGAGAGCCCACTTCCTCCTCTAGGTGTCATTGGGAGGGCTATGATTGGAGGGTGCAAAGGGAAGGGGCCAGGGAACCAATGGGTGAACAGAGTTTGGAGCTGGAGGGGGTCTGGGTCTAGGCCCTGACACCAGTGAAGCCTGCCAGGTTATGTCTACTCCACTGGAAGATGGGGTGATGGGTCGGTTTGGAGGTGAGTCCATCCTTGACAGATGGAAAAAGCATGTCCGGCCTTCTTCAAAGGACGGTATCATGATTGCGGTCACAAAGTGCTGTGAAATTCAGAAATTCTACTGGAGGACAGTATACAAAAGATACGACAGATAGACCGATAGACATTGTAATGCTAAAAAGAGAATGACAGAACGATAGAAAAAGAACAATAGAGCGATAAAAAGATAGAATGTTAGAAGGATGGATAGATAGAATGATATAGAACAGATAAGAAGACAAACAGATGGATGTTGGAAATGGTGGATAGAGGTAAAAAAAAAACATTGGATGAATGGATGATGAAACAATGACAGATGCAACATGATTTGCCAAAACATATTGTACCATCCTCATAGTACATGCACACAAAACAATGGTTTCAGATGTGACACTGGCTCTGACATAAAAAAAGAATAAAAAAATGCTTGTTATCTTTTGTGGACATGAAAGGTTAAAGACTTACTCATGATAATTTCCACTGTTTGCATCAGCCAAGCAAAAGGTCATCTTTCCGGATGTCTACAGGTAAGTCATACAAAACTGATATAATCTAGACATTATTTTGTGTGCATACAGTTACCTATTATAAAACCATTCAAAAAAGACGTAACCCAACTATAAAAAAAGAATTTCACAATCATAATATATTACTGTTCATAAAAACTGTCAGGGACAAACAATGTGGATAAGAAGGTTCAGGGTATTTCCTGGAAAATATTCTAAGCATGTCCACGGCCATAATTCAAAGCTTTCTTCCTCTTGTAGATTCCATATGCCGAGCACACTGATGACTGTTTGAAGTTAACCTTTAGCACATCTGCCACAAAAGGCCAAGCAGTCCACATTCCTTGCCAGGTAAAGCCGTCTGTATTGCAGATGGGAAAAACACGGTGACAGTGTCACGCTGATCTGGGACAGCTTCTCCTGGTGAAACCGTGTCATGCTCATGTTTAAGAAAAAAAAAAAAAGGGGTCTCAGACCTGCACAAGGCAGGGTCTTTATTCCTTATCCAAATCCCAGTGTAAACCGATAAGAAACATGCTGAAAGCAGACTCATATCAGAACATAAAGGATGTGTGCGGGGTCCAAATAAAATTTTTAGACCCGAGATGTGTGAGCAAGAAGCTTCTTTCACCACCCAACCAGCGGGACTAAAGAGCGCTCTGTGTCTTGGTCCGTCGGGCAGGCTGTGCATCATAATTCCAGCTTCCTTAGCACCTGACAGCAAATGATTATCATGGATGGTTATTGTCAGCGAGGCCTCTCCGGCAGGGTGCTTGACGCGCTGCGCTAGGGTTCGGCACTCCGTGACATTCAAAGTTAGAGTCTCCTTGACGTAATGGAGCTGTCCCCTCACCGAGCTAATGGGAACGATCCATTTAACCTGTGGCAGAAACACACAGGCGAGGAAGTTCCTAATGCGAGGCCAGTCCCGTGGGGGGGCCCGCTCAACGTTCTCTCTTCCCCCCCGGCTGCTGCCGGTCAGACTGCTTGATTCATTGACTGCTGCTTCACACTTATCCTCATTCACTGTTCAGTCTATGGAGACCGGCGAGGGAGGAGGACAGTGGCTCTCTCAGCCATACAAGGACAAGGCTGGTATAGACACCTCTGGAAAAGTAACAGCTGAGTAGGGGATGATGACAGAGATAAAGATGGGTGGCTTGCTTGAGGGTCGGTGGACCCTAACGCAATTGTGATATATTGGAAGAATAGACTCTGGTTTTAGGTAGGCATGCTAGAATTACACAAAATGGTCCTGGACTGAACGTAATTTGTATTATAACAATAAAAAAGGACCTTTCTTTTTTGGTAGGCATTTCAAGACAAGAAACGTTCTTGGACTTTTCTGCAACAACATAATTCTGCAATAAAATCGAAGAGTGGGCTGTCCGTTGACATTAAGAATGACATGGGACATCAGAGCCAATAGCCTCATGGGCAGCACTTTAATATGTAGCGTGGTTGCGCTTCGAGTGACTCTAGTTCGAGTCTCGGCTTGGGTAGCTTTCCAGATCCTGTCCCCCTTTCTCTCTCCCACTTTGCTTCCTGTCAGTCCTCTACACATTGCTGTGCATATTTTGTATGTCTCCCTTATCTGACTCACTCAGTTCAGTTCATTGAGCTCTTTCCTAACAAGCTGATGACCTGAATCAAGCGTGTTAAATAAAGAAGACATACAAAATGTGCAGAGCGGTAGGTTCCCAGGACTGTTGAAAACCACTGCGCTAAACAACAGGCCACAAACTCAGCTTATTGAACATGGCTGCGTTTCCCAAAAGCATTGTAAGCAAAAGTAGATTCTAGAGACCTAATGGTTTCTATGATCTGTTTAGACTTACAGAGCTTTTGGTAAATTCTGCACATAACTGTACATTTTATTCTAAATGCTAACGGAAAATGCTATAAATTCAGGAGTGGACCCTCAGGTTTGGTGGTTACAAAAATGGGGTATGGATGGACTAGTGTCTATTAACATCTTGCAGTAAAAGAGCATTTTTTGAATTCTACAAGTTTCCCCTTACGAGTCAAGAAACTAGTCATGGCATAGACAAATGCTAAAGGGAAATTGTGACAACCTCAGATCTGTTTGGATAGATTTTCATCAACTTCTGTTTGAGGTACAACATCATCAAGTGACAAGATTATGCCCATCCTATCTCTGACAATAACCTTTCATGAATCATTCATCCTGTCATCTAAATTATAGAAAACACTTTGGTTTCGCAGCCACGGATGCCTTAAGCTGGTCAGAAAATACAATTATTTAGCAGATTATACTGCCTAGCTTAAAAATGTACGGTAAAGTCTTGTCTAAACATACTATGCACTGTATGGAAAGCATTACCTTTCTTAGATAATCAAATAGTTATCATACTGCGGTTTACAATGTTTTGTTATTATTATTACAGATCTCATCTCCACCCATAACTCATATTATGAAAACCAAGAATGCTTTTGCAAGAACTGTGCAATGATCCATACAAGTCAAGCAGTTTATTATATCCTTCGTGTACACGTGCTATTGAATTGTACATAACGTGTATTTTCTTATGACAGTTCACCTTCTCAATCATAAGTAGAGTTATTTAATCAGAAAAGAGGACGGATGTCATCCAAGTTTTGTTTCGTCAAAGTCATTCTCTTACCCGTTTTGCACTGACACACTTAGCCTTATTATACTTCATAAACTTTCAAATGCAAAATGCAATGATTAAAAAAGCTTGACGATTTTCATCATCTCTCCTCCTAATATTCTAAAACGCTTAAGGAACTCCGTAGAGAGGCCTTGCACTCTCCAGGGAGGTTCAAGAGAAAAATGACTTCATCTCCAGGCGCTGTTATTTCTGGTCATTTCTAATTGGTTTTAACTAAAATCAAGCCGCCGTGGCTGGCTCCACAGGTTCCCACTGAACAATTCGCCATCTGACATCTCCACAAATAGCAGATTTACATCCAAATTAGTTTTAGAGGACGTAGAAATTACATTGTCGTAGTGTCACGTTGAAAAGGAGAACATGACGAGAAACCAAGCAGAAGTTTGTTGTTGAGACAAATCACATAAAATTGAAGACCACAGTTAACAAGTAGAGGAGCATTTCTGGAGCAGTGCTTCTCAACTGGTTTTGCTTCAGGACGAGATTAAGGATTAAACCCAAACCCAGTTGCATTTAATTATTGGCATTTAGCAATGGTTTCCTTGCTGTCCTGATCAGAACAGACATGTCACCACTAAAACCACTGATCTAAAGGTCACAGACACAGGTCAGTTTAGAATTCACGAGGCCGGACATCCCGAACTTCACTGCATTCTCAAGCTCAGGAGTCTCCAGGTAAGTCCCTAATATTGTCTGGTAGCTTGTGAATTATACATAGCAGCAAAGGGGATTGACGTAGGCCCAGGAAGGGCACATGAACAGCAGGCATGGCTGGCAGGCAGATTGGAGACTCCAACGGAATTTTAATTGTACCGCAGGGAGTCCGGACGGTAAGCGCCATTGTTATTGCTAAGATGCAGCACAACAGAAGCTCATTCAGCCGAGTACTTAAACAAATGATGATTACGGTAAATCGTTCCCACAACGCAGCAGAACCATTACGGACCCAGGCGCAGGAGTCGTTAGTGGCGCGCACGTGAGGATACAGTAATCAGCTGATTGGAAGGAAATACAGATAATACATAGTTATTCCTTATAATGCTGACTCTACATTTGCTTGTTGTCCACTGCGGCTACACACCATTGCAGACAAGGTCCCTTCGCACATCTCTACCTGGCTACGTTCACACAGTAGCAAAATACATTTAAAAACAGTTCAGATATACATGTAAACCAGAGTGACATCGGTATTCTATAACCGAACTCACTAAAACTAAAACTACAACAACAAACACTAAAACAGGTGTTCTCTCAAAATCTGGCCCTCTAGGTCCGATTACCTGCACAGTTTAGCTCCAAGCTTGATCAAACTCACCTGCCTATAGCTTTCTAGTAATCCTGAATACCATGATTAGCTTGTTCAGGTGTGTTTGATTAGGGTTGGAGCAAAACTTTGCAGGAAAGTGGACCTCAAGGGCCAGTTGAAAACCCCTGACCTAAAACTTTCAGGACTCACAACCAAATTTTGAGAGTGAGTTTGATACAGCTGGGTTATGTGAATGAAACAGCAGTGGACAACTAGGCTGTTTCTCAATGTTAAGAACGCAAATAACTGACTTGCGCCCTCTTGCCAGGCTACCTTGAAAGAACAAACTCGAAAGGACACAAAGACACAGATTGCATCTTTGTGAGAAGTGAAATGTGCTGTGATCTTGTTGCTCAACTGACCATTGAGCACATATCTCGATATCAGGAACACATCTGGGTACTTTTATGTGTTCTCTGTATTTTCTTGAGTATTGGAACCGGACTTTGGCGCAGCACAAGAACACAAGATTACTTAAGAATGCATATTGAGAAACTGCGCTAGTTAATAGGACAATGGCTATGCTAAAAGGGAACTGACTTTTGTAGCTGTTGTATGAACAGGTTAAATTGTGAGTTCTACCTGATAGTAAATACTTTTATAATTTCTCAATCCCCACACTTGCAGCATGAGCTTTTGTTGGCATCTTTAGCTCATTCAGATGATCAGCTAGCAGACATGACTCGGGAGGATGGAGGGCCCCGTTCTCTCCCACACTCCAGGATTCCCATTCCTTAATAATCTGTGCATGATCCCCAGCTGAGCTCCCCATGAAACCTGAACCCACCATCATAAACACAGCTCCCAGCATTCAACAAGACCACCCTGTAAAATATTTGACTGGACCCCGGTGACACAGAACGTCCCACTGAAGTCGTCGGTTTAGCCATGTTCATAAAAACAAATTATGCTGAGTCTATGCTGACATGTTTAGATATTTTTCCTTCACTAATATTTCCCATGCTAAGAATTATATTCCATGTAGCGCTTGCATTATGCTCAGATATGTTTACTTTATGGTGAGAAGCTAAATTTGCCCTCGGGTGAAGGCCAGGACAGGGAGTGTACAAAATGTTAAATAAATAGATAAATAAATTCATTTAATTAAACCAAAGTCGTCTCCTCGGGCGGAGATTGCTGCCGCATTAACCAATTGCGGACACAAGAGAAGAACTAATCTTTCAGTGTGTGTGTGTGTGTGAGAGAAAATCAGTGTTGTGGTCTGTGGTTCAGCTAAGGAATTTGAGTTTTATGTCTTTCTAACCAGACTTCACACACTTGCTGCTCTACGGTGCTGACTTAACAAAACACCAAACATATATGGAGACATTTAACATATCTGAGAGCCAAGAGCTATTTCAGATGCCCATTCGTCTAGCATACTAGACATAGCTCACCATATGGGAGCTTGAGTGATCAAGATGTAACTTTTATCATAAAGTTGGAACAAAGCCAGTCTTATCTTTTCATATAAAATAAGCAAATTGTCTTTAGTTATGCAGTGAGATAACAACGGAGTAAGTTTTTAAAGGGATGGTTCAGAGTAATTTCAACCTAGGGTCCTTTGCACCATGACCTCGAGCCAAACACCCCCCCAGAAGCTTTTTTTCCCTTGGTCGAACATTATTAAAGTTAGAGCTTATTTAGAGATATCAGCCAAATGGCTTAGTGCAGACGCTAACGTAAATGATTGGTACTGCTGGTTCAGTCGACAGAAATACGGGACACAATAACTGCTGAAATATTCGCACGTAAAACGTCTCTCAGGTCAATCGGAGCGAGTATTAAACTAAATTAGCCGCACCGCCAGGAAAAGAGGAGGAGGGAGGTTGGTGCCGTCGGGCCAGATGGAGATGATTGGCGGGCTGGATTTGGCCCGCGGGCCGCCAGTTGAATAGCCCTGGCATAAGCCATCAGGCAAGTGTTATTTAAATAAACTCCTGATGTACTTACAAACTTTCCAATGCCTCGTTTTATGAGTACAGAACCTATTTGTACTACTGTAGAAGTTTGACCTCGAGGTCATGGTGCAAAGGACCCTAGGTTGAAATTACTCCGAACCATCCCTTTAAGTAAATGTGGTTGCTTTGGAAAGTAATGGCACATAATTTGAGTTATCAGTCGTCAAAAAGAGTGATGAATTAATCACTCTAATGAATAAATCACACTAATGAATAATCTAGATCAGTGGTTCCCAAACTTCTTAGAGTGGCGTACCCCCTGAGGTATTTAACATCCTTCCTCGTACCTCCTCGCTTCCACTTATACTGCAGTCACACCTATTTGAAATAATGGTAAAAACGAAGTAATATTTTTAAATATTAAACTAAACCCGCCAAGTAGTGAGTGACTATGAATGAGTGAGTCATTGAATCATTGGCTCTCCCCATTCGTTCAAAGCAGCAGATTCGTTCACCACAGAAACACAGCTGTGACAAACAACAGTTCTTCTGTGGCTTTCATTTGAATCTATTATTTTGTTGCAAAAAAGAGCAAACAATACTGATAATACTGTGGTTAAGATGCACGTCACTTAGCATTACCCTTTTGTTTGTTGATCTGTTGTATAAAATCAGTTTCATATTTGGATATGTGGATATTCTGGGAAAATTGCATTGTTGCTCGTATTATATATGATCAACATTAAAAACAAGAAGAACTCACACAGGGTATGTTTCTGTATCAAAGAGAGTTTGAGTCTTAAATAGATCTCTATGCACTCTCTGTGTCTATATTTGTTCTCCCCACTTTTACAAAGGTACAGTACATTGTCGAGAACGGCAATAATATAGCGCGACCTGCTAAGTCAGTATACTCTGCACGCAACCTATTATATGCATGCTGCTTGTGTGGATGCAGTCAGTTTTGACCACAAAAAGATGAGGCAATTTGATTGGATGTCATGTATTTGACCTTTTATGGCACTACCTTGTTCCTGTTGTTACACTAGATGCGGCATTTTGCCTGTTAGAAATACATGCCTGGTTTTAATGTTATTTTAAGGTGAGGTAGAATTAAATGAACGGCAAAACTCAGCATTTTGTTGCCGTACTCCCTCTGTCACCTCACTCACCCCAGTTTTGGAACCACTGATCTAGATGATCAAACTTACCATTATGATCATAAATGGATAGGTTTACAAATCAGCAGTAGCTCCCACTGATATAGTGGATATAGTCAGAACAAACTGTCCTTGCAGAGAAACCACAACAAGACGTCACATGATCTGCAACTGCATCCACATACTGGCTAAGCAGCAATTGGTTCTTGAGACGTCTGCAAGGCCCGGACTTTATGACTCATAATGAACACGACGAGAAATTCCAATCCAGACTTTCCCGGGTCTGTGAGCTTGCTGTTGATTCATCTCAAAATGTCAATGCAAAAAGCAAAAGCACAGCAGATGTATCAACTTCTGAACGTGGCAGTGTGGATTGCAGCCGAAGCACTTGCATATCTTTTCTTTCATCTCGCCAGCCCCTGAGTGTGTGAAATCTGAGGCAGCTAACGTCGTCTTGAGTAGTGTGGGTCGTCGTACTTTCCAAGGCCAACCACATCTAAAGGCCACATCTACCACGCTCGCCCTCACTGAGCATTTCGCTTGAATGTTTTTCTTTTCCCACCCTTCATCTCTCAGACACCTTTCCACTGGTAAAGCAGAAAGACTTTTAAGACAGCGGCTTGAGTGCAGATGAATTAAACATTCCTTATAATCCCAGTCAGAAACAACATCCAGTCTGGCGTGTGTATTTGAGTAAAGTGGTGCAGGGAACACACTTCCCGCTATCCACAGGGACATCGGCCTATACGGCGTGCTGGTCTCAGCTCATTGAATTGAGGAAACTGTAATGGTGAAGCCGGGAGGAAGACCAGGGAGTCCACTTTGTCCACATCATGCACTGGCCAATAAAGCTAATTGCCCCGGCAAACCTCTCAGGTAATAAAGCCCCCTATTAGCTGAATTACATGTCTGTCAATCCTCTAATTAATGTCCTCTACCCCTTGGTCCAGGAGAAGGGAGGAAATATCTGAGGATCTCTCAAGATGTTTGTGAGACGGCTACTGTGTGCGGCCGCGGCCGTGCCTGGCACTTAGTTCCGCATGTATCTTTCATGTTTTTCATAATTAAAACCTGAGAGCTCGGCCAGCACTCTTCCCAGTGTGCTGTGAAGATCAAAGGGGCTCTTGTTACAGAAGAGAGTCGATCAGAGAAGTCACTTTCCAGCCAACGGGGTTCAGGCTTAATGCTTCCATATCCTGCACTTATTTGGAAGTATGTGACGTGGGGGGCCAATGAGGCAGACCGCCAATGACCAACACAAATCTCCTCCATTAAACAATTTAGAATGACAATATTCGTCAACATCTACTGTAACAGACATCATTTTAACACAAATTAACAAAGAAAAGATATATTTTTTTGCACTTTCTGAAGTAAATTTGCTTGCGTGGGTTTCACTGTTTTAAGAAGTGTTTGAGAAAGCGGGCAAAAACACAGACCGGCTGCTCGTTGTTGAAAATTAAGCTATTACAGTTAACAAAAAAAACATTATTCACCAAAGGTTGGAATGATTATTTTTTTATGTTTTTGAAAGAAGTATCTTATGCTCACTAAAGCTGCATTTTTTTTAATCAAAAATACAGTAAAAACAGTTATATTGTAAAATATTATTACAATTTAAAATAACTGTTTTCCATTTTAGTATACTTTAAAATTTTAATTATTCCTGTGATGAAAAGCTGAATTTTCAGTAGCCATTACTCCAGTCTTCAGTGTCACATGACCCTTCAGAAATCATTTTAACTTATAACTTATAAAATATATTTCTTAATATACAATAATCTATACATGTTCGGGAACTACATTACCTCCTATGAACACACATAACAACGAGGTTGTGGAAATACAAGGGCACTAAAATATAGCACGTCTAGTAATCAGTGAAATGGGGCCATTTATTTATTAATTTTTCCCATTGACTCTGAAGTAACATGAGCCTCTGGGGCTTTCTGTCTGAAAGCACTGGCTGTATAAATATCGCTTTCTCTTTTGATGAGAAGACAAATCCATTTCCACTACAGGAAATAAGTCTTGGCATCACTGCAAAACTAGTTATGCGACTGGTATTTAGACAGTGACTCAAACATCACTCAAATTTCCTTCACCAAACCCAACAGTAACAAAATCTTATCATATTTGATTGAAACAAAGCTAACTGTGATGCTAACAAGAAGAGGTACATGTTTACTGGAAAAAAAAAAGTGACAGTGCTAATAGATACTTGGTAGTTTATTGCCAAGTTACCACTTTGTGGCAACTGTAGATCCTGGCAGTTCTGCAATGGCTCATTCTTTTGGAAAGAATTGGTTTTCGAACATGAGATAGAGCATTATCACCCCATAATTGATGTTTCAGTGCTAGCTACAAAATTTGATCCACCGAAAGACTTTCAGAATCTGAATTGCAGTTTTTTTGTCGAATTGCAGGGAGATGACAAATTATAGGCAAATCTATAACCTTTTCAAATTATTGCAGATGCTACAAAATATTTGGATATATATTAAATTATTTGTGAGGATTTGCATGAAGTAATACTAAAAACGAATAAAATGCATTTTGTTTTTATTATTACTTTCGGTATTTTCTTTATTTATTCTGCAAAATAAATAAATTTCTTTTACAGTAAGAAAACTGTAATTTCTTACTGCAAAAAAAAGTCAGTATTTTTAATCAGTAAAATAAGATATATTTTGTCATATAATTAGATTTAAGTAGACTTAAGTATTTCTTGATTTCATCTTACTAAGGCATAAATCTTGTTGTTAGAGTACATGAAAAAAGCTAACGAGATTTAAAAAAAAATTGTAAATGTGTCTTGTATTAAGTACGTTTAGATATTTTGCTGAACAACAAGACAAAAAATACTGAATAAGAAAATGTTTTTTTGCAGTTAACTTTTTTTTGTTCTGTTGCAAAAACAGATGTTTACAGGTGGCGTTAGTTTCTACACTGCCAATTACAGTCGTAAGAATAGGAATAGTCAATAGGAATGCAACATAAAGCTCTCAAGTGTGTAGTGACCCCAACTTATAAAAAAACAAGAGGTTAACCACAGGACATAGTCATAGAAGGGTCCACACATTACCCAGCCCCCCCACCCCCCCACCCCCACCAACACATAAAGGAAGTAGCCTTGCAGTCCAGTAATTATTAATGACAAAAGTCTATAAGCATTCCATTAGGTGCAAGCAGCTGTCATAAACATCTTAATTAATTTACAAAGCACACGACTGGGGAATTACGACGATGTGAAAATCTGCTTCCCTCTGCCGCTCCATAGCACTGGAACAGATCGGGCTTTTAAATTTTTAAACACGTCTTTCATGTTCTCCAGAGCACAAAAAAGCCTTTGAACAGTCATCTTGTTAGGAGACGCACCTAGCAGCGCTGCTACCTTTTGGGTTGTCCCATGGTCCTTTTTTTTTTCCCACAAACTGGCGACAAGGCTTTACAGTTCAAGTTTAAAGGGTTAGATCACCGACAAATGACACATTTTGTCATCATTTTCTCTCCGTCATGTTGTTTTAAACCCTTACGCCATTTTAAATTTCATAAAGCACAAAAGGAGATATTTAGTAGAATGTTCCTGCTGCTCTTTTCCATATAATGCCATTTTTTGTTCTACACAGGAAAGGAAGTCATACAGGTTCGGAACGACATGAGGGTGACTAAATGATGACAGAATGTTCTTTTACTGTATAAGTTGAGGTTTTAATTGTTTGGTATAACCTCATTGACTCATATTAATTTAAAAAAACAGATAAGGAAAAGAAAGACAGGAAAAAGTTATCTTTTAAAAACAACAGCTGTCACGGATATGATTGCATAAGAACACTATCTCTGGAGGGAAGGAGGGAGAAACAGAGGCTGTGTGGCCCCCACGGGACAGGGACAGAGGTAGGACTACCACATTGCACCATTGATGCTCCACTGGACTTCCCAGAGAGTGGAGCTCAACTACAGTCAAACTACCTTTCCTGAAAACGTAGTTGGATGCACTACAAGTTACTAAAAAGTAAATTATTATTATGATGATGCTTATATTCTGCAACTTACGGTTTATTCCAGAAAATATGGTAGTATTAGTAGTAATATTTCACACACTTCGGTAGTTTCAGTTTTGCTTCAAATTTGTTTACCTCAGCTCACTCTGCTGTAAAAGCTAAACGTGTAACACATTATAGTTTACAAAAAAACAAAAACAAAAAACAGTGTTGTAGCTCTTTGTCATGGTCACTGCTAGGCTACTGATAGAGAAGTACGTTGTTACTGGAAAAACAGCTCTGTTTTGAACAGCCTGGAACGAAAAAATAACCAGGAAGCGAGTAATGACTATTAGCAAGCACTAGGATCTGATTCTCAAAGACACTCTCAGTCTCTCTACCACCCCCGCCTGTATATTTGCATAACCCACTCGTGTGTTCAATGCTAAAGCACTCCCAGGGCTGCTGATCAAAGTCAGCAGTCAATTCACATTACAATACATTGATTTGATGCTTCCTAACCTTGCTAGTCTTTACTTAATGGCTGTCAAAAGCCTTAAACACACCAAAGGCCATCACACCTCTTGATTGTGTTACTGTAATAAAAAAATCTCTCAATAATGCAAATTTGACCCAGTGCAACATATAGTCAGGTGTTATTTTCCAAAAAATATGGTACTATACAACAACTATAATAACTATACTATAATAATAAATACTACTACTACTACTACAACAACTACTACTACTACTACTAATAATAATAAATATATCCTGGAAATATACTTGGATGCAGTTGCAAGATACTAATTATAATTATATTATTGTTGTTGTTGTTATTGTTATTATTATATATTTATTAATGCATCATACTACTAATTATAATACTAATTTGGATGCAATACAATTTCTAAATGAAAAAAGTATACTACTACTACTGTTATTATTGCTATTATTATTATTATTGTAAATCCGAGCATTTTTGGGCTTAAAACAATTAAGGGTTAATTGGGTTAACTCAAGTAGAAAACACTACAAAACTAAACAATGCCATAATGTACTTAATTCAGTCAAATAATAATAATAATAATAATAATAATAATAATTCAGCTACCTTTCTGAAAATATAGTTGGATGCACTATAGTAACTAAAAAGTTAATTAATTATTAATATTAATTATTGTTATTATTATTATTAATATAAATGCAAATCCAAGCAGTATTTATTTGGCTCACAATAAGGGATCTCAAGTAGGAAACACCACCAGTTTCTAATATTACATAATACTTCAATGTAACACTTAATGTTCACAGACGCCGCTTGTCCTCATGCTGCAGCTACATTCGTTTTGAAGCCTGACATTGGGAGAAAACAAAATGGAATAAAAATTGCCTCCGTGCAAAAACTCAACTGGAAAGGTCACCTCTTTCCAGCCTTACAGCTCTGCTGCCTCATGCTCATCTGATGTAATGAAAGAAGCTGCATCTCCCCCTCTGCGTCCAAGATGGTATCTCCCACTACACTGTATGTGCTGGGGGGAGGAGGGTGTTTTTCTTCTTTTTTAGGGGAAAGCCTGTCAAAACGTATCAACATCGCTGACATGGCACAGTGACACACTGACCCACAACCGCCGGAGGAGAACGCGTGCATTACTGTGAGAGGGGGAAAACAAATAAATTAATAATAGTAAAAGGAAAAAAAAGCAGCTATCGATTTATGTAAGAGTGCTAGTCATCGTCACATTGGCTGAGTGGTGTAGGGACTCTTTAATTATTTCTCAGGAGTCAGACAAAATCAGTGTGCCGTGAAGAGACTACATCGATTTCCCTTCAGCCAAAGCAACATACTCACTCTGTGGCGGCCCACGGTAGAGAAAAGAAAAAATGTGTTTGTCTTAGAGAGGAGATCTGGCACCCAAACAAACGGATGGTTCTCATGACAGAAATGACGGCCAAATCATGCCAGTCAAAAAAAATGTGAGGATGGGATAAATAAATACGCTCCTGCATCTGAATATGCACCCTTCCCTATTGTATAGTCTCTAAAAAGCAGTACATTAAAACAGTTGAATAATGAGCTGTGGTGCTCTTATAGGCAACGCAAGTTCGAGTATGGCCTGCAACCTGTCCCTGTTTATCTTTAATAGCTGCCTGCCACTTTCTCCTGTCTGTAAAGCTGTCTGAAATATGAATCATTGAAATATAGGGAGGGAGGAAGGCATCAAAGCAATATCCAGTAATCCTGGGTGTTTGATTGGTCGAAAAAATAAAAATGAAGAAGTGGTAGAAATGAGTATATATGTATTCATGTTTTAGTTATAATTCCATTTTTACAGAAAATTCTGCAATGTATAAGACTGTTTAGTCTTACTCTTTTTATCTGTAAAGCTCAAAAAAAAAAAAAAAAAAAATGGCACAGCGTTGGGATGTTTTCACTGTAAAAAATTTCTAACCCTCCCAAATCAAAAATTTCAAGTGACCGATAACATCTAAATTTTTCAATTGGCCCAAGTGAAATTCTTGTTGCAATAGTCTGTTAACATTGGCTCAATGAGAAATAATACGTCAGACGAATTGAAAAATTTAGATGTTATCGGTCACTTGAAATTTTTGACTTGGGGATGTAATTTTTTTTTACAGTATTGAAATTATTTTCATGCATTAAGGATTTTGAATTAAACGATTTTGATTTGACAGCTCTATTTTAAACGCTAGTATATTTATAAATCATAAAGCATGTGATTATGTAAATAAAGATTAAATTCCTTTAAAATAATTATTCTATTTCTAAACATACTATAATTAAAAAAAAGCCTTTAAAAATATGTGACTATGGAGCATCATGAAGGGACAGGACAGTCATAAAACGAAAATGAAAAGCACTTCTTCACAGAAAAGGCCAAAAACGAGTGGCAGGCTGTGGCTAACACCTTTGTTTCTGATTGATGTTTGTAGGATGAGTTGCAAACGCACTTGTGGTTCACCGTAGGCTGGTGGTGGTTGTGCATGTTCTTTTCGGGGAACTAAAATTAGCACCCCATGTGTATTTCCTGCCCACAAAAGAATAATAAAAAAAGCACAAACAAACAGCAAAGCATCTTTCAGGTGGTTGGAAAATGGTACCTGCGGATGTGGGGGTACTTAACACATTAAATGGCCTTGAAAGGTCTTCCATTCAAATCTATAAAAAGGCCATGGGAAAAGATGATCAAATCTCTCCATAAGCTCCACCTGAGGTAAGATACAGCTGCCGGTTGTCGGAATGAGCGCACGACCGTGAACAGAGCGTGAACTAATTCGCACTGCAACGATGCATGCATGCATGCCCTTCCCATGTCTAGCCAGACATTGTGTAGAGACCCTGTTAAAAATGCATTGTTATGGAAAGGGAGGCTCAATTGAGAGTGTGAGTACGTCTCGGTTTGCTCTGCTGTTTCCATAATTTATAAACATGGTGCAGTGGCGAAATGGGCGGGGTTTAACGCATACCTCGGGTCTTTAGTGACCCGGGACGTCATTCACTACCTTCTTCTTCAACCCTCTTAGTATTCCTCAATCAATTCATTATAAACAATATAACATGAAAAAAGAATTCCTGTTAACCATTCATTTTTTTGTAAAATATAGTGTAGGGTCGCTAACGGCCAGAGGTGTGTAACAGTGTAAGTATTATTTTTTTCTGTACAGCTATAATTGAATCTTTGATGACTGAATAAGGGCAATTTACTTTTATTCCACAAGGTAGCAATGTCTGATACACAATGATGAAGTGAGTTTCACTCATAGTTACCGCAGGCAGAAAACAAAAGAATAGGAAGTATCATCAGCAAAACTTGAAATGGCTCTGCGATTTACTGGAGAGCAAGTACTGAACGCAATCAAATATTAATGTCACTGTCACTTGATGGTGGATCTGGTGAAGAAGCTGTCAGCAATCAAAATATTGATTTTGAAGATGTTGAAAATTATAGTTTTGAGAATATATTTGAGATCGTGAATATGAGCCAGATGCTGAATGTACTGGAAAATGAGCTCTCTGACGATGTTGATTGTATAAAACATCTGCTCAAACTGAACCCTTCCAAACCCCAAAAGGTAAAAAAAAAAACTTCTGTAAATGTTACTCTAATATCAGGAGAGCTTTATATTATCCCGACAGGTATCCATCCGTGTTAGATGTAGACCAGGGTCGCTAAAGACCCGAATATGTAATAATGATTGGCGAAACATTTATGCATTTGTGGGTTAAGGACCTGGGGGTCCACGTTAGTACATTTACATCCAATCAATTTTAATTATTCAGTTAGAAAAAGTGCCTCAAATTTCAAGGGGTGTGCAACTCTTTTGATGCGTCCAAAATCACGTACTGTCTGAGTAGGTACTACATTTGAATTTGATTTTACTTTGCGACAGTTAAAAAAGTACAATATAGTATGAATATGGGTAGTAAAACCGCCATGTTGCTACTGTCACCTGACCTACTAGCTGTGTCGCTTCAATTCCATTTATAAATCCTCTCAAGTGGCCTCATGGGATAGTAAAGTATCCATCAAATGCACACTTCAGAATCTCGCTCTTTTGGTGTACTGTTTTTAGCATACTGTATAGTAGGGAAGTATTTCGGACACAGCGTGTCTATGGATGTAGCGGCAACACCCCCCCCCCCACACACAATTTTTCAATTGTCTCAACACATCAGACTGCTTTGAGACCTAAGGTGTACTTATTTATTCATTAACTAAGATCTGTTGAACTCCAGCTGTGCTGCGTTTTAATGTACTCTACCTAATCTAAAGAGACATTACTAATATCTACGGCACTGCTTTGATAAAACAGCATATTAGCAACTACGCTAACAAACGTAAACTCAGCAGAGGCAGATCTGAACGCTCTGTGATAAACAGCTGGCGCAGCGAGCGGCTTATCTAGGGTGGGTGTGTTTTTAATCTAGTTATTAATGTCGTAAATTAGCTCGTATAATTGAATGTTCATATAACATCACATCCTTCCCCAAAGAATTACTATTGGACTGCTTATAATAATATCTTATTTCCCAGATGAATACTATTGGACTTGAGAATAATTCCATCACTCGGCTAATTCTGGAGACAAAAGGGTGGAGTGGATCTTGGATAAGGGGGCTACACTTTGGAAATAGAAGGTACATGGTATAAGATAAACGTTGTTTGACTGGTGACAACATAACAGATACGGTAATGACATTAAAAGACAACGTTCTGTCAATACACGTCGCCAGGAAAAGGAACATTTTTTTGTTTGAACAGATAAATGTTGTTCTTGTCCACGTGTGTTTTAGGGCAGGGATTCTCAAATGTTTTTGCCAGTCGAATCCCATTGAGCTAAAATATTACTTTTAGATTAGAAGTTAATATTTCAGTTATTAAGTAGTTCTCTGATGTTGAATAATGGTGACATGACATGGAGGAAAACAAATATTTACATTTATTTTATATTTTATTTAAAAACAAATACACATATATTTATGAAATTATATATATCCAAGAATATATATTATTTTTATTTTTTAAATATTTATTCATTTACATTTTTAAGATTTAATTATTACTAGTATTTCATCAAATTGCAAACCCCAGTTGGGGAAACCCTGTTTTAGGAAATCAGACAAATTTATTTTAAAGGTTTTTAATGCTTTGTTTCACAAAACACAAGCTATTTAAGGAAGCGTTCCCGCAATATTCTAGAAACGACCTCCGGCACATGCTCAAATGTTTCCACCAGTTCTGTGATTGGAAAGATTTGGATTCATTTGGGATACTTCAATGAAGTGAACAGAAGAACAACACAGGAAGAGGAAAAAAGGAAGAGGAGGTGGAAGCAAAAAAAAAAAAAAAAGGCAAGAAAAGAAATGGTGTATATGCCAAATCAGGTCTGATTAATTTATTTTTTCCGAACGCTGCCGCTGGCTAAAAACGCATTTGAGTTGAGATGCAAAAATGTCATCCGAGACAAAAGTGATTAATTTCAGAACCGATGCAAACACAGAAAAGCAATCTCGAACATGAGAGCGTGATTATTTCATGAATTCTAAATAAAAAAGAAAACACGTAACTGAAAATAAATTTTCAAAAGAATATTGCAAGAAAAAAAAAAAAAAAAATGCGACCATATTATGTGGAGGCTTTTTTTTCCCCAGCCTTCCTCCACTTCTCCTTTCTTCAGTCTTTGGAAAACAGAAATTTATTTCTGCCTTCATCTCTAAATTGGATGCAATTTATTGCCTCTACAAAGCTCGTTTTTCACCGGCCGTGGCAGCCAATGCGTATCTGCCTCCTCAGTGTGGCCTCGGGTGCTAATATGCAGAAAGTGGCCGCGGGGAGACGCGACTCGGTGAAGGGGAGAAGGGAGGGAAAAGCTGGGGGACGCAGCCCAGAATCAATCCATGATAGAGTGAGAGAAAGATGAGTGTGTTTACTCATAGAAATATGGCCGCTCGGGATGTCAAAGGGGGAGAGAAAAGGTTATATAACTGTTAGGCTGAATCAGAGAGACCCAAGCGAGAGAAACGGACAAATGAATAATAAAAGTGACAAGACAGCACTGAGTGATCATGGGAGCAAGTAGACAACAGATACGTGAACGTGCGCTTGTGTAGCAGGACTGACTTGTAGGTAAAAGGCTAAATATGCATGCAGAGGTGAGAGAGCAGATCATAGGTCAGCGGATCTTGTGTATGTTGTGTCGGCAGAACATATAATGTCAGCTAGAACAGGAAATGTGACATGCAGCAAACAGGAAACACACACAGTCAACCATCTCTTTTCAAGAACAGATGTCAGCTACTGTGCAAAACTTGCTGGTATGTATAGCTTCCGATGTGTAAGGCCGTTTAGCAGACACTCTTATTCAGAGTTAACTACAAAAACATAATTTTTCTATTCATTTAATTCAAAGATACACTGTAAAAACAAGTTCAAATGACTTAAGTTGATTGTACTTAAATTTAAGTCATTTCAACTTAAATTACAATAACCTGACTTTATAACTTGCATAACATAAAAAAGTTGAAAATTGCTGAACTTATTTTGATGAGTCAAAGCAATGTAAAAACATATTTTGTCATAACTTATTGATCATATAATTTTTTTACAGTGAACATTAAAATACTTTTTTTTTAAATGCAAGATTGCCGTGGTCAACGCAACCATGCAATTCATTAAGTCCCGGGCTGGATAACTTCCAAAAGTTCAGAGAAGTATTCCCACACGTTTGAGTAACTCTCTGTGCTTCTTGTAACGCTCCTGTGAACTTTCAGTTTTGCCAAGCATTTGTATTAAACTCAGGAAGTGACATTACCTCTGCTTACAAAGTGCAAAACTGCGGTTTGACACATGTATCTCACTCGCCCTCACACTTTCACCGTTTCTCTTCCACAGACACTAAACACACTCCTACTTGCCCACACTTCTCCCTCAGTTAGCTCAAGGTGCAGTCCGTCCAGCGACCTTGCAGTGGAACGCCTACACAGGCAATGAATAAGTATCGCATTTCCTTCTCTGACAGCTGACACAGTCGGGCCCAGGTGATATACCAGACATGACAAGTGATTCTAATTAAACGTTGAGGCTAAGGATATAAAATGGCAGGTAGGGAACAAACCCTGTCCGGCCAACCGGCACGCGCTAGTCCTAATCTGATGAGCCGGGCTTGTCAGGCCCCGCTCACCGGTTCCGTCAAACTCAGGCCTGAATCCCAGGAGAAAAGTGACAGTTTTCCACCTGAGGGGAAGACGGGACTTGCCGAACCCCTGCCCATCGCAAACAATAAACACTAGGCAAAAGAAAAAGTGAGAGCCGGCGTAATGTGCAGCCAGACCGAGCTTTTGGGCTTTACGAATTTGTCAGACTGTTGTTCGGCTGAATGAAGTACAAATGAAGTGCTGCCACCGCTGTCCCCAGGCTTAGGTAATACCTGTCAGACTTCCACTTGTTTTAAGGTAGAAACCAGAGACTCCTTGGAACCACACTCACCTGAAGCCACGGATGACAAAAAACATACACGTTAAGCCGTTACATCATTGTGTCTCCGTTTCTGCGCCTCGGCAGAGACGAAGGAGGGTGTTTTGTGTAGCGTCTTTAGAAAAGTGGAGACAGTTAGCAGTTTACTCGAAGGAAAACACGAGCAACGTCGCTTTTTGACACGATCGGACTGCACTTGCTTACAGAGAACATCCCGAGAACATCAGGGGAGGTCAGAGTTAGAGTCTGGGATGACTTTTCCCGCTCCCCACCTGGAAACGAGGCTTACCAGCTGACAGCCCATCATCATCAGGGTTGCCAATGTCAAGGCGGGGGAGGCTGCCAGTTGGCACTCATCGGTAGGAGAGCGATTCTCAGGAGCTCGCCAGGAAATCTCTATTTGATAATGCAACTTCACACTCCACTGCCTTCCTTCTCAACTCAATACATCAGACTTTTTGGCGTTGTTGTTTCTATACTACAGCAGTCAAAGCCAACGCCTGGCATCCACGGCCGACTAACTTGTTTCAAACAGCGGCTAATGAAGGATGTAATGCCTCTCGTTGAGGTGTGCTTGTTCTTACATGCTGAATATGATTATCGTTCAAGGAGCGCTTTCACAGACGAACAGGAAGGGTGGGATGATTATTTTATTGTAAGTTTTTTCTTTGCAATTAAGGTTATACATTTGAGAGCTTCTTCTGTCCACATTAAGGCAATGCATCAGTGACGTTTAAGTGTCTATGATAAAGAAGAGGAACAATCTTTTAAAAATCTAAAACATATTGCAAGTTTTTAAAAAACTTTACTTTTACTTTTTTGTATTCAAGTTGGTTTGATTAAAGTGTTCTGGTAAAAAACTATAATTGAATGACTAAAAATGTCATGTGGTGTAACAGTCATGTAAAATATAACATTCACCTTACACCTTGAATACTGTACGTTACTTAAATACTATATATATATATATATATAGACACACATTACTTACAAATATCATACACTACTAATAGTGAATATTATTTTGATGTGTTTGCACCACATGACATTTTCTGCTTTACGCATGTTGGTTGCACCAAATTAAATAATTTACTTAAATGAAATACTTTATTTTTAATTAACTACTTTATTTTGTTTTGCCAGAAAAAAAGTGTTTAAATATTCACATATGTTGCAACACGGAAGTAAGCTTTTTTTCTGTGAATGTGTGGGCACTTCTGATTCAATAGCCGCTATAGTAAATAACTGGAAGAATAACAAAATGCTGTAAATGGTCAAAGTCTGTTTATGACTACAATAATAAATTAAAATAATATAATAACCAATAACAGTTTGCAATATCAATCAGCAAAACGGACAGATTTTGTACAGCTAAAATAACTGGACCGGAAGCCTCGACACAATCAAGTTACAATGGCTGTGCCACTCTTACATGTAAATATAATCTATGTTATATGTAAAGTTTAAATTCTTTTTTTTGTTAAAGATTATGCCAAACTAAAGAATTGTATTATTTTAATGAGGCGTTTTTCTTCGTTATAATATCTGACCCGTTGTACCACATTGACATTTTTGACTATATGCCAACCAAAAAAAAAAAAAACAACAAAAAAAAACAATTAAAATGAATTTTACTACAGAAATTAAAAACATGCTCATAGAAGAGATGTATTCAAGTCAGTGTTTAAGTAAATTTCATGAATGCACATTTGAATATATTGATAAATGAGACAAAACAAAAAAATGTCATTGATGCATGGACCATTGGGTAGTAGGCAACTGGGAACTCAAACAAAGGGTGCAAGAATGCAAGACTACATCATCAAGGGTGTCATTTGGTACCTTGTTCTAAACGCTTTGAGGTGCACAGAGCTTCACCCTGGGTGCAATAAGCAAATGCAAGACGGTTCTTGTGCAGGATTTCTTTTTTAGAATACTTGCTGTCGTCTTGCAAGAGGATGAAAGATCTGAGTCGAACTTCTCTCTCATGACAACCCAACTGGCTGAGCTTCAGCTCTGGCTGAATACGGAAAGTAAAGATGATCTGCCAATGCAGCCAGGGAAAGATATTTTTCAGCTCCTTCAAGTCAAGCATCTATGAATAGTACATCAAGATTATTCATACAATATTAGTTCCAATCCACTGCTATGAGGTAAGAGTTTAAAGCCAAGCAGAGGTGCGCCACTGACAGATGAGAGCCTGATAAGGTATTTAAACCATAATCTATCGGAACGATATTGCATCAGACTGATCTAAGGTCAGTTTTGCAGTTTCTTTTATATGGTTTGAGATTTGTAAATGTTTAATGTATCACTGAACTGTTCACGGTGAGTCCTGCCAGCATTCTGAGAGAAAACGTCTTCCTGTGCTTTCTTGGCCTGAAGGAGGGATGAAGGATGAAAGGAACGGAGAGAAGTTGTGTGCTAAGTTTAACACCCCTCTTCCAAATATTTTGGGACTTTAAAGCTGTCATATCATTTTTTTTTCCCCTTATTTTCCATTGGGGAAATACTAATAAAGTTAGTTTATGCAAGATTTTAAACTGCAATTACATCGTTTTGGAGTTGTTATGTCATTCCAAACCTGTCAGATAATCGAAATTTCAGCAAACTTTCATGAGCAAAAAACAGCCATAGTCTTGTCAACAGTGTAGTGATGTATGAAGCACAGCTCAAACAGAAATCACCTTCAAATCGAGCAGTTTTATGTTGGTGAACGCAGCAAATCTGCATGTCCAACATTGCGAAAACTGCATGGGGAAATATTTCGCTCTCGAAATTACAGATTGCATGGATTCCTATTTCAGCCATGAAAATTCACAATAATAATTGTAAATGTTACTGCACCTTTATTACATGGAACACAACGGAAGATATTATGTCAGTGGGGGAAAGTCCAGTTGTTTTAAAAACTTTTGACTTTCATTGTATGGAAAACATAAGTATATGAGGGTGAGTAAATTATGAAATAGTTTTAATTTTGCGGCCGACTACCCTTCAATTCCGGTTTGAACGACATGATGGTATTATGCTGACAAAATATTATAGTGAATTATTAAAGATGATAATAAAGCCGGTCACAAATAAGCATTGTACTATACACATTCAAGTGTGACAAACCCTCTCTCTCTTTTCACTCCTCTTGTTCTATGTCCACTCCTGCCCCTCTATTTTGGGTGCCTTTACAAAGCTGCTGATGTGATTATAGAGGATGATGATTACGGTTACATAACAGCATCAAATTAATTTACTGCCCGCAACACGGCGGCAGGAGGAAATCACTCTCCCCCCTTTTCTTTCCCTCTCGCTGCTCTGCTGCTTCATGCGTCAAACATTTCCCATCTGAAGCTCCTCCTCCATACAAGCACACATATTCACCCCCCTCCCCGGCAGTCCATTAAAGTCACATCAAGGGGATTAAGACAAACTGGGTCAGTGGAGCACTGCTGTGGAGAAAAAAAAACGAGAGGCAAACAAACCATGGCCAAGCATCACCGCCAACCTTATAAAGCAGGGAGGGTTGGGGGCCGGACCGGGATTCACGGGCCTGGGGAATGTGTCTGGCTGGGGAGAAGGTGCATTCTTGCAGGCATGGCTGAGCGGAGGGGTGTGGAAGAAACTGGCCATGGCTAAGATCTCACGAGGGCCCCACAGGCTTGGCTGCAGGAAGTGAAGCCAGGCACACGGTTTTTGTTTTCTGTCTCTCTCTACTGTGCCTCTTCTCTCTCTCCAAGAAGCAGAGACTGGCTCTTCATGATGAAAAGCACTGGCTGCTATGGTGTAGCCCCGTAGGGGAATCGTGTGCCAACTTCATGCACACACATACTATACTGTTTGGGATGCGCTTGATCATTTTGAGTCAAAAGTCGCAATGAGCTGTTTGTGGAGAAATGCAAGCCAAAATCTTGATTTGGACCTCTTTTTTTGTTGTTATTTAGCTTAAGAAAAATAATGTTCAAAATGTTCCTCAATATTGATTCTTAAATCCCAAGATCGATCTTTAGTCTACATGCTTTCTTCAGTTGATATGCAGAAAAATCAAACTTTGCATCCAGTTATTGCAATATCATAATAACTTTTGTGATGTTTTGCTAAATTTTGCCAATTTTATCAACAAATTCAAACAATAATGTCAGTTTGACGTGCTTTAAAGTGTCATGACAGACTGCTGGAGCTGCCTCAGCACGAAGCGAACATGAACATTCGTTCGTCTGTTTCTCTTCGCTACTATTTATGGCGCGAAAAGAACCTAGGAAGAGCATTTCGCTAAATATACTGCTAAATATACTCTGAAAAACGTTCACTCAGAAAATGCTAGTAAATTTCACAAATAATTACAAAGAAACGGCAAGTAACATGTTGAATTAAAGGAAAAATTTTGAAGTAGAAAGAATGAAATAGTATCTGTTTTAGTTACATCATTGAAAAAATAATTAAGTGTATTCACAATCTTTCTAATATTTTCATTATATTTTTACTCAACCTGTTTTATTCTTATTTATTGTATTAATGATAAAATTACATACATGTAATTTTTGGTCAATTTGTGTTCTGAGTTTCTCAAAAACACTTTATAATAACCACAATTTAAATGATCATATCTCAAAAGCTGTTTGAATTAGACGTTTTTATGGAAAAGCTAAAGCTGCATGACTCTGGATAAATTGAGAATCATTATTATTTGTTATTTTTTTGCTTAATCATAATTCTCCCACGATTCTGAACAGACAACTATACAAAATAACATGCTATTTACTAGAGGTTCTGACAAAAATGTTAATTGCTGCAGTCTGAATTAATCTGAATGAATTATAAAAAATAAAATAATAACAGTTTGAATGAATGATTCAATGACTCACTCATAAAGACTTCACTTGTTTCATTACTGAATGAATCAGCATTTTTGAATGTATCTCTTGAATGAATGATTCAATGACAACTTTTAAATCAGTCACTTGTCGCCACCTACTGGCGTAACGATCTAATCGATAGAATCGTTTTTTGAAGCATCAAGTTACTTTCAAAAGGTGATTTGCTGTGTTTTGATCACTACCGTAGACTGCAATGTTTATATCTGAACTGTACATTTTTATCCCCGTACTTTTGTGATAATGTGAATTATTGTAACTAAGAAATAATGATACTGTGTGGTTGAAAATACTTTGTGAAGCTGTTTCATACCTCAACATGATAACTGCTCTATCTGGATCAGCGACAGCGCGAAGACAGATCTGGATGCTCCGGTGTGATTTTATCAAAGGTTTAATAGACACAGGCGAATCGTTGTCATTAGGAACGAGATCGCGTGGGTGTTTGAATCAAGATCGTGAACTTTTAATCAAGCAGCTCAAGGAGAAGCCCGTCCTGAATATTTAGTGGCCCTCTTCATCAAAGTTCCCATCATCTCATGTGGCAACAGACCTGCTGATGTCAACACAACTAAAAAAAAAAAAAAGTAGTCCAGCAAAACCGGCATAGAGGTCTATATTAGAATAAAGTCCGCCAGCACCTGAGGCCCAGTGCAGACGTAAACCATCCGTTTGAAATGAGTTCCCTTCAGAAGCTCTAAATCATGAGATTTGTTCATATTGACTTGGCTACACTGTCCTAAAGTGCTTTTTAAATGACACCAGAGGGAATATCTTGGTGCCAGCTACACATAAAAATATATGAGATCTAAATGGAGACCATAAACTGCACTCTGAAACAGCACTTTATGCTCAATAAATAAGATTCATGGAACGACACAGAGATGGTCATTATCCCACAATACTCCCAAAGCACAGCTTGAAATGAGCTGAGGGGGATCTGGCTGTTGTGTTTGGGTGTGATGAGGGCAGTGTGTGTGTGTGTGTGTACAGTATGTGTACACTACTGTATTATATTCGTATCATGATACCAAAATTTCAATAGTCTGCATCAATACCACAAGAATTTCACAGTTCTCTGTACCAATTTTGGTACCATACCAAAAAAAAAAAAATATATATTAGCTTACACTTTATTTTACAGTGTCATTGTTACATATGTTACATATAGTTACTATAGTAATTATGCATAATTACATGCAACTAAACCAAACCCTTATTCTAGCCCTAACCTTATAGTAGGCCTAAGTACATGTAGCTAATTACTGTGTAACAAAGACACATTAAAATAAAGTGTTACCCTTTACTTTAAGATCTCCTTGTAACAGTGTAAATATACGTTTAAGTACTAAGCAATATTAATTAACTATATGTACTTACTATAAGGTTAGAGTTAGAATAAGGGTTTGATTTAGTTGCATGTAATTATGCATAATTTATAGTCATTACTATAGAAACTACATGTAACAAGGACACTGTAATTACTGCACAACTATTGTAACAATTTTATTTTAAAAGTTTATTTATATAACTATTTGAAAATAAATAAATAAATAAATGAAATTAGTTAATTAATAATTATATGTAAATAGCACATTTAAAAAAATGCATTAGCCTTATAATATTGTTCAATTAAATAAAAAAGAAAAATAATATTTTTTGACTTTTTTGAAAAGCAATTATGAGTTTATATCTTGCAATTCTGAGAAAAAAAGTCAGAATTGCGAGATGAAGTTTCGTATGGTTGTCACTCCGGAAACTTTGCAGTGTATACATAGCAGCATGAAAAATACAACTACAGAAACTGAGCAAAGATCGCTGTCTTTAAAATCAATGAAGCTGATATCACTTCAGCACAGCCGCAGCACAAACTCACTGAGTGGAAACTCCCGTTATAATAAATAAAAAAATCCATCTATACTGCAAAGTGAATCTTGAATCTCTGCGAAACGATATGCGAGCATGGAGAGCTCACTCTGAACAAACTGTGTAATGAGTGCAATCTGACTTACTTTGATTGGCCATTGCGTTCACACGCATAACAAGTAAGTCTGTGATTGGCTACAATCCTCAATGCTGCAAAAACATGTTGCAAATAGTAGTTGCAGTAATGACGTATTTTTGTAGGCCATCCCGGAAGTTAGCATCACACTGGTTCTTTCGACAAAAAACCCAATAGGCTTTTTTCCATAGGCTTTTGAATTATCACCAAAAAAGTGTGATAAACAAAAGTTAACGATACTAACACATTTTGTCCATCAGGATCATTTTCAATGTTGAAGCCTAAATACAATTGCCATAAATAAAAACTTTAGGCTATAAACGAACGCTCGACTTCAACGTCTCCACCATCAAGCTTCCCACAACACTTTCATTCTTGTCGAAACAACAAAAAAAACTGAAAGTGAGTTATAATAGTTTGCAAGAGCGTGATTAGTGCATAAAGAGTTTTCCTGTTCGGTGTGGTGACATTTAATGTCTTCTGTAGTCCCATTTAGCAACTTTTTAGCAACCTCCTTTTTTTTAAGACGCGTAAATTGTTACGACTTGGTACCGATACTTTTGACAACACTAATCCTTCATTAAGTCAACCTACCAATCAGTGTGCATTGGGAAGTGCTTTCCAAAACAGCTTCAGATTGAGTCACACTGCAGTACCCTACCATGACATCTCATGTCAACTGGGCAGTTGGGTGAAAATCCCTGATGTACGCATAAACCTTGCATTTTTTCGGGCCTGCACTGGTTTAGCAGACTACAACACAGCACAACTGGTAATTTTCCACCATATCCTGCAGGTTACGCAGGCTGTGACTCCAGCTTTTTCTGAAAGCTTAGCTCTATTTGGTCTGATTTTCCCCCGTGACCGCGTGAGCCTGCGAGCAGGAGAAGATCTAACATTCTCTGACAGCAGATATTCCAAACACTTCCTCAAGAAAAACTTCCCTTACAGCACTCATATCCTGGCAGATCCTTCCCCTCTCCCCAATAAAAACTACTACAACTGTTCAAGCACTCTGAATTATTGTGTATTAATGTTACAAAGTCTGAATCTCAGCTTATTAAGGCCGACTCTTCTTTACTCATTTCATTTTCCTTTCCTCCTACTATTTTCATTTTTCCTCCTTCTTCCTTTTACATGTGTAATATTTCTCTATGATATATAGAATATATATAGTCTGTCAGTCTTTTTTTCTTTTGCAATCTCCACTGAATATTACTTGCATCTGATGCTCAAGTGGAGAACTTCTCATCAATAAACACTCCAATTGATTTTTTTTTTTGTATCGAGGATGTAATCTTGTCTGGAAAGAAAGGGCTGAGGCACAAGGCCATCGGGCAAAGAGAGAGATTTCACAAGCCCCTCAAAGCTATCTGTACTTTAGTAAGAGATGAATGCTATAATTTGCAGATGGATGATTTCAAAGCAACGTACCGCACACAAACACATGTGCTGAAGAGAGAGAGAGAGAGAGAGAGAAAGAGAAAGAGGGACCAGATGCTCAGTCTATGAAATGACAGCCATTAACTAATCAGCTACAGTTTATGTAATTGTTGAACATCTTTCAAAGCAAATTGTGCACATGGGTTATCAACTAAATAAAAGCAAACATTCTCTCGCTCTCTGCCTCCCTCTCATTTCATGTTCATTATATCATAATCTGGCAGCCGTTTGCCTGCCACCCTTTAGAGCGAGACAAAGAGCAAAAAGAGACATAGAAGTCGTACCCTCAATCACTGGCTTTCAAGGCCTGATTAAAATTAAATTTGATAATGTCTAAAACATTAATAAGCACAGGACAATCTCATTCACTCAGTATTAAAACACCAGTCTGATATATTTGTCTTCAGTCTAACAGTGATGATATGGTCAACATCCAAACCTAATATACTGCTCGGGTGTGTTGTTACATAGTTGCAAAGATGTTATGATTGAAAAAAAAAAAATCTTTTTTTTTTTATGTTCTTGCTTGCCAACATGTTCCCAATGTTTTTAGTGTGTTGTTATAGTAATGTGGGTGGTTGTTAGGTGGGTACTTCCTTGTCCAAGTCTAAATAGCCAACTAAGTCATTATTATATATTCTGGTGTAAATATGGATCAGATCCCAACCTTGAGTGTAATCCCTCCTTTGATTTGATTAAATCTGTAACATGAATGGCAGACATTAAATAGGCCTAAGTCTTCTGAAAGTAAATGTATCCAGATTATGGCTTTGGATAAAAAATGAAGGGCTGCATGGTTAAACTGATAATCATGATTATTTTACTCAAAATTGATAATTATGATCATTAATCATGGTTCTTCTCATTAAAAAACAAATATTTTTACACTTCACTATATGACTCATTACATTTACCATATACATACAAACTTTTCAAGTTATGAAAACTGGTAAAACCTTCTCTCTCTCAAGCTAAAACAGTGAATATATTTCAAAAATTAATGAAAATTAATGATTGCAAATTGTTTTAATGTTTGTCTATTACCACAACAACAACAAAATACGTTGGTTGCGTAAGTGCATTTATTCAGATAATTTTTTTCAGAAATTGCAGTGCATTTATTCAGATTTGCGACCACAATCGCAAACTATATAGTCGAGATTCATGTTTGGATTTATTACAGTTGGTCACTGAGAAGGTTTGCTTGCAAATTTAGTGGCAGCAAATATTAAAAGTAATAATATAAGTAATATAACATTAAAAATAATAATACATAATGTATAAACTTCACCGACTACACGGACCAACAATCCAAATGGTGTTATAATTCAAATTCACAACGGTAATTGTGTTATATCAATAGCAGTAGTGTCTGATTCTGTGAGTCAGCGCATTAGTTATCACAGTTGAAAACCAAATGAGCACCTCTTCATCTTAAAATGTTGTGTAATTGCGCTTCTCCGTGTGAGAATGCAGTCCCAATGAAGACTCCGGCTCTAGCTGCATTATAACATTTAGTCCAGCACACAGCATTGTTTTGGATTTCGACAAGTTCCGTCGCAAAATATACAATATAAAAGCTGTTTTTGTTTGTGTTTTGTATATTTAGGTTCGGTGTGAACACTAGTGAACCAGGACTAAATGTATAATTGTCTTTTTTGGTCCGGACCAAACGAACTTCAAGTGTGAACACTCCCTTAATGAATTCTGAGTGAAATATGATGTTAGATGTGTTGAACGGCTGCACTTTGAATGGTCTCACATATCGTATGCATATAATTTGAGGTAAAAGTACCCGGAAATCCTCCTAAAAGTGCTTTCACTGAATATGTGCATGGTTGAACAAATAAGGAACACTGCACCGCTGAAAGCAAATCAATGTTGTGGTGAAGATGTATTTCCACCGCTGTCACCTACTCACTAAAAAACACACCGTCTAATTCACAACAAACTCCTTCGGTGTTCATCACGATGACTCGTGTTGACTGTGTCTGTGAGACTATTTCTGTCAGAGTGTGGGTTTGAGATATGTTTTTTTCAATTGTGTATGATGAAACAGGAAATTCTTTCATCATTAACTAACACCCCTCATCTGATTTAGCCATTCTTAGAATAGAGCCTGTTCTTAGAAAAGCATCTTTCAATTTAGAAATTGGTGCATAATCGCTGAAACTGAGGGGACTGTATTTGGTTACTCAATTCATGACATGATTACTGTGGTTACGGTGCATTTTTGTGTAGAAGAATCTAAAAAATAAGGAGTAACAAGGAAGATCTGTCTTTAAGCGAATTTACTGTACACGGCAAAAGATTTTTGCTCTCTGGAAAATGTCATTAACGGAGGACAAACAAGCAAAGGGTTTGTTTTAAATCAGCTGCGGTAGTTTCACAAGGGATACCATAGAACAAGCCATTTCCTTCAGTCCTATCTTACAATGGGTGTAATTTCAGGAAATTTTAAAATGCATACATCAAAAGTGTAATATTATAGGAAGCATTTTCATTGACCTTCCAACAAATTGGCTTTTACATAATGTTTATTTGTTTTAAAAATGAACCCTCAAACGAATACCTTGGGTCTTTAGTCATTCACTACCCTCCCCCTCGTTCATTTTTTAAAGTCAGACATCAGCCTTCTTAGTAGTCCTAAATCAATTCATTATAAACAACATAACAAGAAGAAAAAAATCATAAAAGAATGCCTGGTTTCCCATTCATTTTTTGTAAAAATTGTATAGGGTCGCTAACGACCCGAGTTGTGTTACAGTGAAAGTATTTTTTTTCTGCACAACAATAATTGAATCTTTGATGACTGAATAACTGCAATTCACCTTTATAATATACACCTTTAGTGCAGGGGTGGGCAAACTTTTTGGCTCAAGGGCCACACTGGGTTTTAAAATTTGACAGAGGGCCGGCCCAGTAGCAGATTATGAAACACGATCTCATGAAAGTGCGTATCTATACCACAAATTTTATTTCTCCTGCCATTTATACGCCAAAAATGTTTGAGGTTAATTTTTAATTAATCATATGTTAGATAATTATAGCCTATACTTTTTAAATATTGTTTATCCTTATTATTATTTAATGGGCCTAACAGTAAATTAGAAAGTATACACTTAGAAGAGTAAAAATGACAGAAGGTTACGTTAATTCAACTTTATTAAAACTGCATATGGCAATCAATTTGCACTTCAAAAAGTCATACATTTGTGGAAAAAAACGAAATAAACGAATATACAAATTTATTTTAAGAATAATAAAATAAAACATAAAAAGCAAAGGCAGATCAGAACATTTAATGAAAAAAAACGGGTTCTGTACATGGCAGACAGGGGAGCGTAGCCGAAAACCGGGCGATAAAGGTCGATAAACGGAATCACTCAGTCAGGATACATCCACAAATCCAGAGGAGCAAAAAAACTAAATAGCAGACAAATCAAAGGAAAAACTAAACAGGTGTGCAAGCGGTTACCAAACATTTTTTTTTCTCTGTGAGTTTCCAAAAAGGGAAAAAACATTAACGTGCAACAAGTCTATGCGCTTAAGTCGCTGTCTGTTTGGTTTCCATGGTGACGCGTCATTGCTTGTTACGTGACACACCGCAGCCACAACAGCGCTGAATGAATGATGATCTGCTTTTATGTCATATTTTCCTTTTTTACATTTGTTAGCTATGGCATGCAATATCTGATATTCCGATTGTCAAATATATTCAACGCAATATATATATTACGCAAAGTATTGCAAGAAAAAGGCTAAATGAATGCGATCTTAAGACAATTTTTTAAATACTCGACGGGCCGGATTAAACAACCTAACGGGCCGTAGTTTGCCCACCCCTGCCTTTAGTGACATTTCACTCATAGTTACCAAAGGCAGAAAACAAAAGAATAGGAAGTATCATCAGCAAAACGTGTAATGGCTCAGTGATTTACTGCAGAGAAATTACTGAACGCAATCAAATATTAGTGTCACTGTCACTTTATGGTGGATCTGGTGAAGAAGCTGTCAGCGATCAAAATATTGATTTTGAAGATGTTAAAAATAATCTGTGTTAGATATAGATCCTGGTCGCTAAAGACCTGAATATATAATAATGATTGGCAAAACATTCATGCATTTAAGAGTTAAAAAATATATATATACAGACCCTTTCCGAAAAAAATTAGAATATCATGGAAAAGTTTATTTATTTCCATAATTCCATTCAAAACATTAAACTTCCATAAATTATAGATTCAGGGCCCACAACTTAAACGATTTCAAGTATTTAGTTGTTTATTTGTACATAATTTGGGCTTCCAGTTCATAAAACCCACGAAAACAGGATTTCAAAAAATTAGAATATTACATGAAATCACACAGTAATTACACAGTGATACCATGGTCATTGAACCAGGTTTTGGTTCTTTTGGCAGTGTGGGCAGGTGCAAATCCTGCTGGAAAATGAAGGAAGCATGAAGTGCTCTGAAAATGTCCTGGTAGACGGCTGCGTTGACTCTGGATTTAATAAAGCACAGTGGACCAAAGTCCTCTTTTCTGATGAGAGCAAATTTTGCATCTCATTTGGAAACCAAGGTCCCAGAGTCTGGAGGAAGAATAGAGAGGCACACAATCCAAGATGCTTGAAGTCCAGTGTGAAGTTTCCACAGTCTGTGTTGGTTTGGGGAGCCATGTCATCGGCTGGTGTTGGTCCACTGTGCTGTCCACTCAATGCAGCCGTCTACCAGGACATTTTCAGAGCACTTCATGCTTCCTTCAGCAGACAAGCTTTATGGAGATGCTGACTTCATTTTCCAGCAGGATTTGCACCTGCCCACACTGCCAAAAGAACCAAAACCTGGTTCAATGACCATGGTATCACTGTGTAATTACTGTGTGATTTCATGTAATATTAAAATTTTTTGAAATCCTGTTTTCGTGGGTTTTATGAGCTGGAAGCCCAAATTATGTACAAATAAACAAATAAATACTTGAAATCGTTTAAGTTGTGGGCCCTGAATCTATAATCTATGGAAGTTTAACGTTTTGAATGGAATTATGGAAATAAATAAACTTTTCCATGATATTCAAATTTTTTGGAAAGGGTCTGTACACACCGGTATATATATAAAAAAACAGTCTAAGGGACCATTCACACAGAAGACGAGTGCCACGTTTTTAGAATGCTGTGTCATTCGCGAGCTCAAAAAAAGATAAAAGCTGCATGGAAAATGACTATAAAATAAAGTTAATATTTTTATTTCCGGTAAAGTAAAACATTGTAGAATGGTGCATCACGATCATCGCTGGTGAGATTAACAAATCTGACCCTCTCAGCAAATGGCTGTGACAGTGTGAAATTTCTTGGGCTTGTTGGCTGAGGGGATGAAAGTCTATGAAAAGAGAAACGGATGAGATCCGCATCCCAAAAAAGAGCCCAGTGCTCTAATCTCTGTATTGTAACGTCAAAAAGGAGAGTGACTCAGATTTACGTCACCATTTGTTTGGGCTTTTTCTTTCCTCGCAAATTTCTCTTCCTGCTCCCTCAGTCAGTCTTGCCTTCAGGAGAAGCGACGCTTTTGGAGACGGGGATCTGTATTTGAAAAGAGTGGGTAGCATCGAGAGGGTGTTTTAATCGCTTGTATAAATATTTGCATTCGCATGACCTGACCCCCTGAACGACCTATTACTCCATCTCTCTATTTCTCTTCCTCTCCTGTCAGGGCTCAGGGGCAGACATGCTTCTTTACCTCTGCCACTCATCCATTAAGCATCAGGCCAGCTTTGATCTGACTCGGTATTCATGAGGCATCTTGGAAGCAGAAGCGCAGCTTCCAGATCAGATTTGTCCTCTGGACATGTAGGATGTATCCAATCTTAGACCAGAAAGTATCTGATCTTAGACCAGCAAATGTGTGTGTTTTTTATTTATTTTTTTCTAAAATGAAAGTCAATGGGATCCAAAAACATTGTCTGAAACATTGACTTTCTAAATATCCTTTGTGGTCCATGGAAGAAAGAAAGTCAAATAGGTTTGGAATAACATGAGAAAAAGTAACTGACAGAATTGTCATTTTTGGATCCTTCAAGATAGAAACGTTAGAGCTTAAGGAAGCCGTAATTAATCAATTGTGATACCTGTGTCGACAGGGACAATGGGTAAAACTATTTAGTGTTTGGGTGGATGTCCCAGCACATGCTCAGCCCTCCCTGTCCGACAACGGTCTCCACAGAACATGTGCATCTTTAATTGTTCGGAGGTAAAAAGACTCATCACAATTATAGAGCATTCAGCCAGACTCTGAGCTCATTTAACTCGAGTCATTAGGGAGCCAGAATCCACTAAATACAAATTCCGTTTCTACCGCTCCAGGGCAAAAATACCCTTCTTTTCTTTTTTCTTTTTTTAAGATTAATAAGATAAGAGATTAAAAAAAAATCTAAAAGAAGGAATTAAACTATGATACATTGGTTGAAGGTAGGTATCACTCAAAATAGACTCTGTCAGCTTCTCTGATAATCATTTTCTTGATGAAAAAACCAAGTGGTTAGCACACGCATTGTGTTTTCGTGTTTTATGGGGACTTTCCATAGATATAATGATTTTTATACTGTACAAACTGTATATTATTTCCCCTTACACTAAACCTACCCATCACTAAACCTAAAACATCATTTAGTATGATTTATAAGCTGTTTTCCTCATGGGGACCAAAAAACGTCCCCAAAAGGATAAGGATTTCGGATATTGCCATCTCCATAATGTAGAGTTTACCAGGCCACACACACACACCATTAAATTGATCAAAAGTCATTTTATAATGTTACAAAAATCTTCTATTTCAAATACATTTTGTTCTTTTGAACTTTCTATTCATCAAATAATCCTGAAAAAAAGTATCACGATTTTGACAAAAAACGCATTAATGGTTTTCAACGTTGATAAAAATAAGAAACGTTTCTTAGGCAGTAAATCAGCATATATAATGATTTCTGAAGGATCATGTGACACTGAATATGCTGAAGACGGAGTAATGATGCTGAAAATTAAGCTTAGCCCTCACAGGAATACATTTATAAATATTACTGTTTTGACAGAATAAAATTAAAAGGATTCATTAAGAATTGCAGTATCTTTAAAGCTGGTGTGATTTTTAAAATTCCAGAATACCTTCCTGTCTCAGCTTAACATATAAGCCATATATAGTTGACACTCTGAAAAGTATAAACACTGACTCTGGCGTTTTCAAAACATTGAACAATCCGACCAGCCTGGCATAGTAACACTGGCTCAACCAATGGTGTGAGTTTGGGGTGGGGCCATCACTTTATCCAACTAATGGCAGATGGCGGAGGGTTCAAAAACAATTTATTTTATGCATTTCCACTCGGTAACACAGAATATAAACACGTCAGCATTAAAGTTAAAGACACTTACTACTAATCAAGGTGTTAAGAGTCACCTTAAGACAGAAGATAAGACAAAAACCAGGTTCCGGACCAAGGCCCACGGTTGCTCCATAAGGTACTGTTCCTGTAATTTTATCCACAGCAAGCTGCATTTGATGAAAGCATACACTTAGTGGCCGTCATGACACAAAACACACACTTCTACCTTTGAACTGAAGTAACAGGTTTAGATCTGCAAGAATTTGTGCCAATAATAACTGAAATAGTTTGCATATTGATGATGTATGTGTGTTAGCGAGACAGATGATTTCTAATATAAACTGTCAGTGAGAGAGAAATAAGCTTAGCATGGGGTCTGAAATGAAGGACGGGTGTGAAATCCATCTGCGTTCCAGCGCTTCGGCCCACCAGCGGGAACATGCTCACCTGTCAGCATCCAGAGCCGAGTCACTCGACTGCCCACCCTCAGCTACTCCTAACCGTCTACCTGTCTCCGTCTCTCACTACTGCTGTTAAGGGCCATGACGCAAAATAAATATTTGCTCAAAACTAAGTGCATTCTCATCCACCATACAGTGTGTCTCAGGCCTCAGACATACTCTAGGCCAAGGGTTTTCAAACTTTTTGATGTCACAGATCAGTGTTGTTAATGTTGGCTAAAACTGGTTCCCAGTTTCAAAACTGCTGTTGTAGACATGTACATGAGTGCAACAATGTGTAGCTACTCAGACTTGAATACGGTTTGTGTTGTAGCGTTCAGAAAAGCGCCAGATTAAGAATACCACATAAGCAGTTGTACAAATATTAGAATGCCTCAAATGATTCGACTGAAGTAAAGGATCACTGAGGTGAAACCCTGCAGGTTACTTCATAAATGTTGTCACAATTGACCTATCGGTAAGCCCCACCCCCTCAGTTACTGTTGCTAATTCGGAAAATCAAACAGAGTTACTGTCTTACAATGATAGCTGTCAGTGTGAAAACTTTGTCCCAAGTTGTTTTTGATAAATTTTGGACACAGAAGGACCAGCTCTTGTCGAGGAGCATTCAAGTGGGACTTAAATATGCCATGGAGGGATATATAAAAGATTTTAAAATAAATATGGTGGGTAACTAGATTATTTTGGAAGCGAGGGATTACAGATCACATTGCAAGCGGGAGAAGCCTCATGTTACGGTCGTCACGATCGCAGGTGACAACATCCAGGATCAACACTGTTCATGTACCGCAGGGTAAGATTATATTCATTTACATTTAACCAGTTTAATATGGAGAGACACTGAAATGTAAATCTTCGTTTATGTGTTTATGACCTACACTGTATATGATGGGAGAATAGTTAGCTATTTAGGTTTGTACATTAGCATGGACTCACTAACTTTAATTGTAACTAAATGAGAGTATGACAAAGAGAAAATTTACGTTTTCATCTTCATTGGGATTGGGGTTGATCCTTAGGGAACCAGGTTACTGCGCCCACATAATTGGATTTATACACCATGCAGACATTTTGTCTTGTTTGGGTTTAGAAAATGGAATAAAATGAAATAAATTCCATTGCCCATCCTCTCAGGATACCTGGAATCAGTGTTACAAGTACCCGAGGCACATCGTTTTACCATTTTTGTAGCATAAACTCCATCAAACTGATGAGAGCTTCGGATCTTCCAATGTTTCTCTATGGCACTAAAACCTAAAAATGTCCGAGCTCCGGTCCCCGTGCAACTGATACTCAACTGCCATTGGCTAATCAGCGGACGAGGGGATGGGCTTATTGATAGGTCAATTTCATTACTATTTTGATGATTATCTCGCATAAGACAATTAATAAAACAGGGGGAACCTGTGGTTTCAACCACAGTCCATAAACCACTCTTAAAACCAGAATAAAAGCATATGATTTCCTAAACTTCAGCACATCTGCCTCAACACTTCCCTGATAGTCTAAAGACTTGATTCTCCCAGCAGAGTAGAAGGTAAACATAACATTTTGCCGGCTTGTTGTTAACTAAAGCAGTAAGTGCAGCCCTCGGGCAGTGTTTACTCTCGTACCTGCAACCCCTTGACTGCACTGCCCTCAGACTATTCTCCCAGTGCATGTCCTCCAAACCCCTATTGCCTGGTCTTCAAACAGAGCTGGAGACTAGCACGAAGCAAACAAGGGCTCGGTTCAACTTGGCAGTGTTGAGCGCAAAGGGGTTTGCCTGCAGATTCCACAAAATAAACGCAACCGAGGGGTTGCATAACATTGACAAGAACAAGATTTTTTTCAAACTAGCAAAGGGCTGTTTTGAAACCCCAAAAATTATTGCTTTCCTGCAGAGGTGACTTTTGAGCCTCTGAACGAGCCAGAAGAGTGATCGCAGATCAATGTGATGTTTTTATCAAATATAATCATTGTGAGACAAAAGAAAAAGCACTTTTTCTAACTCCAGGATCATCTACACAATGTGTATGCCTTCTTCGCATTGAAGCGACTTAACCTCAAATAACTGATCATTTTAGATCATCTAGGCGGGTTCATATTCTATTGATTTTTTTGGCTGGCATCCATGACAATAGCATCATTTATAAACATGAACATCCAGATGGTGACAGGCATCAAAGCCAACCCAAAGCCTCCCCTTTAATCTGCACACTGGCTTTCACTCGCAACACCTCCATTAAAATGAATAACATGCTGTTATCATTGCCCAGCCCTCCCCTTCAAAACCATACTCTATAATTCGCCCACAAGCAAAAAACTACTTAAAAATAAGGTCTATTGACTTGTGATCTGTACAAAACGGTCTGGTTAGCAGACTTTTGATTTTTGGCCAAACCGTTAAGAAGTTATAAGCCAAAAGAGCCAATAGATTTTCATATTTCCTGACCACTAGGTGGTACTGCGCCAAAACTGTGCAGGTAGCCTCAGGTCATGGCTGGTCAGAATAGCATTGTGTAGATCTAGCCTCAGGTTCATTTTGACGTGATCTTCGTCAAATTTGTTCGCGTGTTATTCAAGAACAGTTTGACGAATCAACTTGAATTCCAGAGCTTTTTGTCGGCATGGTATGAATATTATCTGGTTCGATTTTCGTGAAAATTGGAGCAACGGCCTAGGAGGAGTTTGAAAAAATTGTTTTTTCGGAAAATTCAAAATGGCGGTAATATTTTCATGACGGAAAATGTTGTCATGGGGGCAATCAAATCACTGAGCCAAGGAATCAGAGGAAAAAAGTAATTTGTTTTTAACCCTTACGGTTCAAAAGTTATTAGCATAAACGTATGTGCAAAATTGGACAGAAGGTGGCGCTAGAGCAATTGAGTTAGAGACTCCAAAATTGCAGACTGTCCTCTATAATAATCATCTATATTAATCATAGGATCGCCAATAAATACAATAAGTGCCTACACACCTTCAGTGCTTTGCCCCTAAACATAAATGTTTCTTGAGTGGCAAATCATTATCCTAGAATGATTTTTGAATGATCATGTGACACTGAACACTGAGTGATGATGCTGAAAATTCAGCTTTACATTACAGGAATAAATTACATTTTTAAATATATTCAAATAGAAAACATTTTAAATGGTAAAATTAAACAACTGTTTCAAATGTATTTTTGATCAAATATATTCAGCCTTGGTAAACACAAGAGACTTCTTTAAAAACAAAACTACATTTGGAGTCGTATATTGGTAATACATTTTTTTTCTTTTATCTATATGTATACATATTTTATGTATTTATATAACTTTCCCTTTATAGCACCTAATCATTTATGTATTCATGTGGCCCCCCACCTCTTTGCATGAGATTGATTTTTAATAAGCAGAGGTATCATCCATCTATCTATCTATAAGTGTCACCTCAGTTCTCTTTCGGGGATAATGTTCTTATTGTATGCAATCCTCTGGGTGCTGGAAGTCATGCTGTCTTTACTCAGAAAAGCAGAGGGGGGAGAGAGAACTGTGGGATTAGAGTCTCCGACCTCCCAGCGCCAACTATCAAACGCTGCCCCGGACGGGGCTGAGGACTCAGCAACACTGTTATTTCCTGTTACCTGCAAACCACAAAGCGCTAGGCCAAGCACATATAAATGTGCTCAATTACGAAGCTGCATGTGATGAATGTTTTCTGGTTCATTTTCAAAGAGAACCATACCTTGTGATTAACCACAGAATAACAACTCCTACTAACAGGAGAAAGCACAGTTTTTGTAGCAGGTCCAAGTGCAAAGCGGATGTAAAATAGAGGGCAAACACAGACACATGCAATGTTACACATCCCAGGACACTTGGATAGCATACGTATGTCACCACTTTTCACAAACAGGGTTCAAAATAGTGCGTCAAGTGCTTAAAAACCTCATAAACCTTAAAAATGAAAGATCTTTTTTTTTTTTTTTTCAGTCAAATGGTCTGTAAAAAGAAATCGCTCAACCAAATCACTAATCTCAAAAGGTCATTATTTGATGTTTTATATTCTATTGAGTTTGGTTACCTTGTTAATAAATTTGGAACATGTCAGGTTTTAAAACCTGATAAGTATGACTGCGATAAAAACATACATATTGCCATTAAATAGATGATAGAATGAGTAACAGGGTTGAAACTTTAGCTTTTAGTTATGAAAAACACTTATTTTCACAGACGTCTTGCCGGTATACATATGCTTTTTGAATAGGTATTCACTGACAATGGCTTTCCTCATCTGGAATCCTCAACAATAGGTAATAAGAGTGATCCAGGATCTTCCCTGAACATCCTACTTGGTGTAACATGGCTTCTGACCTACAGTAGAATGCACTGAGAGCTGGGGAAAGAGAGGCCCATCTGTCTATGTGAGACACACAGTGCCCTTAACAGACTGCGAACAGCCCTCACACTCCCTCTGCCTCCTCTGGGGACTTGAGAGGACTGGACAGAGGCTAGTCAGCAAGTGCCAGGTCTGTCCAAGGTCCAGGGGCACTTCTGGACCCATCAGCCTCTGCTGCTGGGAGCAGACTCAACTCTCAGAGCCCTAATATGGACAGTCATTATCTGTGGACTTACTGCCTGTGATCTTAACCTCATACAGTGAAGGCGGATGAAAACCGTGGAAGTCCATTAGAAAACTACCAGTGGGAACAAATATGAGAGCACTCGTGCACTTTCTTCTGGACCTGCATGTAAAATCCTGAGCAAATCAAGCCACGCCCCCACTCCGGCAAATCCTTATCAGAGATCACAATTTCTTAGGGAGCGAAGGAAGGCTTCGGCAAAAGAAATCTTGGGGAAACAACCCATCATATATGCTTCTAGGAGTCTGATGGTATCAATGTTTTTGGCACTTAATCTGGAGATCAGTGTTCCAATGTGAAAGAGAGATAAGCAGGGAGATCCATGTCTGAAAGTCTGAAAAAAGAGCTAAGAGCCATTAGAAGAAAGCCTTATACTTTTATGCCTAGAACTCAGTGATGAACTGGCACTGAAAATAGCCCAGGACCAATGATGGTGCATCACAACTCAAAGCATTTAATTACCCACTCTATATTTATCACAACCAATCAGAACTGTGCAAAAGTCTTAGGCACGTTAGTATTTTCACAAAAAAAAAGAGATGCCACAGTTCTTCTGAATTTAGTCTGCCACAGTTTCTATGTGTAATCACAGACAGACTTGATGATGGTGAGATCAGATATCTGTGTGGAGCACCGGCTGTTGTCAGACTCCTTGTGCATACACAAATCTCACTGGATTATTATAATTAATGGCAAAAAAGAAATGCAAACTGATATTTCATACTTACACACTGCAGCAAAAGATATAAATAACTGGCTTAAAACCATTTTTTCTCTGTGAAAATGCTAACATGTGAGAATACATTCTGATTGGTTGAGCCACTGTAGCCATTTAGCTGAAAAGTTCCTGCAAAATAGAATATATATAAAATATTCTATTTTGCAGCAGCTTTAAATGTGAATCAGAATTTATGATTATAATTCTATATTATATTAATAAAATATAGTAATTTAATATATTTACATGTTTAATTTCCTACAAAATTACCATAGTGTGCTATATACAGTACAGTTACAAATTAAGCAAGAAAATTACTCATAACAGTATAAAAATAAAAGTGTTATGTGACACCCAAATATAAAGATAAATGTTATTAATTAAAGCTGCATCCCTTTGGTGTCCCTCAGGTCTCTGTTTTGGGCCCATGAGTTTTTCAAACAAATCACAACAGAAAAAAACAACAACAATGATCCCATTAACTTAAAGAAAAAAATCACTCATAATGACAAAAAACTATAGTGGTCTATAATGTAGTGCATTGCTTATTTTAGATATCCCCTGCTCTATTTGTCCCTTACCTCTGTTCCTTTAAAGGAATCCTCTACAGCTCCCTTAGCAGCTTTCCGCACCCCATCTCTAATTACCTGCTTTACTGTATCTGCAGTCCGATAAAATGCTAATTTCGCAGCACACTAATTCCTTCAGGCTGAACAATAAGCAACACAAAGCCGCAGCCCTGCTGTCTGGGGTAAAACGAGGAGGAGGGGTGACCGAGAGAGAGAAACGGAAAGAAAAAGAATGAATGAGATAGAGAGGACGGTTTTCCCCAAGCAGGACTGTGGAAATGGCTTGAATTATCCAGAGGTCAATGAGATGAAGTAAGAGTTCATTGATTGTCCATTTGAAAAGCAAACAGACGTGTTGAGAGAGAAGGGAAAGCGATGATCTATCGGCAGAACATGAGCAGAGGCGGCAAGGGCAGACCGGGTCAGCATACACCCCAGAGACAGCACTAGCAGATTGAAAAAGACGGGAAGGTTACAAGACGCCGTATCATTCAAACTGCACCTGTGGAACTGAGAAACGCCAGCCCATGAGAGAGGGACAAACGTCTGTCTGCGTCCACAACAGCATCAAGTGCGGACCATATGTGCCCAAGTATGTACTTACTGTTGCTTCACAACATGTTACACAGCATGCTTTCTTTTTTAGTCGTTTCTTTAAGGCATTCGCCTTTTTATAAAACAACACTGAGGGGAGTGACAAGAAAGTATAGAGAGAAGGGAATGCCATCGGAAAATGATGCAAGCCAGATTAAAACCTATATCTCTGTGAGAGCATCAATGCAGTGAGAACTTGTACTAACTAATGCACTAGGTTGGCAGAATGAGCACTTTTGAGGAAGAAGTTTACTAGGTTTGCACTATTTTTTTTTTTTGTCAGTCAGGCGGTCCCTTCCTGTCTCTAACCAAGCAGTTCTTGGCTACAATAAACTGCAATGTGCAATTTTCTTTTTATTATTTGTTCGTTCATTCCTTTGTTCACTCTTTCTTTCTCTTCAGCAGGCCATATCCAAATCTGAGCAGGGAAAATAGAAGGACATTACATGCTTCGCTGACATCTTGGGTTTCACCTCTTTTGCGCCCTGGTCTCTGGATTAGCCGCCAGCTCATACTGGGTGCTTCAGAAATCAAACAGTTTCTCAGCTTAATGACTTTTGCTTTTTAATGGCTTTACTTACGCACCTCATTTATTCCTTTCCGACTCATGATGCAGTAATTAACCAGATTTTTGTTTAATTTCTTTGAGGCCGTCAGGACCACTGGAAGAACTGAAAAGAGAAGAGGCAGAGCGCTTAAACTGAAGGATGATTGGGTGTTGGTTGGGTCAGAGAGAGGGGGAGAGGGGGGGATGGGGGGGGCAAAGCTCAACTGTGACAGCAAGACTCTCTGAAAAGGACAAATTTCAGTCCACAGCTAAGCTGCCCCCTTCTCCGTCAGTGATAATCTAAGCAATGAAAACAAGTAAACAAGGGGTTCACATTTGTATATGCATGAAAAGTACATGCGAACTAAGTCTTGATTCATTAGAGCATGATGGACATTATAGCCATTCGGATGCCTCCAATAGTCACCATATGTTTGCCCAGGGCACCCGGCCTGATCTTTGAAAAGGTTCCCGGTAGTTTGTTATCCAGCAGTTAGGAGACATAAGGCGGGATCAGGCGCACACAAGTACATACATTCAAATACAAGGTACAGAAAGGAGAGTTTAACTACCCTAAAATCTCGTTAATCCAGTGGAACAGAGTTTGAACCATGAGGGACAATGTGGGCATTCTGTCATTCCCAGAAAAGACTAAACAGAAAAGACCAGTGAAACACTGGGCACTTTCAGAACGGTTGGCTTTCATTCAGTTGGATAAAACTAAATGTTACATCATAACTTAACCCTCTTCCTACTGGCAATGTCTGTTTCCAATGAGGGTGTGGAGGAACGGGAAAGGGTGTGCAATGCCCTGCAGCAAGCAAACTTGCCCTGTTAACAACTTGGGGAATATAAATTGCAAGATGTCTGCAAACGTTTATCAGAGGCTAGTTTGGGAAACTCTGCAAATCTTCGAGGAGTGAACGGCATGATGTTTGTGTCCTTAACCCTAACCCTTTAATTAAAGTCTTAAGGTAGGGTGTGGAGATTTATCGGGCATTACATAATGCAGTTGCTTTTACTTTACACAAGTAGCCCAGAGAGAGCGCTACAAGAGAGGGATCTTCAAGTCCCTTTCATCTTAAAGAAGGCTCCTGGAGTGGGCCAAAAATGTGCAGAAATTCCTCACTCACTTATTCAGCAGAAACACATCAACTCTGCTTGGAGAGTCGAGCCAGGAACTCATGAGAACTGCATTGAAACGCCTGCAGTAACTTAGTACCTCATAATCTGCACCGTAAAATGCAGGAGTTTTCCAAGAATTTCTCTTCAGACAGGATGCGCTCAGCTATCTCTTCTCCCTGGGAGGCGTCTCTGCCGAAATGCGTTAACGCGGCGGCCAGGGCACGTCTGCTGCTGCATGCGACGGATAATCCGAAGTATTCCTGCAATGTCTGAGAGCTACACCCCACTACACTTTCTGCATGAATAATCGTGGAAGAGCCGCATAAATTTACATGGCCTTCCAATTTCCCCCAAAAAAGTCAGGAAAACCCTTTTTTAAGAGACATGGCATCTAATGAAATGTAAACCACTTGAAAAGAGAGGAAAAGGTAAGAGTTAGAAGTGCATGCATGTGCTTGTATTCTGCAAATGTTACAGAGGTACAGTCCGTGTTCATTATTCTACCCATCATAATGATAAAAAAAGCTTTGTTCCAAAACCTAGTGAGCAGCCTTTCTAACATAGTTTCCTATGATGGAACGGAGCGTTTCATGCACCACACAAATTGTCCTCTGCACATGAGACTTGACTTGAGTTTGAAGTTAGCATGTTGCTAAGCTAAAAGCATGACAATCTTGTGCAGTTTAAAATTGCTATGCTGCCTTGGAATTAGGCTAAAACTAAAATTTTAGTTCTCAGGGTCTCACAAGAGAGCAATGCAATTTTAAGATGCCATGTCAAGTTAAAACACACTTTAAAAACACATCTGGAAACTCCCTAGAACTCAGTATAATTAAGATTTGACCTTTGCATCTAAAGTGCATCTATGATGGCTTAAAAAGCTAGATTTTAGAATAGAGCAAAAGAGTGTGTGATTAACCATGCATTACATTTTGATTCCTTTTCTACATATATTCAATGTTCAAGCATTTTCCTGACGTGATCCTACGCGATGGGTTCCGCAAATGAAACGACCGCGGTGATCAGAAATCACAATAACGCTCTCCACTTCTCCACTATGCTCTCTGATTATTCATGAGGGCTTTTGAGAGGAGATCATATCAGATTTGATGGAGATCCATCAGAGTCTGACAGACGTGCCACTCCATAACCTCTAACTTGCCACTTCACAAACACAACGCAGAACGCTTCTTCGTAAAATTCCCTTCGCAATCAGCAACAGACTTGTACGGTCATGACAATATACTAATCAAGCTCTCTCTCTCACTCTCTCTCTCTCTTTGGCTCTTCAAGGCTGGGTTCACACTCACAGGGGTCTGTTTGCTGAAATATATCCCTTTCGCTGCTTCTGCCAGACAGCAGACACTACTCCTGCCAACTGTCTCAACCTCCTCTAGTCTTTGCTATTGTTTTCATTGGCTCTCCTGGTCTTTTTTTCTTGACTCCACTCTTCCGCTTGTAACTCTCTCCTCATTGCTCAGTTCTCTTTGACTATGTTAACACACTAATATGCTACCCTTGCTATTTCTGCAGCACATACACACATGATTTTTAAGGGATAGTTCTCCAAGAAAATAAAAACTCTTTCATCATTTACACACCCTCATGTCTTTCCAAACCTGTACAACTTTTTCTTCCATTCAACACAAAATCAGAGACTTTGAATAATGTGCTCTTTGCTCTTTTCCATGCAATAACAGAATAGCCAAACGATGGAAGAAATGGAGGAATAGGAGTCATTATTCATTAATAAAGTACGCGGTTGTTTTTCATTGTAAATTATATGACGACTTTTTCTTTTTAACTTCCGAACATTGTACATTTAAAAAATATATATGAAATGTCCCATTAGATCTATTACAGTTTTTCATGTAAAGAGTAAGGGAACTTACCATTAACCAATTACGTAACAGGCTTTTAAGCATTTTTAGTCTTTTACCGTTAAAATTACGTTTTTTTTTTACAGTATACTCTGCAGTATACAGAAGGCTATTCTCTTCTGAACACAGCTTTTCTTTTCTCTTTTTTTTCTCTCTCTGAACTATTGCACCTCCCCCCCCAAATATCTGCTCCTCTCTCCGTCTGCTGCTGCTGGATGTTCGGTGCTCGCATCCTTGTTTTCCCAACAACGCTGCAACTGCGTCTGCCGTCTGGCACAGCTGTTCTCGTCGGGTCCCCACGGCCTCTTAAAAAAGGCAATAAATCAATCCGGGCACTCAATACAAGTGGGAAATTGACCAATTAAAGTGGCCCAAGATGCTTATGTTCAGGCGGACGATTTTACAAATTGGCCATCTATTTAGACTGGGGACTGGCAAATTCACTGGCTGGATTCAGTCCATTAGTGATTCTCTCTCACTTGTGGTGGTTTGACACTCATCGGTGTCACTTCACCAGTACAGATCAACATAGTCAGGCACCGTGTGCTGGTTTAGAGTGGATTTCTTGCGATGTCATCTAAAATCGGTATGAAATCCTTTTCTATTACCCAAAAGTTTTCCCTACACTGGTTTAGCTGACGCTTTGATGCATGAATTATTGAGTCAAAACTACTTCAAATTAAGAATATAATCATTAAAAAAAAAAATATATATATATATATATTATTATTATTATGCCCTGCAATCTTGTGAATGTTCCCATTATAAGTTATTAAATAAATTTGTATAGCTATAAAACACCACTGTAAATAAATGTGGAAATATGTTACTGTATAGACTGAATTATTTCAATTTCTTTCAAAGTTGTGCAATTATCATCAGTGCTTCAAAACAAGGTATGAGCAAAAAGCAATATTTAGACTATGATAGGAAAATAGAACAACATTTGCCAATATTATAGTTTATAGTTTGCTTGAGTAATTGGATTAAAATTAAGATACATGTTTTATTAATACAAATAAGGTGCATCCTTGAAAAAAAAAAACTAAATAATAATAATAATAATGACAAAGAGGAGAGTTGTATTGAATAAAAGGTAAATGGATGCAAGATCATGCACAAGGAACAATTAAAAATAGCTTTTAAAGATCAGTCCAGCATAGGGAATATTACGCATTAAAAACATAATTAAGTGGTCGGCGTTCACATTTGGTAAATCTCTATATATGCCTCTAAGGCCGTGTTTACACCTGGTAATAAGATGCCTTGTGGACGATCAAATCACAAGTGGACTACGCTAAATACAGGTGTAAACGGGGTCTAAAACGTTTTGAGCTTCGAAAACGCTGTCGATCGTATTGCTTTCGTATGTGTTTGTATTGTTCAAATGTGTTCGAACAGCCACAAAAGACCGCCTACTCTCTGACTACTGATCTAACGCGTAAACATTATGGAAACTGCGCTAGCCAGACGGGGTTTAAACTTTGTCGACTGAAGACCCAAGTTTGGTTTGAAAATGAAAATGTACCAAGCACAATGGCACACTCACATCGTTCCCAGTGTCTTGCAGCTTTCAGAGCAGAAAAGAAAGCTGCTGCTCTCCGTGTGTTTTTTCGTCGTCTCCAGGTGCGTTCATATGTAAATTGCGCAAGCTTATTTTGTCATTAGATCGTAAGATCTGAAAAAAAGACCCTCCCCTCGAAGAAATCAGGACAGAAGTGGTCGAAAGTGGACAAAAGAGACAAAATTAAAACACCAGGTGCAAACAGGAATGTGTCTCCCTCGTCTACTTGTGATCCGATCGACCAAAACACATCTTAATACCAGGTGTAAACAGGGCCTATGTTGACACAGCAGAGTCATATTTCACCATTTGAAGTATGACTGTTATTGTAAAGCTGATTCCAGAGCCCAGGACTTCATTTCAGTGTTATTTGTGCTGCTTTCAGAGTCCGATTACGCCCCTCTAAGTCAACCAGCCAGCAAATCTGTCCTGAAAAATGAGAAATGCTACAGGTGTGCCGGCAGCTGTTTGCAATTTTTCTGTGCGCTGGCTTTTTATGGCGCCTCAAAAAAATTCATTACCATTTTTTTCCCCTTTAATGCACGTGCATGTATGTTTGTGTAAAATCTTTTCTTGTGTTATTATCAATCTCAAGGTAATGATCCGGTAAATAAACAGCTGTATGGCTGTTTCTCGACATTCTGTTTCCAAAGACTAACGAAATGCTCGTTAGTGCTCCTCTTCCTCCTCTCGCTGTTTCATCTGATGTCAGGGATAAACATCGTGAGCAAAAGCGTAGCACCCAGAGTTTGGTGCTCAGTGCTGTTTTTTTGTGAAGTTAATTTGCGTTACTATGGCAACCGACAACGACAACACCATCTGATCTACATCATCCAAGGTCTGTTTTCCTCCACAAGAGTCTCGACTTCTACAAACAATTTAAAAGAGGAATAAAGAGTCAAAGGAACAAAACGGAAGAGAACAGAAAACAGCAAACATTCTGAATTATAAAAGTCCATTTCATTTCTTATGAAAGATCAGCTGTGGTTTCTTTCTTAAAAAAAATTTAAACAAATGAATAAATAAAAGTTCAAGCTGGTCACAAAGGTAGAGATGAGAATTCAACAATTATGATTACGACCCCACTGTTTACCGCAATAAATTACCCAAATTATATACTGAACAAAGATACTAAACAAATAAAGTACTATTTTTATAACATATTCATGTTATTTATTTATTTAAATCTTACAAATGTAAACCATTCACATCCCAAAATCCCTCATTTAAATAATTCCCACCCAAGTCATACGCAAAAAGGGGTTGGAGTTGTGTTATTGGTGTGTTGAAACTCGTGGTTATGGTAAGGGTAACACGCTCAAAGCGGGTGACCAATCACAGAACACTGGTCCAGCCAACCAATTAGAGCACATTGTCCTTTTCAGAAGGAGGAGCTTCATAGAGAACAGAACAAACCTGAGTGTTTACTGACAGACTGGGAAGGAAGGTGCTGCAAAAATGTCAAATATGTGAAGAATAATGTGTTTTTTACACATTCATGCATGCAGACCTATTCTAGAAGAGCCCAAAAAACTAAATCAAGACTTTGTAAAAGGACATAATAGGTTAATTCAAGTCGCTTTATGACTGATTCATTAAACAATCAACTCGTAAGAGTCATTCATTCGCAAATTAGACTACACTGGCCATGTATTTTTCATATAATCAGCAAAGACAAAGCAATTGAAAGTGACCTCAGCTGTCAATTTCACAGAACTAATTCCTGCCACAGGAAAATGACATTTTGACAAAGCTGATTGGCTGACGGCACCACAAGAACACACAGAGACTTTCACTAGTGACATTTCTGAGTTATGACGCCAACGACTACAAAAAAAAAGTCAATTTCACCCCTTTTCTTCTAAAAAATGCTCACTTAAAGACGTGTGTGAGCAACAGAACAATGAAAAAGAGGCAGCAGAAGCACGTTGAAAAGCCCAGCGCTGGTAAAAATGGACGGCACTTCATCTATTGAAGAAGCAGATAGAAGATGCATTAACTTTCACCACCCTCTGACACATACACTTACTAACTATCATTCTCTCTCTCACTCTCTGTGTTCAATGATGGATGCCTTATTAGTCCCACTCCAGCTTACCCTGATCTGAAATCTGCTTTCAGTGTCTCCCTCATGATGTCTAAGGTAAGAGTAAAGCATTGGCGGCAGGTCTTGGATCAGCACAAACAGGCAACCTCAACCCAGAGCTTTCAAGAAAAAGCCGTAACTCGAAGCACCCTCCGCATAATCTTCACGTGTGCCTGTTAAGAAATCTCAATGCAAATTCATATTTCACACATCTGAGTCAGAGCTTTATGCTCTGCGGGAGAAAATCTTCCACAGTAGGGCCAACAAATCAGATTTTTTTTTTCTTTTATATCTGTAATTAAATTTCGAGGGATGTGATTTAAAGCTCTGTCGCAACACTGTAACCTTGCTTTTTCTATTTCGACATATTGGACTTAAATATTTTACCGTATTGCATTTTTAGATGCATTTTTTTCCGGCCGTAATTGCGACACTATTACAAATATTTAAATAATACAATAGAGTTCAAGCACTTCCATTTTTTGATGCCATCAATTACCTCGTTATTTCTCAATTTCAGTCTGTTAAATATTAATATGACTCTGTAATGAGGCTGAATAGTCCGAATCGTTCACTGTCCCTCGCGGCGGTGCAGCAGTGGACGCGGACCGTGATGAATAAAAGCAGCACATTAGAGCTCGCTGCTCGGCCCACTCGGGGTGGGTTTCTGGCTACTTTGTCTTCTGGTTAGTGGTGGGAGAGTGCTTCTGCCTGCAGGTGCTCCGCTTAATAACTGCATTCTTCTGCTGCGGCACACATACTGTCGTGTTGAGTTAGCATGCCCCAACACGTCTCCGACTGCGCGTCTGTGTGGGCGGAACCAGGGTTCATCTTAAGGAGCATTTCCGTCACTGTGGAAAACATGCACGTTTTGAGTTGTTAACCAGATTGGTGACGTCACAGACGTCTCTGTGTGTGTGTGGATCTATAGGCTGTTTAATGGCAGGTTCCTTTGTGACAACTTGTTCCAATGCCAATGAGCAGCAACATATTTTGTTTGTTTGTTTGTTTGTTTTAAATGTAGAGATATTCAATAGCTGTTTTTGTGTAGCCTAAATATAACTGTGTCTGTCGTTATCAATTAATTTTTTTAAATTGTTTTCTGTAATTGTTTCTGTAAGTACTAAAATTAAAGGTGAATAGAGCTATAAAAACTAACTAAATAAATAAATAAATAAAAATGACAAAAGCACATAAAATTACTAAAACCTGAATTAATTTTTATTTATTTTTTTATCTAATTAATTACATAATGTGGCGATTAATTAACCTAATTAACCAATTAATTGCACATCAAATTTAGCTGAGAAATTACCCCCAAAAGATTATTTAAAGTCATTATTGTGTTAAATGAGAAAAGCAACAAACAGACTTTACAAAAAGTATATATTTGATTTAACTACTAAACCTTTAAAGGGTTTTTATTAATATGGAATATATATTTTTAATGAAATACTCTAAATAGGAAACTAAAACTGCCAGTAGGTGGCGGTAAATGTCTAAATGAGTAAGTCAAAGGGCCCTATCATACACCCGGCGCAATGCAGCGCCAGGCGCAATGCAAGTGTTTTGCTAGTTTCAGCCCGACGCAGTTATCATTTTCACGTCTTGCACCATGTTGTTTAAATAGCAAATGCATTTGCACCCATGTGTACGCCCCTGGGCTGCTGGTCTGAAAACGAGGTGTGTTCAGGCGCGTTGCTATTTTGAGGCAACTGAAATAGACTGCAATTTTGTACATTTTATTATTTAAAAAGCGCGTTAGTAATGTGCGCCAATATAGCCGTGTCCACAACGCGCATACACTCTGCTTATTAAACACACAGGGACGCACAGCAGCACACAAACATGCCAAATATTAAAAAATAAAAGGATTACAAAGTAAAAGATTAATATTGTGTACATAAAGATATGGTGGAATCCGGATTGTCCCGTAGATGGCCTGCTCACGATTTAACCTCAACCACGAGCAGATCAGTTTGCTCTCTAGAGAAGCGTTCAGTTTTTCCGCTTGCAAATTCCGCCATGTAAATAACGAATCCGCCATGGCGCGACTCGCGCGAGCGCAACTGGCTTTTAAAGGGAATGGGAAATTACACTCTGATTGGTTTATTGCACATTACGCCCAAAACACACCCATTACTCATTAAGAGAATAGGGACAACCCTTTTAGACCACCAACCATTTATCCCGTCGTTAAACTAGCAAAAATGGATTCGGACACTTATTCGGATAAGTGTACTTGCGCCGTGAGATTTAGACCATTCGCTTAGATCCTTAAAATAGGGCCCTTTGAGTCATTCATTCATTTGATTCATTCAAACGGCCGATTCATTCTTCATGAAGTCTTTATGAACGGGCTATTGAATAATAGGTTCCCCGATTCGTTAAAAATGCGAATTTATTCAGAAACAAAAACAGACAATATTATGTCTAAAATATAACACAATATCAGCTTCTTATTTGGAATTGTTGTATAAAATCAGTATATCATTTGCACTCTGGGTGGGTTAAATGTGTAAATAATTTAATGCAATATTTTTCATAACTAATTAATTAAATGTACGTTAAATCAACAGCCCTAATATATATATATATATATATATATATATATATATATATATATATATGTATATATATATATATATATATATGTATATATATATATATATATATACATATATATATATATATATATATATATATATATATATATATATATATATATATATATATATATATATATATATGTATATATGTATATATATATATATATATATACAGTGCAATGCATAAGTGAATACACCCATGCTAAAGTTGACTAAAAAGAGGAATAAAAAATCATATTTTGGAAATTGACCATAATGCCTTAATTTAAAAAATTAGGAAAAATCCAACCTTTAAGGACACCAATTTTCTTTGTGAATGAATAATGTACCGTAAATAAATAAATGTTCTTCCTTAAAATACATGGTGCATAAGTGAGTACACCCCTATGTTAAATTCCCATAGAGGCAGGCAGATTTTTATTTTTAAGTTTTTTTTGTTTTGTTTTTTTTTAGGATACTATGCATCCTGATAAAGTTCCCTTGGCCTTTGGAATTAAAATAGCCCCACATCATCACATAGCCTTCACCATACCTAGAGATTGGCATGATTTTATTTCAGTTAGCCTAAAAGCTAGTTTGATTTGCATTGAGAGATGATCTTATGGAAAGTACCCCATGCCAATCTCTAGGTATGGTGAAGGCTATTATGATGTGGGGCTATTTTAATTCCAAAGGCCAAGGGAACTTTATCAGGATGCATAGTATCCTAATTTTTTTTTTTTTTTAAATACTTAAAAATAAAAATCTGCCTGCCTCTATGGGAATTTAACATAGGGGTGTACTCACTTATGCACCATGTATTTTAAGGAAGAACATTTATTTATTTACGATACATTATTCATTCACAAAGAAAATTGGTGTCCTTAAAGGTTGGATTTTTCCTAATGTTTTAAATTAAGGCATTAAGTTCAATTTCCAAAATATGATTTTTTTATTCCTCTTTTTAGTCAACTTTAGCATGGGTGTATTCACTTATGCATTGCACTGTATATATATATATATATATATATATATATATATATATATATATATATATATATATATATATATATATATATGTGTGTGTGTGTGTGTGTGTGTGTATAAAAAACAAAAAAACAGAGTAATGGAATTGATTGAAATTACAGTTTATGAGACGTTGCAGGCCAGAACCGAACCTAAATTTCCCACATAAGCACCACAGTTCAAAGTGTGGCGCATCCATGCAAACGCAGTCAAACAGCTTTTATGCAGCACTGAAGCACTCCAGAAAACAGACATTAAAAACCTTTTTCCATCAGTAAATAACTTTAAAAATCACTGAAATTGCCGAAAAAAAAAATGAAAGAGACAAATAATTAGAATGGCATGCTGTGAGCAGAATGAAAAGGAGTCGTGGCGCTATCAGTTTTGATAGGGGCACAGACGCGTCGGCCTCAGCTGTGCAGAGAAGCTTTCATGTCAAGGACCCTATAACACGCCTCCTTCCCAATCCAATTAGCCTCCCGTCCTTCCGCAGAATAAGCAACCGAGGCTGTTCGCTAAACGACTCCAGATGAACTGCTCGTATCATTGTCACATCCATCGACTCTTCCTCCGCCAAACTGTCACCCCTGCAGTGACCACGCAACTGACTTAACACTATTTCTAAAGTCAGGCTAATAGGGTGTGAAATAACCAACAGTTAAACCACTTAGAGAAAGAGAGGGTTAACATAAGGTCTGTGGCAAACTCAAAAGATGAAGTGACCTTCTCTAATGAGCCGTTTCTCCGGTGGACTGCTTCTGAATGCGCTTCTGCTAAATGATCAGTAGGTTTTTTTTGTTGTTGTTGTGGACCTTCAGCCAAGAGGTTTTACATTATTTTGAAAAGCAAATCCATAAACGAACACCATGAAATCTCAATTGCCTATGCAAACAGACAGAAAGACACATGATAACATGCAAAAATGCACGCATACATGCACACACACAAATATACACTAAGTCAGCAAGGCTTGGCAACTATCGTATACAGATACATCTTCATCCTTTCTGTTCCCATGGTAACGACTGAAATCGAATTCCCTCTAGAACTTTGGAACAGCGATTTTTTTTTTTTTTTTTTCTGTATCTTTGCAAATAAGAAGATAAAGGATGTATGTGCCAAACTAGAATCCATGTGATCAGTACTGTTTTAGTTGTCTTTCTAGACCTTCAAGAACCTTTATGATTAAACCTCTTGATTCTGACAAGTCTGGTTGGTTTGAGAGCTGCTGTTCCTGATTCATGAATGCTGAGAAACTCTTCACAAACTGAAAAAAAAGAAAAGAAAAAAAGATTTTTTAATCATAATGGGAGATTATAATCACAGGAATGGGCTCATGACTGAAAGGACCTTCTCTTCTTTCTAAGCTGTGACATTATTTTAGACACTGGCAAAAATGTTCTTTTTTTTCACAGATACATATGGAAGCTTGTTTCCACCAATGAATAAAAGATAAAAAAAGGTAATTGCGACTTTAAATCTCACAATTCGGACTTTTTTTCTTGCAATTGTGAGTTTACGTCTCTATATTCTGACTTTTTTTTCTCAGAATTGCGATAAAAAAACGTGCAATTGCGATAAAAAAAAAAAAATCGTGTTTTCCTCTGAATTTTCTCAGAAGTGCGGGATATAAACTAACAATTGGGAGAGAAAAAAATCGGACTTTTGCAATTTTTACTTTTTCTCCTGCAATTGCGAGTTTACATCTCGCTATTCTGACGTTTTTCTGAGAATTGCGTGATATAAACTCGCAATTGCGATTTACAAAGTAATAATTGCAAGTTAATATCTCAAAATTCGGACTTCTTTTCTCGCAATTGCGAGTTTATATCACAATTCAAAATTATTTTCTCGCAATGCGAGTTTATATCTCACAATTCTGTCTTTTTTTTTTTTCGCAGTTGTGGGTTTATATCTCACAATTCAGATTTTTTTTCTCGCACATGTGAGGTTTTTTTTTTGTTTCTGAATACTGAGATATAAACCTGCAATCCTGAGATAAAAAGTAACAATTATCAATTTTATTTTTTTTTTATTTTTTTTATTCAGTGGTGATATTATATTACAAGCTTCCATAATGGTTGTGGTAAAGGTACAAATTTGTAGTGTTTTGTAAAATGTACAATTATTGATTATAACAATAATTGTAACAATTTATGTTACACATTCTGAATAATTATGTAACTAGCTTGTTAGCATGATGAATTACTTGGTGTCAAAAAGTGTTCAAATAATTAGTAACATTTTACAGTAAGGTTCCATTTGTTGATTCATTAACATGAATTAATAATTTAGAAATCTATGAGCATTTAGTAACCGTGAAAAAGGTCTGCAAAGTAACAAAGCAAAAAGTCACTCCAAAGGGAGTTCTCTATATCAGTGTTTCTGTTTCTGAACTCCCTGAAACGCCTCCATTGTAGTCTAGAGGAACGGACACGTCACAATATCCCTCATTTAAATAATTCCCACACAAGGCTTGCACAAAACACAGGGTGAGGGCTAGATGAGTTGAGTCAGTGTGTTATGCTAAGGGGTGTGACATTTCCAAAACATGCTTGAAGCGGTCGACCAATCAGAGCGCACTGATCCAGCCGACCAATCAGAGCACAAGACTTTGTAAAAGTGCATAATAAGTCCTCTTTAAAAAGTCAGTTCAAGTATCTGGATTCAGAATCTCCCAGTGAACTGCTGTCATACAACTTGACTTGACCTGTTACCTAGAGGTTAGCAGACCGAGGTATTGAGCTGAAGAGTTTGTGCAAGTGACGTGACTGGTGTCATTTCCAAATCCCGTTCCTCCTCTTGTCCCCATTGATAAAAGTGGACCACAAACAAACCCGACACAAAACCAGTCTGAAGTGAACACTACATAGCAACTCCCACCAATCCAGTCAATTACTCTACCGGTCTGACATCCCTCCCAGTCTGGCCCTCAGCCAGCGGGCTGAAACCCCATTGTGTGTGTACGGTTTCCTTTCTCCAGCACATACATCACGAGTGGACAGAACACTGTGGTGGAAATAAAAGGGACAAGCAAGCGGCCGTATTAAGTACAACAGCGCGCCATCCATAACCGTCAGCATTAATAGCCATGCCGGCCATTTAATTTTTCATCTACAATGAGGCCAATTAGAAAGAGATGAAACGTGCCTTTGGAAAGATGCCCATAATTTACAAGCCCGGTGTCACACAACACTGAGGTTTCCCAAACCGTCCCTCCCCTTACCTGCCAGAATTAATGGCTTCAGACAACATAATTATCCCGGCTAATCTGGATTATTTTTGTGTGTAAACCAAAGACAGCAACAGTTTGATGAGCGTCTGAGGAGAGTTGTTGCTGTCCACAGACCTTGTGTGGTGAGATACACCATGAAGAAAACAACTTTTTTTTTTTTTTTGTCTGAAAAGGTAAATGAACACTGCACATTTCTATATTAAATTGATAGTGTCCTTTAGTGGCCAATTTCTTCCATACTTATTTAATGAAAATCAACAATTAGTGTATTATTTTTAACTTTACTGCCAAATGTTAAGCTTATGCGACATTTAAAATGACAAAATTACAATTAATTTTTTCACATAGTTTTACTCCAATAGTCTGCTATATTTTAGAAACAGGCATGTACAAAAAACACTATTTATAGTTTTTACACTAAAAATACAAATAATTGTTCAATATTTCATGTAACAATAATAATAATGATAACAGTAATAATAATAACAACAATAGGAACAATGACAATACAAATAATAATAAAAATGATTAACTGTTACTTATTTTATTATGATTTTTATTTATTAATAATAATAACAATTATTATTATTTTGATAATTTATTAATTAATAATAAAATAATAATTGTTATTAATAATATCAATTATTATTTTATTATTATTATTATTTATTAATACTTATTATTAATTATTAAATAATAATAGTAATAGCAACAGTAATAATAATAACAACAGTAAGAACAATAGCAATTGTAATAATATTAATATTAATAATACAAACTAATAAAAATTACTATTATTTTATAGTTTAATAATAATAAAAGTTATTATTATTATTATTAATTATTAATTATTATTGATGATTCATTATTAAATAGTAATAATAATAATAATAAATATAACAACAATGGTAACACTTATTATTATTATTAATAATAAAATGAGTCATTATTATTATTATTATTATTATTTGTATCATTAATATTATTATTATTATCTAAAAAAATAATCTAAGAACAACAACAATAATAATAATAATATTAATGATACAAATAATAATAATAATAATAATAATAATAATAATGACTCATTTTATTATTAATAATAATAATAATAATAATTGTTATTATTATTGTTATTATTATTATTAAACTGAGCTCTAAGTAAGGAGAATGTCCAGCTGCAAGTGTCCTGAGCTCAGAAAATAACGAACTTCCCTCAAAAACAAGAATGTGCAAAGCTAGTGGGGGGTGAAACTCAACTACATATGCAGGAAGCAGTTTTTATTTTGCATTTGCGTCGTGATTCAGGATCTGTTCCATTGTGAAAGCAAGACCACAGCGGCCAAACACACAGGTGCATCACCAGCCTGTGCTCGCCACACACACCTGCTCTGGGACCAGCTTTCACCTTCTCAGACTGTCACCACTGGATCTCTGTTCACACACACTGGGAATGTGAAGGCTTGGGTTGTCTGTAGAGAACTTTAGGACTTCGATGGGCCCATGTCAAGGGTTCATTCTCATGGGTTTCACCGAGAATCACCGTTCCTGCATGATTTGACCAATTTTGACCACATTTTGTGTTTTATTTCTAATTTCTTAGTACAAAATAGTATCAAATTGTAATATCAGCCATAACAATAATTATTGGCATGTCTGTACCAGCCAGAAATCGTCCGGGTCCGTAATACACAAATGACCTGATATGGAAGCATGTAAATCCTGGAGAATAAGATCCTGATTATAGTACACTGACACCTGCTGGGAAAGTCCAGATTCCTGTAAATTTAAGGGAAAAGGATAGGATAGTCAGCAGATTTATGTTGCTGCTGGGCTGGACGGACACGAGTTTGGAGATAAAACACTTCCAAGTCGAACTGATCAACCACTAAAACTGATACGATTAGTCAGCGTGGGAGAAGTGTTGGGAAATATTGCCGGGAGCCAAAGCTAACCTCTTTTTCGGTATTCCGACTTGACTGGGCGCACATAAAGAATCTCAGCCCTGCCATGCACAAAAAGCCTGGAAGTGCAAGCCAGATGTGGAGGCACATGTTCAAGCCTGTACACCCCTCCCTCCCCAAAACGAACACTCACAACCACATCCCCCTTCCCAATGCAGATTAGCCCATCCTGGGGAGAAGAGATAGCACTCGAGGGGGGCAGGTTTCATTTGGCTCCCGGGGCCCCATGAGGAGAACAACTCCACCTGTGCAGTAATCAAAAACACAAGTGAAAAACACCCTATTTTGAACAGCGTGGCGTCCTAATGTAAAAGTGACATGTGGGCATTTGAAGTGGGTTTTGATTGATCCCCTGTTGCTTGGGAAATTGTCCACCGTCCCTGAATTCAGGTCAGAGTGATAAGAGTTGTGTGTAGGGTCGTGGAGGAGCGTCCCGTCCGCGTGCTCCGCTCCAGGTGTGTGTGTAGCGCGTGACGCACCGGTCGGCGTGGTGGGAACGGGTGACGTCCACTTTACTTCCGCATGGCACATATGAAACAATGCTCCTCCACAAAACCAGTTTAGAATCCAGTTGCTTCTGTACTCGTTTATTGAAAATGCCGACTGTCGGAGATGTGGCCTAGCGGTTTGTGCAACACGCTCCAGGACAGACTGGCTTGAAAAGGGTTTGAATAGTCTCGACATGTCCTGACCCCTTTCTACTGACTCTGTCAATAAATAGTGTCAAAAAGACCTCCAAGTAATTAAAAAGTATTAATAACGTGCGTATATATATATATATATATATATATATATATATATATATATACATATATACATACACGTATAGTTTTATTTATTATAATAATCAATATATATAATGTATTATTGATTATTATAATAAATAAAAATATATGTGTAGAAAAAAAACAAAAATAACAACAATTTATATTATTATTATTATTATCATTGTTATTATCATTATTATTATATTTTGAATGACTATATTCTTAATTTGAGTAAGCAAGAACCATATATACTATATAACTATGTATAAAATGTATTATAATTGCCATTTTATATAGTTAAGAAAACTATATATTTAGAACAAATATATTCTTGATTTTATATAAATAAATAAAAAAATAAAAATAAAATATATATATATATATATAATTTATTATTATAATAAATAATACAACTATACGTGTAGAATAAAAACAAAAAGAACAATTCATATTATAATTATAATTATTATTATATTTTGAATGACTATATTCTTCATTTGAGTAAGCAAGAACCATATATACTATATAACTATGTATAAAATGTATTATAATTGTCATTTTATAGTTAGGAAAACTATATATTTAGAATAACAACAAAACAACATTTTATATTATTATTTTATTTTTGAATGACTACAGTATATTCTTAATTTAAGCAAGCAAGAACCATATATACTGTATAACTATATATACAAATTATATAAATTTGTTAATTATAATAAAATAATAGCTTTAGAATAAAATTCTAATACAAATTTAAAATTAACTATTAATTTATTATTTTATTTTAAAGTGTGCATGCAAAAATTTGCTTTTCACAACAAAAAAATTATATCGATATTCTTCAAACTGTGAAGGACTTTCTTTGTAGATATTTCTATTGAGATTCAAAAGCTGCACTTATAAAATAATCACACGAGTGCTGAAGACAGCAATCAACATCTGCATGACACACACACACACACACGCATGTACACACACACACGTGCACACTCACACACGCATGCGCACAAACACACAAGCACACTCACACACATGCATACACACACACGCATGCGCGCACACACACACACACACACACACACACACCTCCTCTCATTCTAGTCCAAACCTGGACCACAATCAAAGACTTCCTCAGGAGGAGTGTAGAGCTCTGACAGAAAATGTAATAAAAACTACATGAGCAGTCATCCATTTCTAATGGGGCTTCTTTAAATCTTGAAAGGGAGACTTAGTGCATTAGTCTTTTTCCTTTCTTTGTTGTGTTCCTTTAATGCTTTCCCACAGAAATGTATGCAAATCTCTGGCTAATGCTAACAGCGATGACAAAGAGCCAGTTCCTCCCTGAGTCTGTGCCATCCAGAGCATTGCTGGCCAACCCAGACTCCTCTTTCATTTCTCTCTTTAATAAAGTCATCTTAATGTTTGCACATTACAGATCACTGACAACCATCACACCGCCTATTTACTTTACATAATAGCAGAAATATCCAGCCTTATTATACATGCATTAACATATCATTTATATTTTACATTATACATAAACATACTGTAAATATGTTAATACCCTGTAAAATATAATCAACTATATAAATAATGATATTAATGGATATAATTTTTTATAGATTCTTACTACCATATTAAACACTATATAAAATATATATTACATTATATATGAAAATAAAATATTACAAAAGTTTATAATATTTTATAAGTTTATAAGTTTTCCCGCGACAATGGATATATATATATATATATACACATATATATACATATATACATATATATATATATACATATATATACATATATATATATATATATATATATATACATATATATACATATATATATATATATATATATACACACACATATATATATAATATATATATATATATATCATATATATATATATATATATATATATTCTTTTTTTTTGTGTGTGTGTGTGGGGGATAATTTCATTAGAATCTATTACATAGTTTTATATAAAAATAATCAGGCCAAATATCCAAAAATGTAAACTGTTCGACCACACACCGTTTAAACAATGTCAGTTCTAGGCAAATTGTGTTGCAATGGTAGATTATGTTGTGACTTACAACAGTGTCTGTGACTTATTCACATTATTTATTAAATATTTCATACAGAGTATACCAGATGCTAAATATAAATCCCAAAGAGATGTTTCTTCCTAGTGCCTGTTTGTTAGAGCAGCAGTGTGTGTGTGTGTGTGTGTGTGTGTGTGTGCGCGTATTGGCTGCGTACTGTTGTCACTGAGTGATCTGCCTCTACGTTTGTTCACAAACTACTTTTTATTTCTCCACCCAATCCCTCTTGGCTATCTCTCTTTCTCTCTCCCTCCCTCGCTCTCTCTTTCTCTCTCTCTCTCTCTCTCAATCAGTAGAAAAGCCCAGCAAAATTTACTCCCCTCGCTGGAGCGAAAAAAAAAAAAAAACAGCCAACGTGATCCTCTCTTGAGGGAAATCAGATCCCTGTAAGAGAGCCGGGCCATTCACTCCAGGATACAGATACAGAGCCGCCAACGGACACCAGCGAGAGGAAATGATACTTATCACATAGAGGAATAAAGACCGGATTATACCAGGCATAGAGACACTGTAAATGGCATGAAATAAAACCTAAAAATACTGCAGGAGCAAAAAAAAACAACAACAACAACTACGGTTGGGTAAAAATACTGGAACTGAATTATTTCCCTCTCATTCGACTACATTAATGGTTCTTGAGCATCTGCATCCTTGTGCCAATGTTTCAGAGTCTAATATCGAGAGGCAAAATTAAGTACTATTTTTCCCTGTCATGGTATTTTGCACATTTAAAATGGTAAAAAAAATTGTTATAGAAATGAATACTTTTCACACCTCACATGCAGTTGGCCAAGGTGTTCAGCGCTGCGTTTCCCAAAAGCATTGTGAGCCCAAGTTGATTGTGGAGACCATTGCCACCAGTGTTCTCTAAGATCAACTTAGCTCACGATGCTTTTGCACGTTAGCATGTTGATATGCAGTGTTTAAGATTTTCTGAGTCATTTTAGCATGTTGATAAAGATTTGCTAATCTTCTTTGAGTACTTTTTGACATTGCTATACAATTGCGAATGTTTTCTGAATCGTTTTTAGCATGTTGCTACACATATGCTAAGGTTTTCAGAGTACTTTTTAACTGTATGTGTATGCTAAGTTTACCAGAGCATGTTTTAGCATGTTGCTATTTGGTTGCAAATATTTTTGGGAACCATTTTAACATGTAGCTTTGTGATTAAGGTTTCAGAGACATTTTTAACATGCTGTTGTGCCATTCTAAAGTTTTGAGTAGATTATAATGTGTTGCTACACGGCTAGTTTTCGGGGTAGTTTTAGCATGTCGCTAAACACATAAGGTTCAGCAGAAACTTCATAAGATTAAGCACTCTGGCCATATTTTGCCTGAACATGCTGTCTAGTCAGTTCACTAGGTTTCGAACCAGAACTAATAATACTTGTAAAAGAGTGGCCCGGCTCCTAGTAAAAAAAACGAAAAGTGTAGCAGTAGCTTCTGGTCAGAACACACTCGTTTTCCCAGCCTCTTTATCTGTGGTGAGTGAACAGGACAACAGGGCAGCCATTTCTTCTTGTCAATTCCCACCACATCCATTCACACCTGGCTGACACCTTTTACTGGTCAAGGAATGAATCAGTCACACTTACTGTTCTCCCCAGGTACTGTAGACTAAAAAAGGACATCAACATGAAGAAGGACTACAGCGTTTCCCTGTCAGCGGCGGCCCAGAGGGTATGGTGAAAAATCGCCATCGATAAAATAACATTTTTCAAAGAGCGTCACTGCTCTTTTAATCTTCGCTCGCGACAATGGATGGCTTCTGGGATGCGTTTCATTTCATCTGAACACAAACAATATTTCAAAGGGCTTAATAACAGTTACACAAATGAGCGTCATTAATTACCTGTTAATGGAGCAATGACTGTGCCACCTTGTACCGCGCTGTTGTTGCGCTGGGAGACTGGAGCGGGAGGCTATACACATATGCGCAAGTGTTATTAGCCTCGTTGCTTGACGTTTTTTTACATTGTAAAATAAGACAGCTAGCTTTTGCATTTAGATATCACACAACTATTAATACGCCAATTTGGGGTCAATATAGTACATGCTGATTGGTCAAATACAGCATTGTGGCCATGCTAAAATGCCTGTTTGAATGACAATTTGTGTCCTTAGTATTATAATTATCTACTATTAAATACATGTGGTGGTCATGTTGGTGATTCAGGTTTGAGTCCAGTCTGCAACAAGTTTCTAAAAAGTTTCGGGGGGAAAAAAAGCTATGCAAACCGCCTTTGATCCCCAACACTGTGATTCACCAAGGAAAGAAATACTGGGCCTCATAATGAAAAATGAACAAACTTTTATATGTGGGTAGGTAACATGAATGACCTTTCATAAAGATATTAGGTTGAAATGTACATATGCATAAAGAAAAGTGTATTTGGTATTTGTGTGCCTTCGCTAATTCATGTAATTAGGTGCAACAAATAATAGATATATACAGTACTGTGCAAAAGTCTTAGGCACGTTAGTATTTTCTAGTATTTTTTAGTATTTATATATTTTATCTGCTTGTGTTTCATGAATGAGGCCAAAATCTCTGCATCTGAAACCCAAAGCTACATAATTATAATCAAAATTAAACAACAAAAGCACAAACAATTTTTGTGTTTTACTCACTAGATAACACATTATTCACCAACCAGCAAATCCCGATGAATACACTTGGGGCTGAGTTAACCATTGATGAATTAAAGACACAGCAAGCCGTCATAAATTTGGACACCCCGGTGTTGCCTGCCTTGTGATAAAGTGCGTCGCTGGATGGGCGCCGCTGCTACGTGTGTATCTTTCAACCGCCTGCCACTTTATCTTCCGCATCCTGCAAGATTACATCTCCTGGGTTCAGGTAGGGATCCATCATGGCTATTATTACCTAAAGTCACATGCCACATCTATCACCCACTAAGGTTACTATAACCTCAATATTAAGGGAGGAAAAAAATCCACTGATAAACAGTAGGAGAAAAGGAATGGCCCGCGCTCGAAGGTTTCATCTTCCTTTCACTTTTAATAAGCTACTCAGAGGAATAAAGATTACAGGCCATATTTAGCATGCAGAACAAATCAGGGTGCTACTCGCCCTGCGCACCTGCTAGGAGCTGCTCATTAGGAGCCTATGGTATTAGTATGGAGACAACCTCTGATTGAACAGTCTAGCTATACAACGCTACGATCCTGTGCTAGGCTTTACGTTACATTAGGTTAGACAAATTTGCCTGAAATGACCTTTGTTCTGAAGTGAGCTTCGTACAATAGACCTGACTCACGAATGATTTTGAAACAACTGAGTATGATGTTAGCATGTTGCTAAGCTAACAGCGCAAAACTTTATGCAAGGATAAAAAGATGCAACTCATGTGATAATCTCTGACTAAACTATTTTTACTTTCCCATAGTTAATTTTGGCTAAAACTAGGCACCTTGGAAGGCAGCATGATAAGATAATGCCTTTCACAATAGTCTTCGCATATGAACCCTCAAAATGTAGCCTATGACCCCTCAAAATGTCACGTGAAGGTGCGTCACATTTACCGTTTGCCTTGTTCTGTTCAAGGTGGACACACAGATTCACTGTATTGACCAACAGAAAGTTGCTTGGTTTGAAAGTGACAACTGATTTTGATGTTAGCATGTGGCTAAGCTAACAGCGCAAATCTCTAACCAGGATAAAAATTGGCAACTCACACAATATTGAGTAAAATAATTTTGATGCTTTTCCGAAGCGAATGAGGATAGGTTTATTTACCATCAACATTTATCTCGTCTTGTTGGCCACTTGGGATTTCTTTCCCCCACTCATCTCACTGCAATGACTTCTAGGATTGCCTTCTCAGCGAAGGATACATGTAATGCCACAATTAGTTTTGGTTAAAACAAGGCAATTTAGAACGGTTTTCACATATGAACCCTATGTAACCATTGTTCTGCGAATTTCCGTGAATGAATTCTCAGTAATTTCAATAGGAATTCACGCGATATGACATTTTTTGTAAGAGCGAAAGATTTCACTACAAAGATTTCACAAGGAGTTCAAGTTGGACACACAGATTCATTGCACTGACCAACAGAAAGCTGCTTGGTTCAAAAGTGACAACAGATTTTGACGTTAGCATGTGGCTAAGCGCTAACAGCGCAAAACACTAATAAGGATAAAAATAGGCAACTCGCACAACATTTAGTCAAATAATTTCTGATTTAACAATTTTTTATACTTTTCCATATTGAATGAAAAGTAGGTTTATTTACCATCAACATTTCTCTCGCCTTGTTGGCCACTTTGGATTTTCTCCCCTCTCATCTCACTGCAATGACTTCTGGGAATGCCTTCTCAACGAAGGATACATGCAATGCCACAATTAATTTGAGCTAAAATGAGGCATCTTAGAAGGCAGCAAGATAAGATAACGTCTTTCAGAACAGTCTTTGTATATGAACCCTTAAAAAATGTTTCCTGAAAGTGCAGTCGCAAGATCGAGCAAAAGATTTCCCTATGCAGATTTTGCAACTGAATTGCACCGTATACTTCCAGAAAACAGCTTGGATTGAAAGCGACCAACACTGAACTGATTTCAACTGAATAATGACTGTTTACTATTGTCTTTTCGAGCTGCTCAACAGCACAATTGAATTATGTTTGAATCACTGAATCTTAATTTTCCTGTTTATCACTATAAAGCTGCTTTGAAACAATCTCTGTTATATAAAGCACTATATAAATAACGGTGACTTGACTTCATACATCGCTGCACTAATGACAATAGACAATGAACCTTTTTCGCTTGCAAAACGTCGCCGACATTTCACTAAATGACCACATCTTAAGTAGGAAGCTCATCAGGTTTTGGAACGAGCAAAGGTTGTGTCAAGCTAGTCGGAAGGAAACCAGGGTTTCAGGATACAGCAAACGGACAAAGCGAACATCGCAAGGCTAGTCGCTAAGTCGGAAAATCATTCAACCTCATTCAAGTTCATAACATAATTCATATGCAATAACACCACCCTGACCCTGCTCCACCCGTTTTATACTTCAAATTACACTTAGATCAGAGCATCAACTCTCATAATACATTCAAAGCAATTAAGTTCAAATATATGCAAAGGATTATTTACTTTGAAACCAGTCTTGTTATTCTGCTGCATATCCAACAACAACACTCATTACTGTGGCTTGGCATCAGAGAAAGTGGAGGGGACCATGTAAATATTTAAAGCCCCCACAAATATATAAATATTCATTCCAGAATGATTTGATGCGCTAAATAAATAATCCCTTATTAAATAAATGACAGCCTAAATAAAACTTTAAAAACAGGATCTAGGGAAATGAAGATGAAATGAATCAGACGGGGTTGGAAGGGATGGAGGAAGTGAAGGGGTGGTGGTGGTGGTGGTGGGGGGGATGTCAGCTATCACTCCACTACTTTCAATTCCTGATAGCAGCCATGCAAAAGAGCCAAACTAATTAAAGACGAACCACCAATTAGATGATCTTTAGCTGTACCTTTTGAGGGAGGGACCCAAGAAAGACCCTAAAAGGAACTCATATCAGATGCCCAAAAATGGCTAGTATTCGAATGTGATCTTTGTTTCTAAATAAACATGACCTTTTAGACACACACCTTTTTTGGACCTGTAAAAACTTAAAAATAAAAATAAAATAAAAACATCTGAATGAATTGTTTTGAATTAATTGTTCAGTTAATAAAATAAAGTAAAAATAAAACTTTATTTAATAAATAAATAGAATGGTTTATCATTTGCGAGAATAAAATAAAACAGATAGATAGATAGACAGACAGACAGACAGACAGACAGACAGAAAGATAGAAAACTGTTGTTTCAACTTAAAAAGTATTTGTGCAGCCTTAAAATTGTAAGTTTAGTCAACTTAAATATACAAGTTGTCACTTACTGTAGTACAACTTCACATACACAAACACTTTTTAAGTTGAATGAACAAAAAAAATACAGTGCAGACAGACAGACAGACAGACAGACAGACAGACAGATAGATAGATAGATAGATAGATAGATAGATAGATAGATAGATAGATAGATAGATAGAAAGATAGAAAATTGTTGTTTCAACTTAAAAAGTATTTGTGCAGCCTTAAAATTTTAAGTTTAGTCAACTTAAATATACAAGTTGTCACTTAGTACAACTTCACATACACAAACACTTTTTAAGTTGAATGAACAAAAAAAATTACAGTGCAGACAGACAGACAGACAGACATATACAGATAGATAGATAGATAGATAGATAGATAGATAGATAGATAGATAGATAGATAGATAGATAGATAGATAGATAGATAGATAGATAGATAGATAGATAGATAGATAGATAGATAGATAGATAGATAGATAGATAGATAGAGATATATCTCTCCATATAAGATCCACAGGACAGCGCCACCTCTCATCTAATCCCGCGGACACGTAACTGCTCCTTTATGGCGACTCAGCCTGAGCTATAACTCACTGAGCGGCGGGAACACGGCCTTTGTGATGGCCATGATTAGTCTTTTGTGTTCCAGGTAGAATAAAGATGAAATTCTACAGGCCAGTCATTGCAGATCTATTTTCAGCGTACTCCAAAAAGTTATTTCTCTTTCGCTCGCAGTCTATCTTTTTGTTCTTTTTTTATGCCTCTTTTTTTGAAGGTTTGATATGAAGCCTGCAGGGTCTCAAAAGATAGAGGCTGCTCTGTGGGGAAATACAGCAAAGAAACACAATAGGAGCAATCTTGCCCTTTAGTATGCTTTGTACTTCACTGGACCCCGGTGTGGTCGAGCCATTTAGGCTCTTTTTTTCAAACCTCAGCCATTATTGTCTCACTGCACTTTACCTTTACATGCGCCGTTCGTTCACGTCACTAGACTAGGAGGATAGACACACAGCATAGACAACCAGGAGTTTTTGGGATAGTTTACCTATAAATTAAGGTTCTATCATCATTTATGCTCCATCATGTACTTCCAAAGTCATAAACAGTGAATTTTTCGAGGAACAATTTTCTATCTAATGTGAATTGGGTGAATTGAGACTGTGGTGGTCAAGCTCCAAAATGACAAAAAAGCAGCATAAAAGTGTCTGAAAGTGATTCATACAACTTGTGCAGTATATTTCAAGTCTTCTAAAGTGCGCCCTCGCTCTCAAAAGTTCAGTAGAGAAGTACCAATGTCCTATTCACAAACACATTGTTTATTTGAGTCGGAGGTTTTCAATAAATTGGCTATTCAGAACACAAAACCGGACAGACCTTACAGACTTATCCGATTTCCATATCTCACACAAATAAATTGTTCTTTTGAATCTGATCTTTTTTAGAAAATCAGTTAATCCAGTTCACAAAAACAGACTGAATGATTCCTACATGAATCGGACTGGTCCAGTTTTCGTAGCTCACACAAACTATTTGTCAGATTCATATGAATCAGTTAATCCAGTTCACATTAAGTCCAGTTCACGGACTGAATGATTCATACACGAATCGGAATGATTTGGTCTATTTGCTCTTTTTAGTCTGATCTTTTCAATTAACCTTGTTAACAAAAATGGACAGAATGATTCATACACAAATCGGAATGATTCAGTTTCCGTACTTCACGCAAACTATTTGTCACAGTCAAATGAACCGGTTAATCCAGTTCACATAAATGGACTGCATGATTCATACACAAATCGAAATTATTCAGTTTTCGTAGCTCACGCAAACTATTTGTCATAGTCAAATGAACCGGTTAATCCAGTTCACATAAATGGACTGCATGTTTCATACACAAATCAAAATGATTCGATTTTCGTAGCTCACACAAACTATTTGCTCTTTTTAGTTTGATCTTTTCAATTAACCTTGTTCACAAAAATGGACAGAATGATTCATACCCAAATCGGAATGATTCGGTTTTCGTACCTCACGCAAACTATTTGTCATAGCCAAATGAACCAGTTAATCCAGTTCACATAAATGGACTGAATGATTCGTTTACACTAATGAGACTGATCTGGATTTTGTATCTCACACAAACCATTTGTTCTTTTGAGTCTGATCTTCTCAATAAATCCTTTTTCCGGTCAATGAAAACTGACTGAATAATTTCTACACAAATCGGACTGATCCAGTTTTCAAATCTCATGCAAACAAATCATTCTTTTATGTCCAATCTCTTCAATGAATCAGCTGATCTGGTTTACAATGATTCAAACACAAAACGGACAGATAGTTTTTGATTCTCACATTATTTTGAGTAAGATATTTCAATGAACTGGTTAATCCAGTTCACAAAACTGGATTGAATCATTTGTAAATGAAATCTGATCCAGTTGATCGCATTGACAGCTCATTGGAAGGGAAGATTATCAATAAATAATGAAGTCATTTGAAGCTTGACAACCCCAGTTCCCATTCATTTTATTATTATTTGTTATACAAAAAGACATATAGGCCAGTATATTCATTCTCCAATGGTGTTTCTCGGATTAAAGAAAGTCACATGGATTTGAAACAACATGAAGATGAGTAAATGATGAGTACTTTCTTTTTGGGAGAATTCCTTCAATAAAACAAGCCGTTTTCGGCAGGTTTAATACATTCTGCTTTCAAAACACCAGTGCTATGCAAATACAGTATGTGACGAGGGCCCGAGATGTGATAATTATGGGCTTATTTGTTATCTGTCACTTCTCTTATTGCTCAGGGACATCAGGCGAGTTTAAAGGGGCCCATCAGAGGGGATCGCATTTGCTGGAGCACCAGTGATGATTCAAAGAGAGGCAGACACCCATGCAGTTGAAGAACCTGTCAATAAACTGTCACAGTGACAGCCATGTTCTTCTGAGACCCGCAATGTGTGCCGACTGCTTGGAAATATGTCACTCACAGAGGCAGCCAGCTTTTTCTATCAGGAACCAGGGAAAAAATAAATAAAAAAGTGTCTTTTTTGAATCTGCAAGGCGACTGAAAACAAATCTGGTTTTAGATTTAGTTATCCGGTGTTGTCGATGCAGAGAGTGAAAAGTTAATCATTCTAAAAAAATAAAAAAATAAAAAAAATAAAATTTAATTCAATTACAGAACTGATGCAAACCGAGGTAGAAATGTAACATAAATAAATAAAAGTAATCTTAGTAAATTAGACAATTATAAAAGACAGTAGGGTTAAAAAATCTAAGACAATGAAATTGTTTTTTTACTATAAATGATATTATGAGCAAAACAATGAGTAAAAAGCTGAAAATAAAAAGGAACATGAATGTCAGAATGTTTTAGTATTTGGCCTTTCCATATTTTGCTTTTAAAGATAGCAGCACTCGAATATCACAAGTGCACTTTGATTAGTGACCTAAAAAAAATTCTAGAAAACATTTAGTTTTAGTATTATTATTATTATTATTAACTCCATTTTGAGTTTTAAATGTTTTCATTTTGATTGTAGTCTCAGATTTTTGAGTGCATCTGTATCTATTCAATAGAAACAATGGATAATAATAACAAACAGAAAAAGTGACAAACTGAGTATAACAATAATAATTATTATTATTATTTGATATATGAGTTGTGGCGCACACACACTTCATTCAGCTAAGCACGTCGTCTGTCCTTGCTCTATAACACTGCATATGAAACCTGATAGAAGTATGTTGTCCGTCATCCATCTTGATTTGCTTGCATTACCAGGTGTATGTATAAGCACAGAGTACCTGCCACTTAGTGGAGGAACCCTGGAACTGTAACCGTGTGTGTGTGTGTGTGTGTGTGTGTGTGTGTGTGTGTGTAGGTACTAGAAGCAGCAGTGTGTGACCACGCGAGCGGTTACCATCGTAACCATCACATCATACACACTACTCTGTGTTCCAAAGGTCACTAACAGGTGTGATCTAACAGTCCTGACAAGTTAACAACCTTTCGAGAGTTTTGACTCCAAGTACAAGAAATAAAAACACTGTTTTATGCATAAATTCAAGATGTGACAGAAAAGGCTGAGATATAACAGACACGCATGTGTTTTGATGGGAAAAGCCACAGGATTTGTAATTGACACATTACGGCTGTGCCTTTATACAAGCTAAATAAAATGTCTTGGTTGTTGGCAGTTATGCGATTTATCATTTCTCACAATTTAGCTATCCACATTTGACAGCTTGTCTTGTAATTACTTAATGGTTTCCTACCTACTACTACAGTTCTTTGTTACATATCTGAAATAGTACTAAAGTAAAACGAAATTGCAGAGTTTTAAAAAAAAAACATGTGAACGATAATTTTGATAACCTTGTCATATATACAACAAGCTAACCTCCACAAAACAAAACAAACAAAACAAAAAACCTTGTCATAAAAACAAACTAACCTCCACAAAACAAACAATATAGACCACAAAACAAAATGAAAAACTTTGTTATAAATACAGGAAAACCTCCACAAAACAAAAAATACAAATCACAAAATAAAACTAAAATCTTTGTCATTAATACACGCTACCCTCCACAAAAAAATAAAAATAAAAAGCCATATCATAAATACACGTTGACCTCAACAAAACAAAACAAAACACCCTATCAAAAATAAAAGCTAACCCCCACAAAACAAAACAAAACAAAACAAAACAAAACAAAACAAAACAAAACACCTTATCAAAAATACAAGCTAACCCTCACAAAACAAAACCTTGTCATAAATACAAACTAACCTCCACAAAACAAACAATAAAAACCACAAAACAAAATGAAATGAAAAACCTTGTCATAAATACAGGCTGACCTCTATAAAACAAAACAATAAACACCCTCTAAACTGACCACAAAAAAAAATAAAAAATAAAAAAAAAATTCATGCGTGTCCAATTACTTTACACTGTATGCGAAGAATTTTGCTATTTTGTTTTTAATTATTAAACTCACTTACCTTTATGATGTAATTCCAAAGGAGCAGACCAACACGCAGCACCAATTCAGAGAGAGAGAGAGAGGGAGAGAGAAAAGGAGGCAAATCAGTACCATAAACAACACATATTACAGAATTTATAGCACGTTTCCACTGCATCAAACAAATAACCCCCCCAGCATTAATGACTACGCTAATAAAAATGCCTCCCGTATGCATTAAGATACTCTGTTACACACTACATACTCTGCACAAAAAACATTCCTAATAAAACAAATGAAGGTACTTCATCAAACGGCCCCATCAAGACTAGAAACGTGCCTTCCAAATGTCAGAGTTTATGAAAGAGACCCCTACTGGATGAGGAAAGGAACCAGGGGGTCTCATAAAACCATGCCTGCATCATATTTCAAAATAAAAAATAATAAAGAAAAACAAAGAAGGAAAAGTTTTGCAAAAGATCTTTTTTTTTTTGCATCACAATTAATCACATTTCATTCATATTATTAACATTTCAGTTAACATTTTACTGTATTAAAAAAAAAATAATTAAATGACATCAAAATCTCTATAAAGGCGTATTTTTTTCGTATTTATTATTGACATTCGTGTAAATGTATAATTGCAGTATTTTAAACTGATGATTAATGCTTACGAAACAACCTGACATTTTCAGAACAAGGTAAAAGCTTCAGCATAAAAGCCCCTCCATGCACACGGAGAGCTTGGTACCCAACCGGAAAACACACACTCGCACTCATTATCGACACAGGTGGGTGTAACCCTCTCGGTGCGGCTCTCTGTGAGAGCTGTCGAAAAGCTGAATCACATCGGCTCTGACGCGGCGTCAAAGCCCTCGGCCTCCAGCGGCAGTGAGACAGATAATGTCCAATGAGCTGTGCAGTGTAATTGAAGTGTAGATTACTATCAGCCATGTGTTTGCCAGATCAAAAACCCTTTAAAAATACACACAGAGTGCTCGTGTGGAGCGGGCAGAGCTTTGCTTGACTTTCTGCTACCCCAGCTAAATGTACGGGAAAACGTAAGCCATTTACACTGAGGATTGGGGCTTTGTACTTGTAAAAATTAGGGTGAGGATTTGCCATCACCTGAAAACAAATCACCACATGGATGGGGAAGAGAGAGAGAGAGAGAACAAGCAAGAACAGGCTACTAATAGTTTCTGTCCAAAAATGGCATGCTGCAAAACCCCACCCACACTGAAAGTCACTGGCCCAAATTAAAGTTAATTTGGTGTAAATCAAAGACCAATCATGTCCTGACTTACTTTTGAAAATGTATATTTTTTTCTCAATATTCCACCAGTCAATATACTGATTCACTCAGAAATATGGATAAATAGAAAGTCTTATTTTATTTTATTATTTTTATTTATTTATTTTATATATTATGCCTTAATTGCATACCTCGGGTCTTTTTTTCGACCCAGGGAGTAATTTAATACCCTCCCCCTCATTCATTTTTTAAAGTTTGACATCAACCAATATACATCACAATAACCACAAAAAAAAAAAAAAAAAAAAAAAATAAAGTGTCTGTTTTCTAATGAATTATTTTTGTAAAAAAAATGTATAGGTAGTGTGAGAAAAAAAAAATTCTGCACAAATATAATTGAATCTCTGATGACCCAAATAGTGCAATTCACCTTTATTCTTCAAGGTGGCAATATCTGATACACAATGATGAAGTGATGTTGCACTCATAATTACTGCAGGCAGAAAACAAAAGAATACGCAAGTACCGAAATGGCTCTGTGATTTACAGCAGAGCAAGTACTGAACGCAATCAAATAGTGTCACTGTCACTTGATGGTGGATCTATTGAAGAAGCTGTCAGCGATCAAAATATTGATTTTGAAGATGTTGAAAATGATAGTTTTGAAAATATATTTGAGATCTTGAATATGAGCCAGATGTTATATGTAATGAGCTCTGATGAGGACAGTGATGATGGTATTAAACATCTGCTCAAACTGAACCCCTTCCAAGCTCTAAAAGAAAACAAAATATGCTTTATTTTATTCTTCTGTTATTGTTACTCTAATATCAGGAGAGTTTATATTATCGCGACAGGTAGACATTCAGCAGTGTTAGATATTGATCCGGGTCTCTAAAGTCCTGAATATATAATAATGATTGGCAAAACATTCATGCATTTAAGAGTTAAATGTAAGTGTGATACGAGAGACATGAAAGGCTTCAGATACCCAGATGGGCGGTAAGTTATTCAGTGTTGCTATTGACTACAGTAGTTATCGGGGAATAATAAACCTCAGAATGTTGTGACTATTAAATTATATTATATTGTGCTGTTGAGCCAAAACATTATGACCAGTCACACTTGATGATCATTCGTCATCTCCTAACAAGGCCAAATATTAAGGTCTGGGCAGATTAGATGATAAGCAAATGATCAGTTCTTGTAATCAACATGTTGGATGCAGGAGAAAAGGGCAGGAATAAAGATTCAAGCTACTTTGACAAGGGCCAAATTGTTATGGCAAGGCGACTAGGTCAGAGTATCGCTAAAATGTCAAGGCTTGTGTGTTGCTCCCAGTCAGTAGTGGTGAGAATTTACCAACAATGTCCGAGGAGGGACAAACCACAAACTGGCAACAGGATGTTGGCCACCCAAGGCTCATTGATGAGGCTCTGGTCCCGTCTGGTCTAAGCCAAAAGAAGGTCTACTGTGGCACGTCACACAAAATGTTAATGATGGTTATGGGAGGAATGTGTCACAAAAACACTCTACTGCGTATGAGGATGCGTATCTGCAGACCAATCAGAGTGCCTATGATGACCCCTGTCCACCGTCAAAAGCATCCAAAATGGGAACGCAAAAGTCGCAACTGGACCTTGAAGCAGTGGAAGAAGGTCGTCTGGTTCAATGAGTGCATGTGCGTGTACGTACTATGCACCGTTTACCTGGGGAAGTGAAGGCATCAGGACGCACTGTGGGACGACGACAAGCCTGTGGAGGGAGTGTGATGCTCTGGACAATGTTCTGCTGGGAATCCCTGGGTCCGGACATTCTTGTGGACGTCAATTTGACATGTGCCACCTACCTAAACAGACCTCAGACCACAGATCTCAATGCAATTGAGCATCTGTGAAATGTGCTGAACCAACATGTTTGATCCACGGCGGCTCAACCTCACAACCTACAGGACTTGAAGGATCTGCTGCTAACATCTTGGTGCCAGAGACCACAGGACACCTTCAGGGTCTGGCTGAATATTAGGCAGGTGGTCATAATGTTTTGGCTCATCTGTGAATTACATTACATTACATTACATTATTAGTAGTAAATTTGGTTTTATTCAGGATCCTATCAGCTACCAAAAGCAGGTAGAAAAACCAGGAACGAACTGCATTCACATTTTACAGTCTGTGTAGGACAAGTGTGAACCTGGTGAATTTGGGCTCATTGGATGAATGACAGATGAGACAAGAACTGAAGCATCAGTCACGGGGCAGAACACATATAGCACTGTGATCACGACCACTGTTTGAAGGTATCTAAACCACAGGCATGCAAGATATGAAGTCCAAAAGCTTCCAGAGAGCTAAAAAACACAGAAAAACAAGACTTTCTGAAGAGAAAATGGGGGGAAAATGGTAACACTTAGTAACACTTGAACCCTAAGTAACATCACACAATCAACTGCACAATTTTGGGCCTCGTTCATGATCGTAAAATGATGAATGATGCACAGAAGCAGAATTCTTAGGGTTAAGTGTTTGCTCAAATCCTTAACTCTAAGTAAGAGCAACAGTGACTGCTTTAGCAAACAGCACAAATAAGAGTCAGAGTGAGAGAAGGATCCACAGAAGTCCCGTAGTTTGCTCTGTTCTTGAGCCGACCCTCATTACTGTACCTCAAGCTGCATTCCAATCACCCTTTGAAGTGCTTTGAGCTGCTCCTCTCCATGAAAACGAGCACCGTTAATCCACTTGTTAATTAAGAGCGTGTTTGCAGGCTCATGTCTGAAGTGCCCCTTTCTCCTTGAAAAGACTTGAAGGGCCTTGAAAGAAGATTGATATCAAAAGGAACCAACTCGATTTTTCACTGATAAAACGAGAGAAGCCATATGCTGACAAGCAGGCGCTTTAATATGTTACTCGTGCGTCGGATCACACCACCAGACTCGAGTGTTTATACTCCGGGCTGTTGCTTACTCGCGCAGAGTGGCAGAATTTCGAGAGTCTTCCACTGAAGGAAAGACAAAACAAGCACCATGATTTGCTTCTTTGAGGAGCGAGTTCTGTTCTCCAAGCCGTGCGAGGAACTCGGCGCCTACAGTGCAATTCCTGGCTCAATGTGATTAACGCTCTTCCTTCCTTGAACCAAATGAACACACACTAAGAAATTTTAAAAGAAGTTTTGGGGGTTTTCAGAGGGTGGAAGGCATGAGTGTCACTTTCATAAAAAGTAGTAGTAGTTCACAGATGTGCCAGTTTTTTGTCACAAAATGGCAAAGGCTGAGCTTATTAATATTATTTATGATATACACAACTAGTTTAGCACTATTTTGGTAGTTTGTAGGGCTAGGTGTCACCAATTATCTTACATTGCACTTTCAACATGAAGATTCTAATCCACACTTGTATTTACCAAAATTTCAACATAGGCTCATTGGAAATGCTAAGCTGAAAAGGCGGTTGCCAATAAACCATTGCTAGATCCACGTTCATCTGTTACAGTTGAAACTGAATGCACTTTTAGCGCCACTCACTGGATATTTCATTTCCGAACTGTAGTTATACACACAACAACCATAGTAACAAAACGTTGCAAGAGATCAAAATTCATCTCTTTCGAATAAAACTGAACACACTTTTAGCGCTACTCAATGTACATTTCGTTTTCCAAACTGTGGCGATACACACATATATACACAAGGCTGTTGGTTTAACATGTTTACATAATTAGTTATGAAAAAATAACATGAAAAAAAAAGATATATCGCACCCGCCCACAGTACCGCTGACACCCACATACATAATATTGTCTGTTTTTGCTCAATTTTGCTAACTTTTGTGCATCTTCGAGCAACACACAACAGTGTTTCGTTTCTGAATGAATCCGTGTTTTGAGCGAATCAGTCGGGTGAACCAATGATTCAATGGCACATTCAAAAAGAGAGCCATTTACTTCATTCCTGAATGCCACCTACTGGCAGTTTTAGTTTTTGATTTAGAGTATCACTTCGTTAAAAAACAAAACAAACAAAAAAAAATCATATTTTGAGGATAGTTTGCCCAAAAGTAAAAATTCTTCTTCGTTTACATTTACATTTACTCACAAATACATTCAAGCTTTTTCATTAAAGGGGCTATATGCTTTTTTCTGAAATTTAAACTCGCGACTGACACCTGTGGCCAAAAAACGGAACTGCTCTTCCTTTCTGCTCGCTCTCGTACGTGCACACTTCACAAGTCATCCGCTGCAAAGAAGTCAACATTATGTTTACAGAGGTAAGAACAGTCAAATACATATATTGTTTGAGAAACTAAGTTTGTTTGCTGACTAGCGGTGGTGGCAGAGTGATCTGAAACGTTTAACATGAACGCGCTTGACGTCACATCCGCAGACAGCGCGCGAAAAATCCGACCCGACAGAAAATAGGAAAAATAGGATACAGGCTTATAGGTGCACCCACTGTGAGCTGACAAGGTGTCAGTATGCTCATCAGGAGATGTTTGAGTCATACATGGTCAAATAAAAAGGCTATTGTTACGTTTATTTTGGGGAAACAGTTGCATATAGCCCCTTTAAGTGGTGGGTACAATCCACCATGGCACTAAAGTGGTTGGGACAAGTCACTACTACACCCGTGTTAAAATATGCCTGTTGCGGAAGGGCAAAAACAGGATTTTGGATGAGCTGGGTGGGGGCAGACAATGTACGATTGTCCATTTCTCTCTCCTCTTCTGATGAATGTTCTGTCGTTCTTCGGTAAACAGGGAGAAGACCTAAAGAAAAGAGAGGAGCGCTCTCGTTCTCACTCATTCCTCTCAGCCCTGAGGGTCTTATCCAGGCAAAGACAGAAACCAGCTTTGCACGGCCCCCCTAAACCCCCTACTGTGCCAACAACTCTCCTCTTCTGTTCAATTAATGAACCATAAATAACCCAATGAAGGTGTCAAGAACGAACGCAATTTATCACGGCTTTCACCACTACTCTTCACGAGAGAGACCACTCATTCGTAGCCTTGCTGTTTTGGCCCCAGACAGAGAAACCCCCCCCAAAAAAAACAACAGGGGAGCGAAAGAAAAATATTTATTCCTGCCTGAGCGCTCCAGTCGTGAATTTTTCCTGCGCAGGAACTCACAGGTGCAGCGATTTGACAAATAAGCCGGGAGCGGCCGACCGGCTGCCTTTGTTAGGGTATCAAAGATAGAGTGGCAATAAATTTGGTTAAGAGAGAGCGACAACAGACTCGCCGGGCTCCCGTGGGGGCTACACATTAAAAACACATCCTCTCGCCGTCTGGGTTATAGATCACCGAGGCTGCTTCAGGTTCTTGACGAAAAATGAAAACTAGAGAATGTATAATTTCAAGGATATTAAATTACACAAATCTAGAGAACTATAGAGAAGATTTCAGAATGCAAAATATTCTAAAACTTTAATTCAAAGAAATTTCTGTCAGTAATTTTCAGAGCTGTTCTTCTTATTTCCTTCTCGAAAATGTCGCGGTTGGTGCGGTTAACGCAGTTAAAGGTGCAGGAAGTGATTTCTGAGAAATGCCATCCAAACAAACAATTTTGCTAGATGTTTGTTCTGTGTGTGCTGGAAAAAAAAAAAAAAAATGGTGTTTGCACATAGTCCTGGCTGTGGAAAAGGAGAAAAAACAAAGTGGATCTGACTGATCCATGAAGCAGCACAACACTCTTGTAGCCAATCAGCAAAAGGGGGCGTATCCGCTCATTATGGGGGAGAGAGAGAGTAAGCAAGTGGGACATTTGTGGAAAGACTGTAGAAAGAGAGATGGCTGATATATTACTAAAAATGAAAGGGTATAATTGGAAGAAGTAGTGTTGCGATCAGGCAAGAACAAGGCCCCGCATTAATATTAGAAAAGCTTTCCAGCACTGGAGAAAAGTTAGAGAGCAGGAAGGCCTGAAAACGATTTTCCTTTGTTTCTGCTCGATACATGAGTAACATTGGTTTTGCTACTGTATGTTTCACAGAATCAAGATATGCTGTTGTTGTTGTTGAATCACAGCCGATTCATCCGCACTTGCACGAGCTGTCTGATGCACCACAAAGATAAAAATGATTCTGTTGTGAAGTAAACACGACAGAAAAACAAAAACAAATGTATTTTCTACAGTGAATAAGTTAGTTCAATAAAAAAAATACCTTTAAAGATGACATGAAATGAGAAATTTGTTTTATAAATGCATGAACAAATTTTCTGTGCATGTTTATTTTATTTTGGTTTCACTTTATTTTGATGGTCCCTTTAACACATTCTGTTGACTATAAGTAACGTTGCACCTACATGTCTACTAACTCTCATTAGAGTATTAGTAGTTGAATGTAGTTGAAGAGTTACTTATAATCAGTAGAAAGTCTGTTGAGGGACCAACACAATAAAGAGTTAGCAGATATTAAGCAGACAGGCTACTAATACTCTAATGAGAGTTAGTTGACACATAGGTGCAACATTACTTATAGTCTACATTGTAATGTTTAATTAAAATGTCATAATCGATCTTTTCCAATCTGCAAAAACTCTGCCCTTCCACGATCGACTGCAAGCACGCATTAATTTTTTGAGGGCCATGCCAAAATGTCAAAATCCAATCAACAATCGACAGATAAAACGAAGTCCTGCCCTGCATTTTACACTCGATATGTAACAATACGGAATAAACGACTTCAAGACCGCCTAAACCTCTAGTTTAGACTTTATTTGGTCGTCCAAGCCCTGTTTTTTGGGGGTGTCAAAACCCTCCACACTCCCCCATAATGTGCACCCTGCTCGGGTTCAACATTGTTTCTTTAAGCTCAGCTGAAAGCAGCAAGTGCTTGGCAGGAAAAAAAGAAAACTCATTGAATAATATATGACAGCTCGAGTTTTGAATTCAACATTAAAAGTGATGACGTGCGTGCAAACTCCACTTTATTTTAATCTCCAGATCCCCGAATCAAAACCTCAGGCTTAAAAGCAAATGTTAAACAGCCTCTCTTCTCACTGAGATCATTTGCAAAGAAAAAAAAAAGGGGGAAAAAACACAAGCAGGAGCTGAATACATCTGAATATAACCATTTTTCCGCCTGCAAGCTAAGCCGGAACTAGAGTCCCTATGAAATCCTGCTAAACCAATTAATGGTTCCTGTTAACCCACTCATCTTTAGAGAAGGATTGTCTTTCTCAATAACACAGCAACACCTCCTTTTCTCTGGCAGAAAGAAAAAAAGTGCCGCGGCCCACACGCGCTAGCCGCTGACAAAGGAAAACCAGAATGGTACGAGGATGTCTTTCCCATTACAGACATCCTCACGAGCGTCATTCTTCCTGCGTAACATCTCTGCTGGGCATTTGTATCACATCTACTGAGCCCCCGTATCTTCTCCATACGTAAAACCACTCCCAAACTGGAATTAGTGCATACTACAAAATGGAAAATATATTCAGCCTGTCTAAAAATGCGAAACAACAAGCTTGACGTTTTTTAAAATCGACTTGTCTGTCTAAAGGAATGTATAACTGCGCTGGTTTGGGGCCAACAGTGCTGGGTAGATTACTTAGAAATTGTAGTCACTCACTGATTCCAAATGACATACAAAAACTGTAGTTAGTAATCCATTAGATTACACATTTGAGGTAATGTAATCAGACTACTTTTAACGGATTACTTTTAGATTACTTTTGACCTAACTCGTTTATCACATTGATTTGAATAGGATAATCTTGTACCATATTGATATAAAAATACAAAAGAGAAAGACAACATATTCCATTCTATGTTATCAACAACAAGTGCATTAAATATTACATTATGTCAGGGTTTGAGGGTTTCCCAAACTATATATAACGTGGGCAAACTGCTAGGCCGCGCCTCCAACGTACCCCCAACGTGAATCATATATAAATATACAACGTTGAGTGTATACAACGTTGAGTGATAAATATACAACATCACCCATGCACCCACCCATGAATCATATGCATAGTATATATATGTATATATATATATATATGAACCAAAAAAAGGGTATGTTGGAGGAGCGGCCTAGCAGTTTGCCCACATGCCGAGGCGCAGACTTCAAATCCGTTTTGCATCATTTCCAAATCCATAATTTGACTTCTCTCATTTCCTGTCAACACTCTCTCCTCAATAAAAGCAGCACAAAGTTGAAATATGAAAAAGACGAGACTATTAAACCAACAAAAATTCCGAAAATTGACAATAAGCTGCAAAAGTGCTCATACACTGATCTGGTGCCAGTTTCCTTCATTCAAACCCCACTGTCACAGATACAACTAATCTGATCCCAGACCAACATTAAAGAGCGGCAGCATTAGGCACAGCTCAGTGAGATAAACGACATTTTCTAAAATCATGCTGACATTTTCAATTATAATGCACAAGGCACTGGCACGGCAAGAGCAGGTTTGTCAGGCTGAGGCAGACATTCACCTTATCGCACGAGGAAGAGTCCACCGACTGAACAGAACGGGGCTTAGGGACAGAAATCTGGACCTGATTGAGGTCTGGATAGAGGTGGAATTGGATGTGGGGCTGAAAACGAGAATAAAGAAGTGGGCGTGGGCGACACTCAGATTGGCAGACGCCCTGACTTCAACCTGGCGACTACTTGAGGGGTCTTGACCTTCAATGAAAGGCTACGGTGAAAGGTCACAGTCTGTGGTGGGTGTTTTTGGTTGTGAGTGTGTCAAAAACAGCCAGATTTGAGTTCATTTCTTCTCAGCAGATCCAAGAAGAGTCAGTTAGGCAGTTAGAGAGACACTCAAGCAGCAATCGTCAGAAGTTGACACGGAAATTAAATATTTAAAGGCCATAATGACGGAGTTCATTAAAATGACATTTTAAACAGAAATGTGATGTACATAAATAAGGAAATCCGAAAAGACCGTTAGAAAAGGCATTGGGACAGACCGGGAAAGACAGTTAATCTCCCATTGAGGAAAATGGAAAGTTTGTCGGAGGAAAGAGTGAAAACCTGATTTTAGAGGAGTCGGGTAAAGCGAGCAGCTCAAATTATGCAAAACATGGCGAGAAGAACAAGCAGGTGTCTCTACGTTTCTCCGCACCTTGTCTACACCGATGCTCTTGTCGCTGGAAGGTACGAGCTGAAGTGCTGCCAAAGCTAGCGCACCAAAAGGGTGGAAAAACACTCTCCGGGTATTTCAGAGGAACTTCTTGGGGAGTTTCGTGATTAAATACGTCTGGTGAATACAGAAAATGACATCTTAACTGCTTTTGAGACTGAGAATCTCGCAACACAAGGACTCTCTTGTGAAATTACATTAGTCTTGGAGTGCAAAAAACAACTGCCATGTTCGGAACATCAATTATGTGGCCGCAACAAGGACTGCGTGATATTATGATTAGATCAGTGACATCATATCCTGTCAGACACACATCATTTGCATAGAAGAAAAACTGTTTGAGTTGTATTTTACATTTAGATTTCATCTTTTTTTTTCATTTTTATTTCATTTCATATTTAATCTTAAATATGTATTATTTAATACATTAGTTATATCACACACCAGCACACATACAAAAAAAATATATATATATATATATATATATATATATATATATATTCTAATATACGTTTATGCATATTGTTTTAAAGTAAATTCAACCAAAAATATATTATTTCTGAATAATTCAGCACATTAAACATTATGCAGTCATCAAAACGTAACGCAGCCAACTGATCCTTAACTAAAGTGAGAAAATCATAACTAATATTACAAACTTCAAGAACGTATATTTACTAAATGGATCTTATTAACCATTAAAGTACAGTTTTCATACACTAACTACTAACGTTATTTAAAAATACCTGATATACATTTTATAAAGGTAAATGGTAAACACAGATATTAACTATTTTAAGTGTTTTTCTTTCAAAAATGCATTTATACATATTCAAAAGTTTGGGGTCGGTAAGATTTTTTATCTCTTATGCTCACCAAGGCTGCATTTTTTTAAATTAAAAATACTGTAAAAACAGTAATACTGTAAATCTGAAAATTTCAATGGTGTATATTTAGACAAAATACTGAATTTTAATATCAACTATAACATGAAAATAATTCAATTTACTCAATTAGAACACCACCACTGTCTCTATCAAAATCACTCACTGTAAAAAAAAAAAAAAGTTGCTGACTTTTAAGTACAATCAACTTGGATGTTTAAGTCATTTCAACTTAATTACATTAAACTGACTTAAAAAAAATTATAATTGTATATAACACATTGCCATAACTCATTGATCATATAATTCACACTTCTCTACAGTTGCACAGTACATATTTCGTCGAGCCACACAGCCCTATACTTTGTCATCTCCTGTTTTTCATGCCGTAGGCAATTGTGTACTTCTTCACCTTGAATAACTTCACCAAGTGCTCATCCATCTATCCACATACACCGCTCGCTCTCTTTCTTCCACTAAACAGTTGGCCCTTCCACTATTATTACCGAGTGTCCTTCAAACAATTCTTCCAGACCACCATCACTCAAGTGAGCCATGAGCTTCACCGCCACCAACGCATGAGCTCCCATCACGCCGACGGCTGAATTGAGACGTTCCATCAGAACAGAGGCAAATTTCGGTAACACCGGGAGGACGTGGATGCGAGGCGGCGTTCGGTCATTGGATGAGGATGTGAGGGGGTGAGTTTTTATTTGAGTCTGAAGCTTGAGTCACATCATCAAATCCTTTCTAATCCTTAGTGAGTCATAGCGTAGACGCTAACAAAAAGAGGCTGTCTTCCCTCATTAGGGTGCACATGTTCAAAATCAACAACGCATCTAGAATTCTAGAAGCCATTTGGCAGATGCTATCATCACTTCAAATTGTACAACGTTGCCAGGTTTTGCTTAAAAAGTGAGAAGGGGGGAACTACAAGTGTGTTTTCAATTTAGACTTTGATGATGGAATCAAAAGCGTTTTGATTACCAACGCATCTGTTACTTTATTTAAAATCATATTACTTAAAAACATGTTAATAGCAGTTAGGATTGTTGGTAAACAACAAGAAAAAGAAAGAAAGAAAGAAAGAAAGAAAGAAAGAAAGAAAGAAAGAAAGAAAGAAAGAAAGAAAGAAAGAAAGAAAGAAAGAAAGAAAGAAAGAAAGTATCATATCAGTTATTGAACGACATTAAAGATTTTTTACAATGATCATCAGCCAATATTGGATATTTAATTCCTCATGTCGCCTATATTTATATTCTGATGACCTATGCAATAAATAATCTTGAAAATTAAATATATACTTTTCTTTCTGTAGTTCTGTGATGCCTAAAATGACTGATTTTAGTTTTTTAGCGATTTACATTTAATAACAATTTTAATACCAAGACAGAATTTTTAAATCAGTGCATTATAAAAAAATATTCTAACAAAATATGTAAGAAAAAATGGTTTTGTTTACATTAACGATGCAGATATTTATATTAAATAAGCTGTGTTCAATGGCATATTAGTTTCTGCTACGCTGTTGAAGTTGACATTGAGAATCATGAAATTCCAGTGTTTCCAGGTAAGATATTTCATAAATTATCCAAGATTTCAAAATAAATGAAAGTACTCTACACCTTAGGTAGAATCACATGATCATAAAATGACAAAATGACTTCCTTAAAGGGACAGTCCACCCAAAATGAACTTCTGTCATTATTTTCTCATTACTTTAAATGACAAAAGTAGATATTTTGAGAAATGTCACATAATGTTGTTGTCCATACACTGGAAATCAATGGTATCCAAAACTGTTTGCTTACGAACATTCATCAATATCTTTGTTTGTGTTCCCCAGAAGAAAGAAAGTCATACAGGCTTGGAACGACATGAGGGTGAGTAACTGATGACACAATTTTGGGTGAACTATCCCTTTAAAGTGACTATGGTATGTATATTTGGCTAACAGCCTTTAAAAAGGCCACACAAAAAAAATGCTATTTGTAATTAGCTGATAATATATAGTGTATCTAGGTCCCTTTTATTTCTCATGTGGCTTTGGTATCAGTATTAGTAGGGCACACTTGTGTCTCGGAGGTGTTGATGGATGGCTTAACACAATATATAAATTATATAACAGCGGGTAAACTCAATACACCCATTATTTCCCCATGCTTTTTTATGTCGCCCCTGCAGAAGCTACAGTAATTTATGCCTCCCCTTCTTCTTCTCCATCCTTTTGGATGAAGAGGAAAGATACAGCCCACTTTGCTGACAACCGCCACTGAAAAAACACGCATAAACAGTGAGGCAACAAACAACGGTGGATGTTTTCTCAGCCTTCATGCGCATTTTATTCTAGGGGCGAGAAAAATCAGAATTTAATTAAACGCGCTGGTATTGATTTAATTGTAGCAACAGTATGTTGATGACTCATGATTGATGGAGGGTTTCTAGATTGTCGGTGGGAGGTCCGGAGCAAAATAACGACTCCTGGGTTTTTCTTTTCCATTAGCTATCAATCTTTTTTCCCCTTTTATTTGGGAAATTCATTTTGTGATGCGCATGAAACGATACTCAAATCACCACAAGTCTCCTTTGGCAAACGCAGGCCAATGCAAAGGTTGCTTTTTATTACAAATGAAGGTCGATCTGTTTAAATGTCAGAAAGAAAGAGAAAAGTTTGGAGAATGGAAAAGTACACGCCAAATTGGAGATTCCCTGAGATGGATATTCAACTTCCCTGTGGTTTAAAACACTTGATATGGCTCAAATGTCCAATTATGGAATTTCTTAGACTTGCTATTCCTTACATAAAAAGGTGCAGATGCACAAAAGATTGCAAAAAGGGTTGTTTTTTTAAAGAAATGTATATTTTAATTCAGCAAGTATGCATTAAACTGATCAAAAGACTTTGATAATGTTACAAAAGATTAAAGAAATTTCTATTTTCAAAAAATTTTACAACCAAATTAAAGGGTTAGTTCACTCCAAAAAATGTAATTCTGTTATCATTTACCCTCATTCCAATCCTATAAGACTTTTGCTCATCTTCAGAACACAAATGAAGATATTTTTAATGAAATCTGAGAGATTTATGACCCTCCGTTGAAAGTCTATTCACCCAAAACAAGAGATCGTAAAAGAAATCCATATGAATCGAGCAGTTTAATCCAAGTCTTCTATGAATGCTTTATATCATGAACAGATTTAATTTGGGCTTTTATTCACATATTCATAAACATTGATCAGCAAACAAACATAAACAGAATCAACCGAACCTGCTTGACGCGTGACAACAAACCTCATTGGTTGCTGCGGAAGCTCAAACGCACTCAATCACACCTCATTGGTTCACGCGTCGAGCAACATGTTTGAGCTTCCGTTTCCCAAAATTGAATGCTGTAAACATTCGCTAATCAAGTTTCGGGAGAATATACCTTAAATTGAGGGACAGAAATCTTAATTTGTGTTCTGAAGACGAACAAAAGACGAGTGATGACTTACATTGACACAAGTACGAGTAATTGATAATAGACATTTTTATTTTTGTGTGAACTATCCCTTTAACAATGTAATAACACTCCTAAATTAAGCTTGTAAGTGTTGTTTGTCAAGGAAGAAATTGTGGGGTTCTGCTACTTTTCAAATGTTCCTTTCAAAGACATTTTTGCAAACTTCTTGGGACATTTTCCAGCAATTTGGTCCCCAAAAGTACAGTTAGGTTAGAAACACACCAACGCACAGGTACGCATCTATAAGTATTCAAAAGTAAAGCCTACTCGATTATAATTGAAAGTGTTACTCTTGTATAAAAGTTGTTTCCTAGTCTCGACATCCAGAGTGAAATGTACCGACATCTAGTTATCAATGTGACGGCTCTTTAATGTTCCACTGTGTTGTGTGACTAGCGTAACATACGCTGCAATAAGCGACATTGTTCCCTCCAGCCTCGTGGATTTAATTAGATTTGATAACTTGTTGTTTTATGTCAGTAACTGCAGCTCTTGGCACTTTCCCTTACAAATTTGTTCCCTCTCTTTGACTCCATCCATTTTCCTTCCTTTCTTTCTCTCTGCGGTGGGTCTGTTGCTCTCCTTTGCTATTTAACCATTATAAACAGTAGTTCAAATGTGAAAAGACAACATAACTACAGCACAGTTGTTCATATCCTCGTGTAAATGCTGAAAATTGCCTTAAATAAATCTGAGACCGGTCTCTAGCAAAAAATACGAAACTACTGAATCATTCCAACAAATATTTTGAGTGCGGATGCGACCTAAAGCATTGATTTTTTTGTTTTTATTTGTAATAAAAGCGTTTTATTTCAGTTTATTTGGAGTGATGTGTAATGTGGCCTGTTTAACCAATTTGTTGGAAAAATAACACGTAATATGATTTTTTTGTGATTTAATCAAAAAACAATTAGTTAATTTGTAATAATAACATATAAATATGCTGAGTTTTAAAAAAATATTGATCAGTTCAGTTACTCGAGACATGCATGCAATTGTGAGCGGCTTTGTTTACTTTAACAGATTTGAAGATGCATTCATATCCAGCATGCCGGTTCACTTTTGGCTTTTACAGACACAGTTTGACACATGATTTTGCAAGGATTGTCATATGAACATCTCACAGCAGTCAAATAAAAAAGATTGATGCACTGCAATACTTGGTGTACTTGCGCTGTAAAAAAAAATGCAATCCTTATTGCACTGTGACTCATGTAGCGTAACAATTACAATGTATCACAGCGATTCCCATTGTGGTTGACCTTCCTCTCTCTGATTTAGACTGTTGAAATCTAAACTGAGACACGAGGAAGACTGATTGATTTTATACTTAGATTAAGTTTTAAGTTCTGATATTGAGGTTCAAAATTGCAACTTGACGCAATAATGTAGAAATTTATATTGGCTTTTTTTTTTTTTTTTTACAAAACCTTTAAACATGACATTTATGGAAGCATGTTTCCACCAGGGAAATTTAAAATTTAAAAAAAAGTAATTGCAATTGCAGTTTATATCTTGCAATTCTCACTTTTATAAATCGCAGAGTCGCAACTGAGTAATAAAGTCGCAATTGACATTTTTCTCACAATTGCGATTACTATATATCTTGTAATTCTGCAATTTTTTCGCACAAATTGTGAGTTTACTGTATATTCAATTCAATTCTTTTTTCTCGCAATTATGACTATATTTTGCAATTCTGAAATTTTTCTCACAATTGTGAGTTTATATCTCACAATTGACATTTTTTTCACAATTGTGTTTACTGTATATCTTGAAATTCTGATATTTTTTTTTCTCAAAATTACGTTTACTGTTATTTCTCGCAACTCTTTTTTTCACAATTACGACTAACTTGCGATTCTGACATTTTTTCTCACAATTGCGAGTTTACTGTATATCTCGTAATTCAGACTTTTTCTTCTCGCAATTGCGAGTTTATATCGCAATTGACATTTTTCTCACAATTGCGAGTTTACTGTCTATCTCGTAATTCTGAATTGTATTTCATAATTGTGAGTTTATTTCTCGCAATTCTGACCTTTTTTTCTTGCAATTGTGAGTTTTATCTCACAAATCTGACTTTTTTCTCATAATTAAGATAAAACTCACAATTCTGAGGAAAATTCAATTTCAATTTCAGTTTGTAATTGTGAGTTTATATCCCACAATTCTTTTTTTCTTAGAACTGTTAGACAAACTCCCAATTACAAACTGAAATTGAAATGTAAACTTGCAATTGCACGGAAAAAAAAGTCAGAATTGTGAGATGAAAAGTCGTAATTACCTTTTTTTTTATTCTGTGGCAAAAACAGAAAAGTTTCATAATGTTAATTTGACAGTTTTAAGTATTTCATTTGCAACATACAATGTGACTTGCATTATAAAATGTGAAATGTATTCTTTTTTTAAATAAATTATCATCTTTTGATTTGAATCTAACAAGTTGTACAGTAAATAAAAAGAGAAAATAAATCAAATTTGATTCATATACACTGGATTATCAAAAAAGACATTGCTATGTGGTCATTTTAAATAGAAATCATTATGATGTTGTATTTCCAGTGTTGTGAAATATACTGTTCTTCTGATATTAAATTGGTCATACTGCACACCTCTACCCAGCACCGATTAATCTCATGTTAGAGGACAGTAAGGTGAACGCAGCCAAAAGACTGCATCTGTACCATAAAACCCTTTTTGCGTTCATTTTTCAGACAGACACCTGACGCTCCGTATAGAACCACTGATCAATATTTAATCTGGAGAAATAAATTGCGCCTGTTTGTCTTTCATCTTACGAGGGAAATGTATGTATTGTGACAACAGCAGCGACGCGTTAATCAAATAATGGAATAGTGATTTTTTGGAGGGGCGAGCGAGCGAGGGACCTCGTCGCTATATTAACTGAAACCCCACGCTGTTGACATGATGCATCTAGCAGCCCATGTCTTGTTACTTCAGCGTGGATCATCTCAGCCTCATTGGATATCTAAGAAAAGATTTAGATCCCATGTGTGCGTTGTGCATAATATGCTGTAACATGCACGGATATCACACGCTTGTACTTTTGACCTTCCCAGCGCTGACAGTGAGGAACTATTTTTTTCTCCATTTATTCTCAGGCCCCTTGTCTTCGCAATTACCGCGTTCCAATCTCTCCTCGTCCCCACAGTCGCCCACAATACCCAGTAGGATCACCGGTCTTTCTTGTGGTGGAGCAATTACCGTCCCTATCTCCCTGAAACAAAAAACTTTTAGACAAGAATATTAGGAAATGTCAAATTCAGGTTAGATTTCCATTTTCTCCAAAGGCGACGTGGTTTCTTCACTGGAAGCGTGGCTGTGGCCATACTACATAATGCATGAAGCTCACTGGCTACCCCCTGCGAAACATGGTTAACTCACATGCTTTACAAGCAGACAGAACTAGTATATATAGCTCTAAATATGACTTTGAAAAAGTTTCAATATAAAACTTGAAAGCATCAGAGCCTGGTTAGCTGTAGCATGTGAAGCCATTGTGCTCATGCAGGTAATGAATGTGGCAAGTACAAAAATTTTACTTTTAATATGAACATTTAAAATGATTTGCACTAAACAAAATACTTAACAGCTGCTATAAAAAATCAGGCCTATAAATCATCATTATAATGTGTGATAAGTACAGTAAATAATATAATATAATATAATATAATATAATATAATATAATATAATATAATATAATATAATATAATATAATATAATATAATATAATATAATACACAAGCCTGGTTGGTAGTTATCTGTAAAGTTCATTCCTTCTTCTTGAGCTGTCATATTAAAAATCATTAAGTCTCCAATATATAATAAATAGATATAATATAAATATAAAGATTATGTTCTAATAATAATTCAATATTAAGAATTATGAAAAAAAAACAAAAAACTATCAAATAATAATAATAAACATTTGAATACTAATTAATTGGATAACTGAATGAATTAGAAAAATGTATTTAACTGGAAAATACATCATTGTTTTAATTTAATTTGCAAATATGTGAGTAATTTTATAATATATAACTGAAATCAAATAAATAATTGTTTATTAAACTATCATTTGTATTACATATTAGAAATTGTATCTAAAAATGATGTTGTTAATTGTTATTATTCTATAATAATAAGTTATAATAGTTTCTGTCACGGCATGGTTGCAGAAGGGATGAAAAAAGGCAGGATCTAATCGCAGCAGTTTTCTTTATTAAAAACTAACTCAGAATATCAAACACGCATTTCAGAATCTTCACACGAAGCAAACAGTACAACCATGTTACTGCGACGAGATCGGAACAACAGAGAAATTGAAAACAAGCTCTATATTGTATATACTGTACGAATGTTAAAGGAGAACTCCGGTCAATTTTAACATTGAGCTCATTTTTTTGTAAATTTGGAGTGCTGTCAATACAGAGAACAACGACAAAAATCGGTGTTGCCTACACCGTGTTATCCTCTTTTTAAAATTTGCACCCTGTTGACTTCAATGGGGCAAGTTTTAAACCTGCTTTTAGCCTCTTAACATCCTTGATGTGTCATTACAAGTGCACAGCCATGTTAGATGATTCCTTCAGAGTGAACACGGGTGAATCTGACTGCAGTAGATGTGAAAGATATGAATAAAAATGATGTTATTTCAGCCAGCGCTCATACCTGTATTTACATCCTGTTTTCGGTCGAAGTCCACAGTAGTCGATTGTCGAGTTCACGCGCATAGGTTTAGTTACCTATGATCACGCGCGTGAACTCGACAATCAATTACTGTGGACTTCGACCGAAAACAGGATGTTTGTCGTTGTTCTCTGTACTGACAGCACTCCAAATTTACAAAAAAATTTGCTCAATGTTAAAATTGACCGTAGTTCTCCTTTAACAAAGGGAGGAAACGAGAAACAGGTGAACCAAGTTAACCAAACAACGAATAACCATGGAAACTAACGTAAGATCTAGGTGTAAACTACAAAAACGTGAATGTAAGAAAACAATGATGTCATGCGCATGCGAATTACGTGTTTAGTCTATAAGCACGTAGTTTCTTTACAAAGTGGCATCGCCACCTACTGGCCTGGAATGAATAATACATCGTTTTTCCTTGTTTTTGCGAATCCATGTGAATTGTTTTGACAGCATTGTCGTCTGTACACACAAAAAAAAGCCAAGGACAAACTTTTCCATTTTTAGTATATCTTTGTTGTGTAAACATACCCTAATAGGTCCAAATCAAACTCAAACATAACGTGACAGTTTCAAACTAATACTACAAACCTTGTTTTTAACGTAAGAGTGTGAGAGTTCCAGTGTCATTCGCTTGCGGGTATTTTAGCTAAACATAAACAATCTGTAATGCTGCTTAGTTATCATAGAATTTTCATTTATTATCATAATTATAAACACACTGGTTTGTGGCACAAGTAGTTATACCATTTACTGCATTTTGTTATTCTTCTAGTTAATTGCATACAGCGGCTAATAAATCATAAGTCTTGCACATTCACAGAAAATAGCTTACTTCCATGTTGCAAAATAAGGTGGATAGCGCAAAGTATCTTTAAATGTGTAAAAAAAAAAAAAAAAAAAGCGTAGGTGCTTACTTAAGAATACTGGTCCATACTTATGCAATTTATTTTCCTTCTACTTTTTGAGGAACATCCCTAGACAGACTCATCTATCTATCCGTGTAAATTCAGCGAGTGAGTCAGTGAGTATGATATGCATGGACACTGGGCGTCTTATCAGCGTCCAGCAGGACAGGCTAATCTCACTCGAAACCGCCACCTGCGTTACTTCTCTCCTCCCGCTGCCAAACACCGAACAACACAACCCATCACTGAAAATCCATCTCTCTAATTTAACATTTTGCTGCTCATTTTAGCTGAGTAAAAAAAGTGTAATATGATGTAAAATGTGACGAGCTACACATTTTGATTTGTGACTGATGACGTGAACCTAGCGTAACAGCTAAAGTAGTTTTCAAAGAGCCATTAGTGTGGTAATCTCAAGGGGAGGGAGGGAAAATGGCTACAAATTTTATAAAAATACCAACCAATTTGGTGGTTGGACACCAAGTCAATTATCTTCATAGGCCTTATAAATATAAATAAATACATAAAGATGCATCAGGATTTGTTTCAGAATCAGATTTTCTGAATTGTGGGGTGCCTAAAGATGACAGTGTCAGAAGAATGAACGAGACGCAACAAACAATTTCCAGTTATCTGGTTTTTAACTAACGCAGCTCTCAGACGGGAAGGGAAGTAGGAAAGGTTGCAGGAGCTCCATCTGCATGCTGGTCTGGACAAGAAACGCATCCCAGCTTTCAGTGGAGCGGAGAATGGAAAAGTCCAGTGATGTAACAGCTGCTAAATGCAGGCATTCCACATCTCAGTTTCCCTTGCTCACAGTTTCCCCGCTGAGCCTTCCCTCGGTTTCTTCTGCTCTCCGTTCCAGTGCTCTGATTACAAACACTGATGAGGCGGAGCGTTGAGGAGGACTTTTGTTAAACTGTCTCCAAAAATAGACCTCTTTCCAAGACGAAAGTGTCTGTACAGTGTCTGCTCATGGTTATGAGGTCATATCCCTCAACGAACCCAAAACCAGCTAATTATTAAGGCCCGCAAATTTGAGACCTGACTTTGAGGGAGGAAAATTCCAGACTAGTGATTTACCATTCAACTTTGAATTAGTAGATTGTGCTGCTGTTTTGCCCGGAAAGACAAGATAGGTATTGTTTTTTGTAGGATGGATACACTCTTACACTTAAAGTTGATCAAGAATCGTATTTGCAAACGTGACCATCCATCTGGAAACCAAAATAATTTTACAGTTTGTAATTTCTAGCAGAACCTAACAACATTTTGGAAATATTGATGGTTTTCAACAAATTTCGAACACTTCCTGTTAGCCGAGCCCACAATTTCCATCATTTGTTGAATCAATGTTGATATTTCCAGTCCAATTTGGCAACAGATTGCAATTCCAATTGGTGCTGGTATTAGTGCGGAAATTACACGCACGGCAACTCATACATAAAGGTGCCGAATCTAATCTACTTTATTGAAGCTTTTTTTCAAACCAATCCAACTCTTTCCATTCTCTCAAAACACATCTTACGCATTCCTATCAGTAAAACGCTCAATCCAAAAGTTCCTCTAGCATTATTTCATAACCATATTTAAATATAGTAGCGAATTCCTGTAATACCCTAAATTATCGCACTCTCAAAGTGCAGCTTACGCATTCCTATAAGTAAAATGCTCCATGTGAAAGTTTCTCTAGCTTGAATTCATCCTAAACTCTGTTCAGTTTTCAATTGCCAAATTCTGCTAAATTGTAACAACCACATTTAAATACAGAAACTTACTAAATTACTCCTTCCTCACTCGCATCTAATGTATTCCTCTGTAAAATGCTCCGTTTTCCACACTTTTAAAATGCATCTTACACATTCATGTCAGTAAAAAGCTCCAATGTAGATGACATCAGTTAGCCAATCATTTGATGTCATCCATTTTGAAAAAAAAATTATATATTAGCAACTAGATGCGCATTAATGTTTGTCAATTTCTAGTAAACTACAGTCGAGAGAACCTATATATTTTGATTATACTTACACACAGACAAGCTGTGCTTAATTTGAGCCGGATCCTGTTCCGGAAAATGTCAGATTTGGGATTTTTGCATTCCGGCATTGCATGTGAGGCAGTACAAATTAAACACAGCAGACAAGGTAACAGTGTCTGAAAGCAATACTAGTTTGATAGTTCGATTTAGTTCGAAAACTCTGGAAAACTCTTTTTAATTCTCAGTTGCCATATACTGCTACATTTTACCATAACAATCATATTTAAATACAGGAGTGAATACCTACAAAATAACTGAATCAAAATTTGGCACAACTTTAGCATCTTTTGGCTGTAAAGCAGAAGTGTAGATGCCATCAATTAGCCAGTCATTTGGTTTTATACTTTTTTTTATTTAAAAAAAAGTAAAAAAAAAAATAATAATTTAAACTACAGATGACAGAAGCGATATATTTTGATTGTACTAGCACACTTGTGTAACGGAGGCAAGCTAGTAAGAGCTGTGTGGGTAAACCTCATTCCCTTGGCCTCAAGAGGCGCACAACCGGTTGACGCTAGACTTTAGGTCTTTAGTGTTCTTGTTAGCGTTCCCGCTTGCTTACCCTGGTTTGAATACCTCTCAGGGGTGCGTTTCCCGTACGACGACCTAACTCGCTGCTTAACTACCATAGTACGAAATCATATTGTCGCAAATTGGTCGTTCAACCACGTTGGTTTATGACGTCACGCACGTGGTGGAGTAATAACTACTTTTAATGAATCTGTTTGAGATCAAATTAATGCTAGATGTTTTGCTATGAATTACGGACATGGCATCTGAGGACTATTTCTCATTTTTCTCAGTTATTTCCAGATTCAATCATAGGCTCGTTCTTACGTAGAAGAGCACGTTCGCATATACGCACTCTTCAAAAACGACGCTTTAAATCTCTTGACAAACTAAAATATGTAAATTCACATTTGTATGTATTCTAAATAAAAGATAGATTGTACTGAATGTTAGCTTGCTTATTTGGCTCAAGATAAGGATTTATTGAGTCCACATGTCATGCAAACAAGAAACTCTGCTTCTAACCACAGGCCGAGAGCTGTCGTTCCAGCCACACAACTTTGCGATGCTGTTTGCGAATGTTTGTTTGAACTATGCTAATAAAGACGGAACTTGCGACCATAGTTGGCTAACAATGCTTTTGGAAAATGCACCCCAGAGCGGGTCAAGTAGGACCGGTTACTTTGGTGCCGTGAACTGGATGGGAGTGAGGTTTAGGGGGGTGAGTGTAATGGAGGCAAGCTAGTAAGACCTGTGCGTGTAAACCTCACTCCCATGGCGTCAAGAGGCGCACTAGGAACTGTGGTCTTTAACGTCCTTGTTGGCGGACCATGCTGGAGACCCCGGTTCAAATCCCGCTTGGAGTGGGTCGAGTAGGATCAGTTACACTTCCACCTCAGACAACAGATAGTAGTTTGATAGTTCACATCTAGTTTGATTTGGTTCTTCACACACTACGCAGCTGTCTGAATGGGAGAGGATTTGGCTCCAGAATAACCAAACTCTGTGGGTACAGAACAGAATTAAACACTCAGAAGAGGAGTGACGACCTTATGAACCTGCCGTGTGTACGTGGCCATTGGAAAAGTGATTTTTAAGCCTATCGGTTGATATAGAAACACAACAGGAAATGCAGTTGTGCAAAGCACCACATCCTCTCTCTCTCTCCACCCTTTCTATTTGCGTATCCTAGCTGCACTATCTCAGCGAGACCCAATATCCTGTTTTGGCTGTAAAATAGTTGTTTTAACCCTTCACCTCGCCTGGCCCATTTGTCAAGGAGAGAATGAACAATATCCCAGCGGCCAAATCCTAATACGGGACAAACAGGGTTGAACTTGAGCCGGAATGTCGACGAGAGAAGGTCCTATCCCAGATAAGTTAGTTTTTCCTCAAAGTCAAGGTGGACAGATGGTGGTAGGGTGTTGGAGCTGATGCTGTTGTTCTTGCCTCTCATGTGAGATCATCAGAATGAAACAACTGTCCTTTTTATAAACCGAAACCCTCTCAAAGGAACACGGCTTTCCGTACAGAACACTTACATTCACTGGGGTTCAGAGCAGCCGAGTGTGTATCATTATCATTAACGTCTATTGTTGCTCAGATCTGGCACACGGAAGAACAAAGACTCACCGTGACCCGGCTCTTGAACCAGGGTAACATTGGATGACACCGATATGAGCGCTTTCAATTAGACAGGCTCCACAGTGCTGCAGGCACAGGAGGGAGAGAGCGAGCAGGGTGATGTGACAGAAATTAAGCTTGTTACAAACTAATTTCAACTTCGCTTCATCGAAACTTGCATTACCACTCCCTCTCTCTCTCTCGTTCTCTCACTAGAGGCATTTGCATATCCCAGGTAAACTGGGGAATAAAGACAGCGGATCCAATTAATCCTCTTGGGAGCTAATTAGTTACAATTAAATTTCTGCTTCACTTGTTGTACAGGAGTGTGCAGTAAACACGTAACGAATATGTAAAACTTGCCCGTTTTTCACCCAAACTATTAATGTATTCTCACGGAAAAAAACAACAACACTGAGTACACCTTTTCAGAGGCAGATAATAATTTTGTACTTTGGATAGGCTTTCATATTCACATACTGTATGTATGATATATATATATATATATATATATATATATATATATATATAAACTTTGACAGCACTAATATATATATATATATATATAGAATAAATTTTAAATCAATAATAATAATAACAATAATAATAGTAAGTTCACGGTTCTATGATGTCAGTTAATGGTCACATGACATCCAGGTAACCAAATAAAAAAAATCTAGTTAGTCTTTTACATTTTAATCATTTAACTAATAAATATCTTACAATAAACTAACAAACCCCCTGGAAAACTGGAAAACCCTGACATAATGTAATATTTAATGCACTTCATGTTGTTGATAAAGTGTTTTTGTATTTTTATATCAATATGGTACAAGATTATCCAATTAAAATCAATGTGATAAACAAGTTAGGTCAAAAGTAATCTAAAAGTAATCCAAAAGCAGTCCAGTTACATTACCTTAAATGTGTAATCGATTGGATTACGTTACCAACAAAATTTTGTGTGATGTAATTCGGAATCAGTAATGGACTACAATTTGTAAGATATCTACCCAACGCTGTCCATTAATAAATCTCAACTGACACACACACAGGTGTGTCGAGTGTCTCTATATTGTCATCACCCATCAACTTTGATTTCCGCGTGTCACACCATCCCACCACGTGTCACTTCCTGTTATGCCATGCAGGGAGTGACAGAGTCAGCGCAGGCCGCCCTGTCACACCTCACCTCAGTAACAGCAAACAAACAAAGGAGAAGAGAAAAGACGCTGGGAGACATAAGGAAACACAAAGAGATGTGGGAAGACAGATGGAGACGAGACACGCATACATAAACAACGATGTTGTTGTCACTTAAGAGATTAAATTGTATTAAATGCTAATACTGTGACACACCTCAGACATCTGATAAAATAAAAAAAATGTAGTCACTTAGATGGACAGGATAGAGCAGAAATAGATCGATATTTCAGTGAAGTGCCGCTGTCTGGGACATGTGCCACGCACATATTAAAATGTAGCCGTGATTCTCTTAGAGAGTCATTTTAAAAGCTCTGACGGGCCATCAAAGCGGGATCTGAAAGATAGAAAATAGACGATCATGACTCTTTTCACACCTTGTCAGTATGACTAGCCTCTACATCAGAAGGTAGAGGGTAAATCTTTCTCTTTTTTTTCTCACAGAGGGATCGGGCTGCTCACTTTGCACATGGAGATGGCTGACAGTGCGCTTGTTAAGAAAACTGTCACCTTAAATCAATAGGAATTCATTCTTTATGCTGGTAATAAGTGAAGAGGGTGTTCATGGGGAGTTTAACCAAGAGTTCATTTGTGACGGAACCGCAGTAGGTATGTATATCATTTTGTGATTCAGTAACATGATAATCATGTTCTGCAAGAAATCTGTGTTGTGTGTGACAATATAATAATCAAATTATAATGAACTGTGTGTACTTAATGTGACTTAACATGGGGAGAAGCTAATTACTACACATTGTTTTTGTTAATTCTTTCATAATTCTATAATTAAATTATATAAATTATATTATATCATCTAAAATAACTTGCGGGATTTCAAATGTTTGGAGTTATCATACTAAACTATTCTAATGCAGAAGTTTGCAAATTATTGTAACGGCAAGAACAACCAAATACGATGATTTCCTTACCTAATGATGCCTATGTAGGCAGCTCACTAGGTTTAGGAACAATCATGGACACTGCAATGTAAGGTTTCTCCCTTTAATTAGCCCAACTGTCCCGACGAGACTTCATGCAAAAATAATACAGCCAATTATGAATTTCACCAGGCCTGAAATGACAGCCAACTGTACTGTAAGTATGCAGATTGTGCGATGATTTCAAAGAAATCCAAACGTACAGCATTACAGGACACATGAAAGCAGAGAGAGCTGCCGAAGGCCTGATTGCAAAAAGGTTACATCATCCAAACAAACCAAGACAAGTCGAGTCGCGTCTACGCATACAATTTGCTGCTGCATCAGTATTACGTTAAGACAATGGGCCGTCTTCACCGCCGAACACCGGTTTCAGCAGTCTTGCACGCTGTGCTTTGCTCTCGTGTTAAGGGAACAGTTTAAACGCTGTGGATTTCAACAGATAAAGCAGTAGGAATTTTAAACTAGGATGTGCCGTCACATAGACAAAAGCACTCTTACACAGGTATATGCCGACTGAACACACAACACAGCTGCAGGGGTCTAATTAGGTGTCCTTACAACAAGTTTCGGGAAAAAGAAAAGAACAAGTTAGCATGAGAAGGAAAAAATGCCAGTGAACTAACATTCTTCACTTTGGTTTTTTTATAGTTTTGTTCCTGGAAAAGTTAGAGGAAAATCATTTCTGCAAACGAAACAGAAAGCTACCTGATGAATACAGTGTAAAGACTTTAGCAATTAAAATGTTATATAATAAACAAAAAATGTCAGGGCATGTCAAAACCTAAGGGCCCAAAAAACACCTCAAACTACAGAGGGTTAAACAAAACAAAACAAAACAAAACAAAACAAAACAAAACAAAACAACACAAAACACAACACAACACAAAACACAACACAACACAAAACACAAAACACAAAACAAAACAAAAAAACAAAACAAAAACATAAAAAAACAAAACAAGAAACATAAAAACAAAAGATAAAAACAAAAATGACAAAAGCAAAAACCATAAAAAACCATAAAAAATAAGACAAAAATAAAGAAAACAAATTACAGAATTCAAAACAAAAACATAAAAAACAACACAAAAAAAAACAAAAACAAAACAAGACAAACACAAAAAAAGACAACAAAAAGACAAAACAAAAGTAGACCAAACAAAAACAAAAGTAGACAAAAACAAAATAGACAAAACAATAACAAAAGAAAAAGAAAAAAGAATAGAAAAAATACAAAATAAAATAAAGCAGTTTCTTAAACACAGGTAAAGGCAGATGGACGAAGGCTGGTCTCGACCGTAACATCTGGTCAGAAGGGTGAAAGGGAGGGAAGAACGAAAAGTTAAATAATTAAGTGTTAAAGCGCACTCTGCTCAAATTAATTATGTGTTTCTTGAGACGGTACAGAATGGTAAATATTTGAGTTGGTCAGAGTTTGTCTGTGGTTAGACGACTGAAAGTCTCTGGAAATGAAATTAAAACAGAGATGTGGAAATACATGTGCTTGCATAACCGTTAATATTCCTGTAGTTAGGGACGTCATTAAAAAAATGACCCAGACTTGAACTTAATATCAGTTCAGTTCAGTTTATATGTAATAAAACGTCTGTTTATTAGTCCACAAGTATCTAATTCACAAATAGATAAATACGATATTTTTCTTTATGACAGTTTATATTTTACACATTAAAATGTCATTACTTTTATAAATTAATATTTGACAATTAACATTATACAAGTTTATATAATATTAAAAATAACAAGAATAATTTAGGAAAATGTTGACTATGAAACAAGATTACTGGAAACAAGTCAACTCAGCCATCAAAATATACAGCTAAGTATAGATAAATCTACATACAATTTCATATAGATTTGAAACCGTTCAAACACAAACCAACAGTTCTGTTATGCATCACATTTCCAACGACTCTTCGAAACAAACCACACATCTACAGATTTATATCGTCAAACCCGAACCAGATTACAGCTCTTGGTAAGAAGCCCCTCCTCCAAAAATACCTCAAAAATCTTCCCACAGAACCCTAGTCACCTCTGACTGAGCCTGCGGGAAAACCGGGCAGAAAAACCCAAGACTGATATATATGACAAGAACACACAGAGAACTGGCAGATGGATGGATTGATGGCTTCTGAAAGAAAGAGAGAGAGATTGGAAACGAGGCAAGAAAAACGAGCGGCAAACTTTCTTTGTCCTATGCCTTTTCCGTCCGCACAGATGCGCGCTGGAGCCGGTGCAGCTGGCTGCCTGACAAATAGGAAAAAATAGTCCAATTTGAGCTGGTCGTTAGCAGTTCGGAGTAGCGCATTCCAGATAAATGAGCGCCCGCCTCAGGAATGGCAGGAGAATCTCTTGAAGCATTCCTGAGAGACTGGGCCTGTATTACGGCACCCCCTTCCCCGTGCCTTCGATCTGCCCGGCCCGGCCCAGCCCGGATACAGCAGAGGTCACCTTGCCGCTCCGCTCCTGCCGGGGTTCTTATTTTTACCATTACACCCCCCTTCTTACACACAAACACACACACACTTCTTAGTCTGTGCCCCATTAGTCCAGCTACTAACTGAAAATGCCACAAAAGTGTAGAATATGCTATTTTGTTTCCCCCTGAAGTCCACATAAGGTTGCCGGCATTAAATCAGTCATCATTTTGTTTGTTTATATATATATATATTATTTTTTTTCAACAATTTTGTATTGTATTATTTGTACTTTTGTACACGTGCTAACCAAGCTCAATGCGACAAGTTAACAAATTTCACTGAATGTGAAACTCGCTCGACCACAGCCAATCAGAAGATATTTAATGTTTAAATATATTAATGCTAATTACTAAATATGTGTAATGTTAAACATTTTGAGGAGCAGTATTTTGAACCAATGACATTTCACATTATATACAATTAAAATGTATCTATATTATTTTGAATTTGTTTTTATTTTAATTTGAGTTCAAGTTTAACAATTTTGTTTTGTGCTTTTATCACTTTCAATAACTTTTGTTGTTCTTTTAAATATTTATTTTTAGCTTTAATTTATTTGTTTTTTTCAGTTTTAGTCATTTACTTATTTCATTACAGGTCTAATTTTCACTTAAGTTTAAGTTTTTCATCTAAAATTTATATTTTCAGTTAGTTGACAAGACAACATTTCTAATTTTCATTTAAGTTTTTACATTTAAGATATTATCGTAAATTTTATATATTTCATTTCAGTTTATTTAAATAAAAAAAACGAATAGTTTTAGTTAAATGCCAACACTGCACCACAGAAATGGAAACAAAGCATTTGACAAAATGTCCTTTTACATTTTGTAGCCGAGTAGTATCAAAATGTACTTTTTTCTTTTATTGTATTTGCCACCCTATCACTTTGTGCCTGTTTTTGCTACTGTACCTTTAAGACATGCTTATAACCTATGTTTAGCAACACTTCACGTTGTCCGTTGGTATGCGTAAAGTTGCTAAATCCTGAACAGGTGTTGATATGTAAATGTAAGCATCCATATGTTAATAATCTCATGATTATGATGATCTATGAACAAGCCCTTTCTTTTTTTTTCCAGAAAGGGTCTTTTACACTTTCAGTTAGTCTACATCAAACTCCTTTATTTCAAAAGAGTAAAGCTAGTTTCCATAATATAGACCTAGCCTACTTCTCAGATAAAACCTTGTTTGAAGAGACTTAATATGATATAATGGTCTCTCCTCAGCACAGGCCAGGATATAGAGCACAGAAAGCGAGAGAGGGGGAAAAAAGGAAGAAGAAAAGAGAAAAAGAGAGGTGGTGAGACAGAGGAGCAGCATAACAGCCGACTCCATCTGCTATGGCTAGGTGAAGGGTAGAGAGTGCACTCCATTAAAAACGTCTGTGAGGGGCTGAAAGGAGTCAAACACTCAGTCTGGCATTTTGACTCTGAAGTTCCCTCGCTGCAGCTTCAGCGCGTGTGCTGCCAGGGACACACTTCCTCTGAGGGAAATCTCTGGAGGCCTATAGATGTCATAGAGACTTCCAGCAGGTGAGAATACGGTCTGTGCCTCTGTCAGCCGAGGTAATGAACACCGGCACGTTCGGCCCTGCTTGTGTTTGAGTTCCACTTACAAAACAAAACTTGCAAAAATAGTAAAACAAAGAGATTAAAATCAGCATGCTAATTGCTAATGCTAACCTATCGTGTTGCGGGCTCTTAAAGGGATAGTTCACCCAAAAATGAAAATTAGCCAGATTTACTCACCCTCAAGTCATCCTAGGTGTTTATGACTTTCTTCTTTCAGATGAATACAATCGGAGTTATATTAAAAAATGGCCTGGCTCTTCCCAGCTTTATAATGGCAGTGAATAGCTGTTTTCGAAGTCCATTAAAGTGCATCTATCCATCATAAAAGTGCTCCACACGGCTCCCGGGAGTTAATAAAGGCCTTCTGAAGTGAAGCGATGTGTTTGTGTAAGAAAAATATCCATATTTAAAACTTAATAAAGTAAAATGACTAGCTTCCGGCCAAACGAACATACAGATTCCACTTAAGGCGAGACACTACAGGTGAATAGGGTAAAAAATTTAACTAGCAGATATCACCATGAAACTTTCCCAGTTGATTACCTACATTAAGATGAGAAAAAAATGTATTACAAGTTTTTTGTAATTTAATGTTTAAATATGCAAATTAGGCAATATCTAATTAAATATGCGCTAATTTGCATATATAAAAAAAAAAAAAACTAAATCTGAGTATTGGATAAAGCCAGGTTAAAAATTATTTTTTCATTGTGTTCACATATTAGATGGGGAAAAAAATACAGAGGGATTTATGGATATCTACTTTTGTTATCCTGTAAATCAGAAAATACTGTCAATAGCCTTAACAAAAATGATTTTCGCCATGTTTTTTGGAATAAAATGTTATATAAATCAGGCTAGGAATAATATATTTACAAATCCCTCTGTAAATGTCTTCATAATATAACTAGGTACAAGACTGGAAAGTTTGGTGTATATCGGTGCTACTGAAGTGGAGATTTCGGACTTGGAGTATGAGAGAAAAGTCATTTTGAGAAAACAGGCTTTAAAGATTTATCATCAGCCAATGAGATTGCGCATTCAGCCCTTTTACTTTCACGATTGGTTGCTGATAAAAAGGAAATGACCATATTTGGATCCGACAGGATTGTACAGGAGAGAGAGAGCTTCCTAACGGTGCATGTGATGACAAGGTGCCGGCAGCGATCCCGGAGCAGCATGTTGATTAAAAACGCCAACTTTTGTTGAATTTATGAGAAATCTACAGACGCAAACAGACAAAGTGTAATAAAATAAAGACCTAAATGTGTATTTCGGACTTTTTTTCACCACAAGTCTGAAAGAAGACATGTTATTGAAGACAAATATCCAAAAATCTCAAAATTGACCAGTAAAAAAAAAACGATGTTTTTCTCGCCTTAAGTCTAAAGTGCAACTTATGCAAGTAATGTGATGTACTGCTGATATTTACGCTACGCCATGACGCACTATGCTACTTCCGACGTCACATGTTGCATAATTTGCGCTTTAAGCGCAAGTGAAATCCGTATGTTCGTTTGGCCGGATGCTAGAATTTTACTTTGAAACATGTTAAATATGAATATTTTTCTTATACAAGCTCATCGCTTTTAACCCCCCGGAGCCATGTGGAGCACTTTTATGATGGATATATGCACTTTTATGGACTTCAAAACAGAAACAGCTATTCACTGCCATTATAAAGCTTGGAAGAGCCAGGACATTTTTTAATATAACTCTGATTGTATTCGTCTGAAAGAAGAATGTCATGTACACCTAGGATGACTTGAGGGTGAGTAAATCATAGGCTAATTTTCATTTTTGGGTGAACTTTCCCTTTAAAGATCTAAAGCAGACTTTCTGTTTCATACATACTGTAACAAATCTCTATTATATTACGTTTGGCTGGTCACTTTCACACATGAAATCTGTTAGCAGATTAGCATTTCCAGTAAATGTGGACCCTGTTTCAACATATGACTTGCAGTGTGCCCTTTGCTCGAGAGTGCACCAGACCATACAACGTCCCAATTGTAATTTTATGAGTCAGAAAAGCTTTAAAAAGTATTGGCGCTGCGCTACAAAACTTGACTGTCCTAACTGTCTTCGCAAATTGCGCGTGACACTTTTTAGATGCAACAGTCAAACTAGGGCTGCACCAATTAATAAAACCAAAATCATGATATTGCTAGTGTGATTATCAAATCATGAATGAATATCTGCGCTTTTACCAGCTTGATTCGCAGTAAATGTTGCTTCACACGAACTCTGACACTGCATCTGCTCTGAGTTTGGATCGCTTATTTTGTACATTTGGGAACACAACATGTGCCAACCATCTTTCCAAACTTGTAATGAGAAACACTTATAAACTGTTGTTGTCAACAAAAGAGAAACTATGAGGGCTCTCTGCAGTTTTCCACCAAAAAAAAAAAGCTAAATGGTTTAACGTTTAAAAATGAAGAAATTGAGACAGACATAGATATCGTAGTTTTCTTAATAAATTTTTTAATGGTAGTAATACTTATTTTTATTTCGAAATAATATTAATTATAATAATATTTCTTAACAATAATAATAATAATAATAATAATAATTAATTTAGTCATGTTGAGATATAAATCAATGTTTTTTTGGCCCTAAAAACAAGCACCGCAAAAGTGGTTTTAATTTTTTTTTTTTTTTTTTTGTCCAAATCGTGCAGCCCTAAAAAACAAATTCAATGAAAAAAGGCAAAATACATTGTTCAATATTTCCCACAATAAAAATAAAAAAATAATAAGGGGGGAAAATGCCAACACTGTTGGAAAAATTATCTTATGGAAGGTAATTTTCCTTACCTCATGGAAAAAATAAATCCATGAAATAACAGAAAAAGTACAGGCAGCTTATTACCCGGACATGACTCAGTAATTTAACAATTCAAAATACAGGTAAAACACCTGTAAAAAAAAAAAATATGGAGAATTCTGTTACATTAATAGGCCTACAGTGCACTCTGCCCTATTTTTACAGATATGTTTTAGAGTGAAGTCTTAGTAAATTAATCTTGTTTTAAGGATGTTTAGATATTTTTACTTGCAGAACAATGGCAAAAAAGCTGATTAAGAAAAATCCTTGTGCAGTGTGCCAACTTTAGTTTTCTAAGCAGTATATTAAAGTAAGGAGGCAGACATCATTTCACTGACATTCTCAAAAAACTCTACTCCCTGATCAGAGAGAGAGAGAGAGAGAGTTTTACCGGCTGACATAACAGTCACACGTGGTTATGTAAAAGATGACGACCTCTCAATATGCCTTTGATAACTTGGGACAGGGTGCAAGTGTGTGTGAGGGGTTCAGAAACCCTTTAAAAGGCTCCTCAACGCAGGCTCAGGGCAGCCTGTAATTCAAACAACACTATGTGGCTTCTGCTGGGCTGTTATCTGGTGGACACACACTGTATATGTGCCGCTGTGTAGATAAATCCCCCCGTACACACACACACACATACACGCACAATACCTGGTTCTAACTGTCATTATCCAACATCGCAGATCAAATCAAACCTCCCCGACGCTGCTTATTTCTCCTTTTCCCGAGCCGTCTCTGATTTTCACTCACTCAGCTTTAACGACAAACAGGGGCTTTGCTGTTACTCGCCGTTCTGATTGTTTATCCGGTCTAAGCTAAGCTCTTTAGTATTGGTCTGGGTATACCTTACAAGCCTGGATGTGATACTGGAGTGCATTTGATTCAATATATTCTACAGGAATATTTGTCCACGGTAAGAGGGGGCTTTAACACCCATGTACTGCCATTGGCGGCCCAGCTAGACCGGAGAGAATGATGGGATAAGACGGAGAGCAGACGCTTTTTCAGACACAGCCAAAGCCTTGCTTCCCTCTGATCTCTCATGGCCGCCGCCTGCAGTGCCTTTCTCTTTCTCTCAATACCCACATGTATTTCATGTATTTTTGTCGGTCATCTTTCTTTTTTTCTAAGATCCACAAACCAACATCGGCAACATTCACATGGTCAGTATTTGAGAACTAACAACCATAATAGTGTCTGGTTGGATAAATTGCATAGACTAGTCTTGACCAAAAATTGATGCACATCTTGATAGGAATAACATCACAACCTTCAAGAGGTGCATCAATTTTTGGTCAAGATCTTGTATTGACAATACTCCAGCACATCCACATCCAGCAATGGGTACTTCATAAGTTAAATATAAAAATATATCTAAACATTGTTTACACTATAATAAAAGTCACTCTATTTATAACCTAACTGTGTGTGAATATAGCCATATTTAGAACTTTAAAACAGGACTGACAACTCTATTTGTCTGCTGTGTGAAAGTAGCCAGTGTATAAACAGCTTTCAGATATCAGAAAAGCATGAAATATTAAATGCTTGCTATCTGATACATTACACACGGTTCATTACATATAACAAAATACAAATATTGGTCACGGCCATCAGCATTCTTCAGTTTGCGCAAGACACAGCAAGCCTCCAACTCATTAGCGCTAGTAATGGCACAACTCTAAATGGATTCTTTGATACTCGAGAGAACCGATTCATTTTCTCAATCAAACCCATTTTTCTTATTAAATTATTGCTATTGATTTGCGTGGCTGCGCCTGCGAAATATATAACCCTTGACGTGGTCTACACCTGCCCCCCTTCTTGTTTTGCTAGTTAAATTCAAAGCTCATTTGGAAGCCGGGCTCTTTCATGTAAGTAATTATGTTTCCTTACGGCGATCCAGAGCTGAGACTCTGCCATTTCTGCCATTTCCACAAAAATGGAAAAAGTGGGTGTCGACTCTCCCAGCTGCAAATAAATGGATTGGAATAGAGCAAATCAATTATTGCTTTGAGGTCAGAAACTATTAAAATCCTTTTCCCTCACTCGTCATTGATTATCTGTTTGCCATGAGCACAATCTCATTTTTGCTGTAAAACGTGGCCTGAAGTGTAATGAAGCAGCAATATTCCAGAATGTTTGATTCTGGCTGCATGCGCATGCATTTTGTGTGAGAGTAAACTATATTTGCAATTCATGATGGCAAGACTAACTAAAAAACGTTAAAGGTCTAGGTAAGCAAAGGTTCAGTGCAAATGAAATGGCACATAAAATTTGCACCGCAAAATCCGATAATTTTAATAGGAATCCACCCAATCGGGAGGATCGCGTTCCCATGCAAGCATCCATCCCTAATGAGAATGAGATTGATTGAAAATGAAATGTACTAATTCATATGAATTGGCTACCAATTCCCCAAAATGTAAAACAGCCATAGAGAAACTACAACTAACAATTCAAAATATGAATGTCAGAACTGGGGTTTAGTGCACAGTGAGCCATGGTGCTTGTGTGGAAAAATTCAGATCTGGATTGCAACATTTTCCGATCAAGTTTCCCCCTTATTCCCCTTCATTTCGACTGTACTAAAATATACAAAAATGGTTGAATTACAAAGCTCACATATCTAATAAAAACAGTGTTTGTTGTTTTACTGGTGAAAAACTTGTGGATTTGGGGAAATCCATCTTCTTAGTATTTGTTGAGCCAGTTATTGTCTGTGACATCTTTAAAGAACAGTAAATAACCAGGAAAAGCTTCACAGACACGGAGATCCTAAAATATTAGGGGCCAGGACAATCCGGGGACACGTCCAAGGAACTGTCAGGAGCTTCGTGAAAAAAATGAAGCAAACTTGTTTTCATTCTCTCATTTTTTTCTCTAATAGAGTGTAGGTGCTGGCCTTTCCTGTTGGCCGACTCCCTATCCTCGTGGCTTGGCGTCTCTAAGGAACAGAACGAGGTGTCGAGTGTGCGGAGGTGTGTGCTTCCTGTCAGAGCAGGGACGGTGTGGAGCCTTGAGTTGCAGTGGCTCCACTGGGGCCTGTTCAGCCACCTTACCGTCACGTTAAGAATGCACGTCCTGTCAGCTATTGATCGCCCTTTCTCCATTCCCTTTCTACTCTTCAGAAAGTACAAATGAGTCTCTCACCTACTCCTGCATGTGCTAGCACCTCATAAAAGCCTGTCGAGCATCACAAGGGGAAATTTGAGAGCGCACAAGTCGCTCTTGAAGATGTATCCGCTTATCTATGCTCTTCTCTTCTCTTTTGTCTTTCCCTTTCTCTTGTCCCGACTTTTTCTCTCAGGGTCGGAAGGTGAGTAACATCTGGGTTGTGACCTTTCCTAAGGCATGAGAAAAATTTAAATGAAGCAAAAAAACAACTCATGTGATGGAGGAACTCTTGGCCCACTTGATCTCAGGCTCCAAGACATCTCCATCTGAACTTGCGTCACCAGAAACTAGCTCAAGCAATGTTTCCTTCTTTTCTTCATCAAAATATTCCCTCTGAAATATTCATCTACTTGAGGAAATGAGTATTGCACAAGTAGTCATTTTCAAGGACTCTGTTTTTCAGTCGCATTCTGCATTATATAATACCTGAAGAGCACTCAATGATGTATTATTATGTTTTGTTAATGTAACTCAAGAGTTAACGCAAGTAATTACCGGTCAGACAGTCTATTTCTGCCACCTTTCTCTCATATTAAACCCTTATTGGATCGAAGGACTTTGACGGCACTTAGAGAGCAACATCGAGAAACCTCTCAAGCCAAGCTAATTGGTTCCATCTCTGAGGTAATTAGCAACCTCAAGGAAACCATGACAGTGACACACTGCAGCTCCAAGAGAAAAGCAAAAGTGTTTGGCCGATGCAAGCATACATCTTTTTCCTGCCCCTCAGCATCTGTTCCTGTAAACACTGCCTCATTTCTTCGTTCACGATGTTCTGGTGTTTTACCAGAACTTACCTAGCCCCCATCACCTCCTTTACAATAATCTGAAAATCTTTGAAAACAAAAAGATGTAGAGTCCCAGCAATGCCTACAAGCATTCAGTCCCTTTGTATTTATCAAGAATCCGGCAAAGTACGCCAAAAAATCGCTCGAGCTACATCAAATTGGATGGAGACTGTTTGAGAACTTCCAATTTCAAGTAATTCCACAGATGTTCGACTGGATTGAGATTTGTATTTGACTGAGCCACTCAAGTACTTTCGCTTTTTAGGTTCAAAGCCTGTGTGGTTTTAGCCATATGCGTTGGGTCATTTTTTTGTTGGAAGATGGCATGTTTTTCCCTCAGAACTCTCTGTTCTAAGAGCAATGCATTTTTCCTTCCATTTTCTCAAGCCCTTTTGAAGAAAAGTATACTCTAGGTATGATGCTGCAACTATGCTTCATGTGTATCACTGTTCTACGTCTGATGTGACGTATTGTGACTTGCAATATATATAAAATCAGTTTTCAGAACATTTACTGATCACATTCACATTCTCAATGTCTCAAAACCTTCACTGAATTCAAAAATGCTTTTGCACCATTTCCATACTATCTACCTTGATGTGTTTACTATTGTTTCTCCCATCTCTGTCACAGAATACTATAACTCCTTTAGAATTACTGTAGGCTTCTCTCTGGCCTCCATTATGGGCCTTATTTCCCAGAGACTCAGTCCTGGAGGACGGCCAGTTCTGGGACAGATTTACTGTTCCAACACAACAGTGGCTTTGCAGGGCTGAGCTTCTAGGTATGTTCAATGCCTTGGAAATTTTTTATGTCATCATCTTGACTAGAATTTTTCAAGACACTAGGCTCAGATTTCTGTGGAATGTGTCTGTTTGGGATACAAGTCACAAGTGGAGTGCACTGCCTAAAATAATTTTTAATCAGTATTCTTATCTTGTTTTTTATTAAATATATTATCTTAAACATTTTTAAAACAAGATCAATTTACCTGAGAAGCCAAACTAGGTAAAATTGTAATACTTATTTTCAGAGACTATCTTGAAAAGGGATCTTCCTTTGTTACATTACTTTATTTCTCGTTTTAAAAACTTCAAAACAAAACTAAATTGTAAATACTGGAAAATAAACACATTCAAGCTGGTGTAAATAGACGTTATTTGGAAATCAGGTGCAATGTATGTGCTACATGATTTGGTATTCAATGTTTTTTATGTAATACTTATGAACAAAAATAGAGACTGTATTCCTTTCCTTCTACACCACGGAGTACCACAAGTGTTTGTTGTCAAGTAATACATTTGGAAAAGGTCCAAAAGGGCAAGTATGAGCAGGATTTTGTTAAATGACTTCTCTTTTATTGAAGCTATAAGATCACCACATTTAAATTGCATATTTAAACACCATTGTTCTGTTCCAAAATTTAGCAAGCTGCCTACGCAAGCAGTATTTTAAGGTTTCATAGACATGTCATGATTGCAAGGTTATCCCAAGGTAGGTAAGTAAATTATGCTACAGTACCTTGATTTTATTCTTTGGAGCGAATGAAATTTGATATTTGTGCATTCTATACATTTCCATGCTTAACTATATTGTGTTTTTAGCTTAGCAATATGCGAACATCAAACTCTACTCCCATGTGGTGCATGGAATTGCTGCCTATATAGAATGTTCCAAATGCTGCCTTAAAATTTCTTTCTTCTGTTGAACACAAAAGAAGATATTTTGAAGAATATGGGTAATCAAACAGTTGATGGGCCCCATTGACTTCTATAGTATTTTTTTTTTCTCCATACTATGGAAGTCAATGGGGCCCAACAATTGTTTGGTTACCCGTATTCTTCAAAATAAATTTTTTTGTGTTCAGCAGAAGAAATAAATTCATGTTTGGAACAACATGAGGATGAGTAAATGATGACAGAATTTGTATTTTTGGGAGAACTCTCCCTTTAAAAACTAGCTTCTTAATTAGGCATCGCACTCAGTTTTGGAACAGGGGTTATACGTCAATACGAATGTCTCTATTCAACACTCTACGATGAGAAAATACCTGAATCAAGCCGTAACATTTGACAACACAGAGCATACAGATTACGAAAAAAAAAAAAAAAAAAGATTATATCAGACTGCAGGTGCTCAGAGACGTCAAATCAATTAGGTCTATAAAAAGACATGCACAATGAATGAAACTCCCTGAACCCTGAGGTGATGCATCCTTGAGTTCATCTCTGGTTCACTCAGGCTTGTATAAATATCTTTATACCAGTTTTCATTTGCACCAAGAGTCTTTTTATATTGATATGGTCTATCAGGGCATGTGCTAGCAGATAAGCATATAGGATGGAGCACAAGACTAGAAAATAAATTCCCTTACCTGGAGTCGGATGATCGAGGGATGGAAGCAGGAGAAACAGAGAGAGAGAGAGAGAGAGAGAGAGAGAGAGATCAGGTTCCTCATAGTTTGTTTCCCATACAAAACATTACAGTGATACCAAGCTAAATAAATTGTTAGGTCATCCGTGCTCATGTCAGACTAAAAATAATAACACTGCAAATAAGACAACATAGCTTGTCACATCAATGGACTTTGCTTCTCTAGTAAACAGTATGATTAATTTGTCAACACAAGCCCACCGTTAGAGCTACGCCGTGTGTGTTTGGCATGACAAGTGGCGTTAGTTGAGGAAAAACAAAAGCCCTTCTGGAGTCTTCAGCCTAATCTAGTGAAGCCGGTTCAATCTCCAAATGCCAGCATCTATAAGGCCTCGGCACTGAAGCCGCTTTTATCTTTATAGACTTTCTGCGCTTCCCTCCGTCAGGGCTTTTAGCTGTAATGGATGATTCCATGTTTTGTACTTTAGTCTCTCTCGGACATGAATTACTCTCTTTTACGTGCTAACGACAAACGAAATGGAAAACAGCAAGGTGTGGAACGGAGAAGGATCTCTCCGCCTTTATCCAGGAGCTTCCCTGTTGTTAGACTGACAGCACAGACACTCCTGAGACTATTTCGGCAGAGCGCTCGGGAAGAGGGACGTTGTCTGCTGCTGGACCTCCGCTGGGAGAGCGGACTCAGTCGTATGTATGGTTAAACACTAGAAACAGTTGTTAGGGGAGTGTGTTGGAGCGTCAAGGGGATTGGAAGGCACCCTAGGGAGCAAGAGTCCAGCTGAGCACATCTCGGTATTAGCTTCACCCAGCTCTGAATACTGATGCCTATGACTGATTGCCTTGTCTGGGAGATCTAATTTGAAAGGTGGACAGTGATGAATGTCTCTTTCTATGCTCATGGCCTGTCTGATGTATTATGCATCTACGGCTGATCACAGGGCCTGATGAGGCGCGCTGAGACGGTACGGTGCGACCAAGGCCAGACGTGTCCTACGCACCATGACACTGTTTATATAAATGACTGCATCTCCGCCACTTACATCGTTCGTGGCTACGCAGGAAAGCTAATAGGGGCCGGCGTTAATGGGGGATGACTGACTGCAGCCGTCCAGCCCTCGTGTTTGATGGGCCGCAAATTTGACAAAGTCTCTTAACACCGAGACTGAACCGGTGCGCCCTGTCAGGGGGAACTGTAATTGTCAGAGACGTAAGTGTTGAGCTATCGGTTGCCAAACTACCACTGTGATCCTGCTGTCCCTGTGCATTTATACCTACCATGAGAGCCATGCATAGTTGTCCGGGCTCTTTTTCTCTGACGCAGTCAGAATGAGCCTTAGCTTTACTACCTGTCAAGTCTGACCATCTGATTTAAGAGTGGATGCTTTGATCTCAGAGTACTGGTCTGAATGTTTTCATGCTGACGCAGTCTCGCAATGTATAACTGCAAATGCAAGACTTAAACCCTGCTTTTAGCCTGAAGGAGAAACAGGTAGGGAGACCGTGTTGGGTTTTGTTCCTCACTCCAGGAAAACAACATGGGTAATTGCGTCTCAGACTCTTTGTTTAACAGTTCACCAGGAGAGCAGATCCTGCCACATCCCTTCGGCTCCTGAGTGCCCATCAGCCATACGTTTTTAATGCACATTGCACACTTGCACTATTGACTGTAGTGGCTGTGACCGAATCACCGGCAGGCCCCGGGGGGCCCACCGTGGGCCCTGACAATATAAACCTCCTCTAATTGAGCCATTTTCACATCAACAGTGTTTTTTGTCAGAAGGGCATGCTGGTTTCTTGCTCTCAGTTCTGATTTGCTCCCTCTCCTACAGTCAGAGCACGACTATCGACCCGGAAGGTCTGCGTCAGGTCAGAAAATTCACAGTTACATGGGCCTATAGTCAGCAAGATTCATGGCAGATAGTGTGCATTGCCGCATTAAGTGCTAAACCCGTAACTAGAAACCAAACTAGAAACTAGAAAGAAAGCTACAAACCAGGTTACAAACAAATTAATTTAAAGTGGTTTAACTACAAATGAGATACCCTAAAGGTAGTTTGCACTGAAGTTATATAGGAGGGCAATATCTAAAAAAAAAAATATTTTTTTAAATATACAATTCTCAAGAAGGGTGACCACTTTAAGAGGATAGATTACACTAAATACTATTAAAAGGATATAAACAGCAGTGATTAACTAATATTTAGCTATTCTTTTCAAGCAGTTAATATATGTTAACTGTCACGATTCACTAAACTGGCTTCCAAAGCTACTGTACATACAGTATGAGAGAAACTGTGTTTTTGGAGATTGTGTCTGATTATTTCCCTCAACTGTATAAAGCTGGCAGTGTGGCATTTAACACGTTACACCACTTTTTATTGAAAATAATTTTTTTAATAAAATTAAAATCTACTTGCTAAAGAAATAATATTATGAAAAATGTAGTAGTGTTTTTAATTCATTTAGTAAGTTAACTTCAACACTGGTATATTGGCGATGTGAAAAATAAACATCTCAACAAACGATGCCAATTCAACAGATAAAGCACAGAAATAGAGTTAGAAGTGGCACATGATACACTGCCACTCCAGGCTTCTATCTACAAATCCAGATCCTCTGGCTTTAAGTGTCTCTCACTTTCTGACCCATTATCTGAAGTCTGCATTAAGCATGACTCTCATTTGTATAAATCTGCATGCAAATTATGCGGCTGTGGTGTTTACCCCAGCTGAGAAAGAGAGGAGGGAAGCCATCTTTAATTCATTAGAAAAACACACGTCGCGGGAAGATCTTCAGGAGAGAGAGAGAGGGTTGTACATTATCCAGCGTGTTTAAACACTTCCTCAGTATGCAGAGGACGGCACCATTAAAGTGTTGGATAATAGGTGCGAAAAGGATCCGGCAGTCCTTCCTCCAATGAGTCATTAATTAGAGCTGAAGGAGGTTGAACGGCGTGTTCAAAAGCTGAGGATTCTTCATTAGTTGCACACCACTCTTACCCTCACGCAATTAGCCCCCTCAGACCGCTAATGCGGCTAACTCTATTGGCTATCACTGTCTAGCCGCTATCAGCGAGGTGAACTTCCCAATTCCAGTGTCAGTATTTAAGAAGCGGCCATCGTTCCCGTCACCCGAGCGCGTGGAATATTTTGCGTGTCTAATTGCGGAATATCTGCGCGGCATAATTAACGGATGAGAATAGATTTTAGCAGAAGACGCTGCATGTGATCTCATTAGCATTGTATCAAAGGCGCATATCAAAGTTGCAAAAAATGAGCTTTTGTTTTATGTTCCTTTCATCTTTCTGAGGGCTTTCTGTAAGCATTGTTCATGTCATTAACCTCGACAAAGACATTAACAAAGCAGAATTTTAAGGGCTTCACTGACATAGCCATTCAGAGTTTAGTAACGCTGCCAATCTTCCGACAAAAAACTGAAAAAATGCTCCGAAAAAAAGGCATTTTTAATGGCTCATTTGGACATGTTGAGATGCAAAAAATACTCTACAAACAAATGTCGACCTTGGACAATTATACAGGAACACCCATCAAGACATTACAAATTTTAAAGGGATAGTTCACCCAAAAATGAAGATTCTGTCATAATTTACTCACCATCATGTTGTCCCAAACCTGTATGAGTTTCTCTCTTCTGTTCTTCTTCTGTAGCATGTTGGTAACCAGACAGTTGATGGACCCCACTGACTTCCATCGTAAGAAAAAAAAAAATACTATGGAAGTCAATGGTGTCCATCAACTCTCTGGTTACCAACATTCTTCAAAATATCTTCTTTTGTGTTCAACAGAAGAAAGAAACTCATACAGGTTTGGGACAACATAAGGGTTAGTGTAAATGATGACAGAATTTTACTTTTTGAACTAATTTTAATAGGTGAACTATCCCTTTAACAACCTTTAATTTGACCCATTATGGTTAGCACAATGTTTTCGAAAGCTGAGGATTATGAAAGCTCCATATTTATAACTTTATAAACTATAATCACTGGCTATCCCATAATACGCAAGAAGGTGAGTAAATTATGGGATAATTTTCATTTTTGGGTGAACTAACCCTTTAAAAATCTTTTAGTAAGCCTAATACATGTAGGTAAATTTTGCTGTTTATAACTATGCATTGTCATGATACATTCAAAAGAAAATAAAATACAAAAAATAGACAAAACATCGAATTAAGTGAACATTACAATAATGACCATCTGGTTGAAACAATGGTTTCATCTTTTAACCCATAAACACATACATATTAAGATATGCATTGAATAACTGGTTATAAATATCAAAATATAATATGCTTTAGGCCCCATCGCCCTAGTTGCAACTACAATATACCCTGAAAACCCCCAAAATAGTGATTTTCTGTGGTTAAATTCACAATTTAAACAATTGGAGACCATTCAGTTCTCTTTAACTGAATTTGACTGCATCCGTGTGGCATTTTTCATTACTTAAAGGGATAGTTCACCCAAAAAATGTACATGATCCCATCATTTACTCACCCTCAAGCCATCCTAGGTGTATGACTCTCTTCTTTCAGCCAAACACAATCAGAGTTATATTAAAAATATATATCCTGGTTTTTCCAAACTTTATAATGGGAGTGAATAATAACTTGGATTTTGAATCCCCAAAAAAGTGCATCTATCCATCATAAAAGTAACCAATACGGCTCCAGGAGGTTAATAAAGGCCTTCTGAAGCAAAGCGATGCGTTTTTGTATGAAACATATCCATATTTATAACTTTATAAAGTATAATCACTGGCTATCCCATAATACGCTAGATGGTGAGTAAATTATGGGAGAATTTTCATTTTTGGGTGAACTAACCCTTTAAAAATGTTTTAGTAAGCCTATACATAAATGTTGCTGTTTATAACTATGCATTGTTAAAGAAAATACAATTAAAAAATAGACAAAACATTGAATTTAGTGAACATTACAATAATGACCATCTGGTTGAAACAATGGTTTCATCTTTTAAACACATAAATATTAAGATATGCATTGAATAACTGGTTATAATATTCAAATTATAATATGCTTTAGCCCCATTGCCCAAGATGCAACCACAATATACCCAGAAAACCCCCAAAATAGTGGTTTTCTGTGGTTAAATTCACAATTTAAACACAATTGGAGACCATTAGTACAAATCACCTAGTAGAAACAGGACCAAGAAAGGACTCAATGACGTCATATACAACTAGAATATTTCTTGAAGTACACTTCGCTTGCCGTGTTTCTAGAGCATCAACATGATGTGTAAAATTGGGCACAAAATGGTGACGGGGAGATCTCGCGAATAGAGCTGAATCACGTTAATCACGTCTGATGGTAGACATCAGAGAGGTGTGCCAACGACAAACACGACGCAGGAGGAGAGGAAGCGGGTGCAGGAAGAGCACGAGGGAGAGAAAAAATGTGAGAAGAGCGCTTGAGAAGGAGGCGACAGGCCTGATCTAAGGGGAGAGTATCATTTTCATATGCACACAAACACAGAGAGGCACAACAAACGGGCGCGAGAGTGTAAACACGCGCGCACGTGACTCCAGACGCCACTGTTCGCTCTCGGCCCGTTATTTATTTAATTCCCCTCCTGTCGAAATTCACAGATAAGCCGGAACAAGACAAAAGCGAGGGGAGGGGAGCGAAAAACATGAACGATATAGTCGTTTACAGGGCTTCTATTTTCAGTCGGGGACAGCTCTCTCGCTCGCTCTCCCGTGATACTGAATTAATCAAATCCAAAGGACATCATCTTCAAACCCGACGTTCCCCAAAGGCGAGCATCTCATTGCCTATGCAGGCAAAGAAACTTCACAACAACCTAAAAATACAGCGACTCCTGGCAGCGAGGTAGAGCTGCTTCAGTAGCAGTCAGAGGGGAGGCAGGAGTAACTAGCAAACATGGGAATAGGCATTGTGATCAGATGCAAAGAAGTCGAGCTTCTGTAAACAGCTTCGGCTGATGAACAGGACCACGCATCCCGTCAGCGATGCTCCATAGCTCGAGTCTGGGGCGGCTGCCACGTGCTTCCGGGTCGCGTCTGGGTCAGACGGGCTGGCTGGAAGTTAGGCCGTGAACTGCAAAGGGGTTTCCAATAATATCAAGGGCTTCTCCTGTAAACATGACTTCAGACAGAAGAGGAAGTCCAGTCTGGGTAAGCTTTGGACTCATGGACTGTGTCTGAGGACAAGCTGTTTGCAGTGCCGCACAGAATGAGGCATTTCAACAAAATTAAGTTGTTATTCAGGATGCCCCTTTTCTACACAGTGCTGGTCCCTAATCCAGCCTCATTGACAAAGGGAAAGTTAGTTCTGGGACGTTTTTGTGAAATATATTCTTCTGTCAGGCGTGATTGACCCTTAAATGCATGAATGTTTCGCCTATCATTATTACATATTCTGGTCTTTAGCGATCCGGATCTATATCTAACACGGATGGATCTCTATGGATGGTCGCGATAATACACTGTAAAAAGTGAACAGTTGGATCAACTTAAAAAAATTACTTCAATTGGTAACACCTAAAGAAATTAAGTTTTCTCAACTTAAATTATCACATTTTATCGTGGAAAAACGTGATAATTTAAGTTGAGAAAACTTAATTTCTTTAGGTGTTACCAATTGAAGTAATTTTTTTAAGTTGATCCAACTGTTCACTTTTTACAGTGTATAAAACTCTCCTGATATTAGAATAACACTTACAGAAGAATCTAATAAAGCATATTTTGTTTCCTTTTAGAGCTTGGAAGGGTTCAGTTTGAGCAGATGTTTAATACCATCATCACTGTCCTCATCAGAGCTCATTTTCCATTACATATAACATCTGGCTCATATTCAAGATCTCAAACATATTCTAAAAACTATCTTTTTCAACATCTTCAAAATCAATATTTTGATAGCTGACAGCTTTTTCACCAGATCCACCATCAAGTGACAGTGACACTAATATTTGACTGCGTTCAGTACTTGCTTTTGGGGTGCGTTTACATGACAATTAAAAAAAACTTTTGAAAAGTTTCGCGTACATATGACATTGTCAAAGCGGTCCCCGTTATCATGGATCCCCGAAAACGACTAAAAACGCTGTATTATTCATGCCAGGCCAATAGGTGGCGATGTTAGTTTGTAAAAAAACACTATGTGCCTATAGACCTTATGTAGCCCCGCCCCCTTTTCAGCGCTACGCTCATTGTCTTTTGACTTCCGGTCTGTATTTTCACAGCGATTTTGCGTATTTATGAATGAACGGCTCGTTTTAAAATCTTCCCGGTCGACTGACATTTGTTAAGACATCTGCTTTAAACATTACAATCCTCATGATAACTTTCGTTAACTTTACATTATGTAAATCCACTTCAAAAGCTAATTACTCCTGGACAACAATGCCATAGAAATATACAGAGCGACCGCAAAAACGGAAGTTCAAAGACAATATTCTAAAGATGGCGGTGCCCTCGTTTCTCTGGCGCATAAGGTCTATAGACTGAACACGTAATACGCATGCGCATGACGTCACCGTTTTTCACAAATTTGTGTTTTAGTAGCTTACACGATAACGGTATTTTCAAAAACCTGCACTTTGAAACTTTCAGGCCAGGAAAACGCCGTTGTCATGTAATTCCTTGCCTCTTTTCTTCAGATAAAAACTGACAAAACACCCAAAATAAAGCAAGTCTTGTATATATGCTCAAATAAATAACCAGAGCAAACAGCAGCTCAATAACACTCATCACCTTCCTTTCCCTTTTCACACAAAGGGAACACTAAAAATCAACACTTCAGAATAATATACTGCTGACTCACTTATTTGCATGCATAAACACTTCTGCTAGTCAAAACACTCATTCAATGATGCAATTTTGTTCAAAGACAAAACAATAGTATTTTTTGTTCTTATGTGCCGTCCACAGTGTATCAGCTCAGCGCTGATATGGTGCCAGGTTTCCATGGCTACGCTGAATATGACACAACCTGTATTTCAATCTGGGAAGGTAATGAGAATAGACAATTTACTCGCCCATCACTCATTGTCAGTGTCCGTTATCAACAGATCTGTCTCACCTTCAGTTAGCGTCTCAGCCAACTGCATGCTTATTATTACTGCGCCATTAAATATTCCACCCCTGTAACTTACCAGACAGAAAACTGCATTTTTAGAGACGCCAAAGAAAAGGACACAGCGGTAAGAGGTGTGGATAATTCAGAGCAGAGTGTGAGTACCGTCTTGGCAAGATATTTTAAATTGGATTGTTTGTTTACAGGGGAAGAGGAAGAGTAAATAGATATTATCCCTGTGTCGGAATATTTACTGTACGTACTTATATACGCAAGCTGCACATCAAATGAGAAGGTTGTATGAATACATAGTTCTTAATCAATGGACACTTTGCTCTCCTATAAGCCCATGGGAGCTGAAAAGACATCTAATTTCAAAAGTTGAATAAATAAATAAAAATCGTCCATCTGAAAACAAATGACCAACAAATAAAACTCGCGACCTGTGTAGCATATTCAGTAAATTCAGTATTTATATATATATTTTTTTAATATTTTTATACAGCTTTAATTTTTAGTAATTGTAGTATGTTGAAAATCAGTATTTTTTATTAAAAAAATTAATATTTCTATATATCTTTAATTTTTTTGTTATTTTATTATATAGTATTTTGGTATTTTTATATTTCTATACATCTATAATTTTGGGTAATTTTAGTGTTCAGTATATATATATATATATATACACACACACACACACACACACACACATACATACATACATACATTCATATATACATTTTTAAAGATTACTAAAAATACTACATATTAAAATTACTAAAATTTAAAAATGTCTAAAAATATTATACAAATATTAAATTACTTCAAATTAAAGATATATAGAAATATTTTTGAGAAAATGACAAAAATACTACATACAATGAAAGATGTATAGAAATATTTAAAAACAATAATAAAAATACATCATACTAAAATTACAAAAAAATTAAGATAAATAGAAATATATTTTTAAGAATTATTACAAATACTGAACACTAAAATTACTAAAAATTAAAGCTGTATAGAAATTTTTTTTAAAAAAAAATACTGAATTTAGACATAGTACAACTACTAAAAATGAAAGATGTATAGAAATATTTTTTTAAGAATTAAAATTACAAAAAAAGTAAGATATTAAAAATTGATAAAATAATAAAAGCTCAACAAAATTCCTATAACTAAAATGAAAACTGAAAAAATATATATTAATATTAATATATCGTGTATAAAAATACTAAACTCTGCTTTGCTGTCAAAAATGTCATAGATTCTGTATACATTTATGAAGCTGTATTGCCTGTATAATTTAAAAAAAAACTCATCTAAATGTGTCCAGGTTCCAGGACTTCCACACACCCATGTGTTACCGAAATCAAACATTGAGATGAACTTCCTGTGCAGGTCTGTTATAAATTGTCTATAATGCATAATGGAATGCCGGGGCTCGTCTCTGCACTATGAATGAGACAGTGAGCTGCCGTGGGGGAGGCGGTGACATGATTGTGATTGGACGAGACACTGAGAATCCAGATCAAAGCAATCTCTAGTGTTTTGGCCCCCAGCACAGTGTAGAGCGGGGCCCACACACACACACACACACACTTTTTCTCCTCTCTATCTTTTCCTGCTTATCTTTCTCACATACACACTCTTTTTCTCCCTGTGTGTAGCCTACACTCGTTTTCCCTCCCTCTCTCGCTTTAACTCGCTAGTCTTATTCTCTCTGTGCAACGGTCTCAGTTTCTCTCTCACAGACTTTTTTCCCCTCAAACTCCCCTTTCTTATCGCCCTGTCTCTGTAAATGTCTCTCTCTCTCTCTCAGACACACACACTTCTTCTCGGTCTATGTGACATCTCACTCTTTGTACAAACACATTTTCCCGGGGTAGCCATCTATCTCTCACTTTTCTTTCTCTATCGCACACACAAGCTCTATTCAAAAACTTAGCAAGCTGCCTTGTTTACTGCCAACATATTAGCTGCCTTTTAATGGGAAGGGTTGACAGGACACATTCTTCACACTTTCAACTCAAGTTATGCTTTTTTATTTATTAATTGTTAGCAAGATAGTTAGACTTAAGAGGACCTATTATGCTTTTTTTTGTTACATTTTCAGCTTTCTTTAGTGTGTAATGTTGCTGTTTGAGCATGAAAAGGTCTGCAAAGTTACAAAGCACAAAGTCACTCCAAAGGGAGTTCTCTATATCAGTTACACTGCTTCTGAACTCCTTGAAACGCCTCGGTTGTAGTCTTGAGTTTTCTTCCAGGAACGAACACATCACAATATCCCTCATTTAAATAATTCCACCTCGAGGCATACGCAGAACAAAAGGGACGAGGCCTGGTTGAGTCGAGTTAGTAGTGTATTGAAACTCACTGTTATGGTAAGGGGCGTGACATTTCCCAAACACTCTTAAAGAGGTTGACCAATCACAACACACTGGTCCAGCCGACCAATCAGAGTGCACTGCGCTTTTCAGAAGGAGGGGCTTCATAGAGACTGGATCTAAACAGAGCGTTACTGACAGACTGGGAAGAGAGGTGCTGCAACAATGAAAAATATGTGAAGAATAATGTTGTTTTGTTTGTTTTTTTAATATTCAAACCATGAAAAACTATTTTAGTAGACCTAAAGATTCTAGTAGATACTAAAGACTGGAGTAATGGCTGCTGAAAAGTATATATAATTTATTTCTCTGTCTCATATCTAAAAACACGCATTTTGTACTAGCTTCTTCCCTTCTCTCACAACTTCCTCAAACACACACACACACAGGTATAGCGAAATGAATCTGACCTTGATATCACACCCCTATTTCACTCTCTTCCCGTCTCAACCCATTTCAAGTCTAGTTTTTAAATTCTGAGCAGCGATTTCAGTGTTCCATCAAACACTGTCAAACTCACGTTTGCATGTCTTGCTCCTAAGTGACTCTGTCTGTTGTGCAGCAAATTTACAGAAGGGAAACCACTATTCAATTTCCCATTTCATTAACATGTTTGGTCAGCCATTGACCAGCCTTGTCCCTCTCCCATAGTGGCAATTATTTTCTTAGTGAAAATGACATACATATGCCGAACTTCAACCTCAAGGTGGGACACAGTTGGTAGGTGCCAAATAAAGCAACACTAAAAATAAAATAAAAAACTCAGAAATTGTTAGTAAATTTCACAATTACTAAAAAATGGCAAGTAACATTGAACTAAACGTTACATTTTGAAGCAGAAAATAGTGGTAACACTATTTTACAGTGTCCTTGTTACACATTATATAGTAATAACATAGTAATAACAGTAATTATGTATAATTACATGCAACTAACCCCAAACCTAAACATGTAGTTAATATTAATCAGTACATAAATGTATAATTGCACTGTAATAAAGACACCTTAACATAAAGGGTTACACTTTATTTTAATGTGTCTTTGTTACACAGTAATTATACATCTAAGTACTGAGTAATAATAATTAACTATATGTACTTACTATAGGGTAAGGATTAGGGTTTGGTTTAGGGTTAGCTGCATGTAATTATGCATAATTTCTAGTTATTGCTATAGTAACTACTTGCAACATATGTAACAATGACACTGTGTGTTACCACATAAAGTGTAACCATATATTTTTTTTTAAAAGTAATAATCTTTGTTTAATTTACAGCTTCGAAAAATCTTATTAATTTAATCTGCAGCAACAACTGTCATTTAGCCTGTTTATTAATATAATGAACTATTATTTAATAATAATAAAATAAATGATTTATTTAGAAGTTAGTTACTGTAAATTAGTATCATCGTTATTGACATAATTAATAATGATAATAATAATATTAATAATAATAAAAGCAAATGTTTATTTGCCATTTGCAATGGCTTCAAATAGAGCTCGTGAAAGTTATTAAAGTTATAATGTTGTTTATTTAAAACATTATCTCATTTGTAAGGCCATGAATGCTGAACATAAGCTCTGTAGCTTTTTTTATTTATTCTCGTAGTTCTGTGGTACTCGGCTAATTAAACCATATTCTCCTTTGTGTAATTTGTTCATTCTGCTGTACCGAGCAAAAGCCCAGATGAATATGCGTGCCGTGTTTCATAAGAGAGATATGAGCCCCTCATGTCCCTGTTCTTATCTCCTTTGCAGCCGCTTGAATTTCCACCGACGTAATTATGTGACGTGTCCAAGGCTTTTAATGGTTTCATCTGGTCACGAAATTTCTTTTCCACCTGTACACATTCCTGACAAGACTACAAGATATGTGAGACTGAATTTAAAAATGAGATTTTCCCTCAGTGCTCGCCTTTCTCTTGTCAGATCATCTACCTATCAGCATTGCAAGTTATATATAAAAAAATAAAATAATAATTAATTAAATTAAATAGAAATAATAAATAAAAATAAAAAAGTTAATAAAAAAAAATAAAAAAGTTTTCAATAAAAGTAAACCTTAAATAGTTTGGATTAAGTTTTATTATTATTTATATCACTCTAAAAAAAGGTATATTCAACGCAACATGATGCATTCAGATTTTTAGGTTCTCTCAACTATTGTCTTTAAATAATATAAAAAGATGAATGTAGCAAGTATCCATTTCGGTTCATTTTTGTGACGCATTTTAGAAAGAAGTTCACAGAGACTGAGACGGCAAAAAGCTCATCCTGTTTGTTTTCTTAATTTAACAAACGCACAAAGTTTTTTGTTATAGTGAGTGTACACAAATAAAATTAGACCCTTTACAGTTTTGAATGTTCTGTATTTTAAGTATTTTGCTGCTACGTGGGAAAAAAAATCCATCAAAACACGCCAACGCATAACATCACCGCGCAACCAATAACTAGCAATAATGCCAAAACAACAACAAAAGTAAAAAAAAAGTCTACAAACAGCAAAAAAAAAAATCTTAATACAGCAACTGCATCATTTATTCATGCTGCAATGTATGCTGGGAACTCACAAACCCTTTAAATCGGCATGGAACGGAAGTTGCGAAAGTATTTTCTTCCCTATTGTGACATATTTCCGTGTGAAATGGCTTCTCGAAGAAGAAAAAAGTAGGGCGGGACCCATTTTATCAATGGGGAATTGATTGGATGGTTGTGGTTTGCTATTGGTGGATCTTCACTGAGTGACAGGTTGCCCCGCCCTCACGCCAGTAAACACGTCATCAGAGAAGAGATGCCACTGCTAGAGCGAGGGGAAGATTGTTTTTTTAATTATGTGCACGGATAAAACATTTATAATGAATACTTCCACTGTCAATTTTGATTTCATGGTGACTAATTTTTCAGAAAGAGTTTGAATTTAAATTTGGGGGAATTCTATTGGTGTTATGGGTTTTTATAGAGCTTAAATGGATAGTTCACCCAAAAATGAAAATTAGCCAATGATTTACTCACTCTCAAGCCATCCTAGGTGTACATGACATTCTTCTTTCAGACAAATACAACCGGAGTATTTATTTATATATATATGTAGGAGTATCGTAAGCTTAGACGTCTCTCGCGGTTTAAACATATAGGGCTGTGCAACAAACTGAAGCTCCTCTTCTATTATATAGAAATCCTCCGAAATTTCTCTTCAAAATGTCTAATTTGCGACCAGTGTTTTGTTTTGCTCTTTCCTCTGAACTTCCGCATTCATCATTAAGCTGTGCGTCGGGTCAGGGGTTACTCTTCCACTGTAAATCGATGTGTACGGCTGTCTGTCGGAAGCCAGTGATTATATTTTATAAAGTTTTAAATATGGGTATTTTCCTTTATTAACCCCCTGGAGCCGTATGGATTACTTTTATAATGGATGGATGCACTTTTTTGGGCTTCAAATTTTCATCAGCCATTCACTCCCATTATAAAGCTTGGAGGAGACAGGACTTTTTTTTAAATATAACTCCGATTGTATTCGTCTGAAAGAAGAATGTAAAATCATGGGCTAATTTTTTTATTTTAAAGGGTTAGTTCACGCAAAAAATGTAAATTCTGTCATTAATTACTGTCATGTCGTTCCAAACCCGTAAAACCTTCGTTCATCTTCAGAACACAAATTCATATATTTTTGATGAAATCTGAGCGCTTCCTGTCCCTCCATTGACAGCAGCATCGTTGCAACTTTCAAGGTTTATGATTCAACCTTAATGAAGCAACGAGAATACTTTTTGAGTGCAAAAAACCCCCCAAAATAACAACATTATTCAACAATCTCTTCTCTTCCACGTCATTCTCCTACGCTGTTGACGTAGTGTAAACAGTGCAGCGCTTCTGGGCTCTACGTCAGAACGCCGCCTCACTATTGGCTGACGCTGGTCATGTGTGTGTTGACCCAGTAGCTAGCCAATAATGAGCCGACGTTCTGACGTAGAACCCAGAAGCGCTGCACTGTTTACACAACGTCAACAGCGTAGGAGAACGGCGTGGAGGAGAAAAGATTGTTGAATAAAGTCGTTATTTTAGTTTTTTTTGCGCACAAAAAGTATTCTCATCGCTTCATAACATTAAGGTTGAACCACTATAGTCACATGGACTATTTTACATGGAGCCTTGAAAGTTGCAATGACGTTGCTGTCAATGGAGGAACAGAAAGCTCTCAGATTTCATCAAAAATATCTTCATTTGTGTTCTGAAGATGAACGAAGGTCTTACGGGTTTGGAACGACATGAGGGGGAGTAATTAATGACAGAATTTTTATTTTTGGATGAACTTACCCTTTAATTTATTTTTGGGTGAACTATCCCTTTAAAACCCGTTGCTTTTTTACTAATATTACTAAAATTGTAACTGTTTTTGGTTTCATATCTAATAAAGGGGAATTCCTACAGAACTCAGACGGAATCATATGTGAGCGTTGGAGGTGCAAAAAAAGGCCCTTCAGTCACATCGGCGCTCGTCTGCCATTAGCGCGGCAAGCTTCTCCGCTGCATCTCTCTGTCGATAGGTGTTATACTGACGACAATACGCAGGCAATAACAGGGGAAAGCTTATGGACTCCTGACAGTGTACCAAAGGCCCTCGCCGTCACAGGAGGGCTGCTGTTTCTCCTCAAAGGAGAGCGACAGACCCTTCCAAAGTGAGAGGCTTTTATCCTGCATCTTTGAGCGAGAGAGAGAGAGAGAGAGAGAGAGAGAGAGAGAGAGAGAGAGAGAGAGAGAGAGAGAGAGAGAGAGAGAGAGAGAGAGAGAGAGACACTCACACTTGATTCCCAGCGGCCCTCTCTGATTTATATGCTACAATGCGTTAGTGGTGTGCACTCGAACTCTCTTTGAGGCAGCGCTAAAGACCCGCCGCTGCCTTTTCAACCCGCTGCCTCTTAATGGAATTTACTGGCTTTAAAACGCATCACGTATTCCAAATGATAACATGCCACTGAGTGATATTTCTTATAGATTAAAGTCAATCTCTGTGGTACTCTCAAAGAAGAAAAAAAGGGGGAGAAAAGAGAAACAGAATGTGTGGCGTTAAAGTGAGCGTCAAACGCACATTGGACCCCTGTGAGTGTCACATGGATATAAATGAGCTGGCGTTTCGTCACATATACATAAATCAGTAAAAGATGAACCGCCGACATGAGTGTTTATTTAAGAAAGAGAGCGGGAGAGAGAGAGCTTTGGTAAAATGCTTTATTTATGTTCATAAGGTATTTGCTAAAATATGGAAAGATGTAAGGAAATCTTTCAATATGAGAAGAGAGGGATGTGTTAGTAGGGGTGTGTTTTATTTAGAAGTTTCTATGAATAAATAAAAAAACTCACTGTGATAATGCAAGACGATGCTGAGACAACAAAACAAAAATATAATGTTCAAGCTGCTGAGGTCAAGGTTTGGCCATGGCTAGATGCCGTGACTTTACACTTTACAGGGGAAAAAAAGCTTCTTTCGAAATTGGCAGACATTTAAAAGTAGATGTGCACTCTGAATATAAAAAAAGAAAAAGAAAAAAAAAGAAATGTAATTATCACTCCAATATCGCAACAGTGAGAAATGGTTCCAATTGTGAAGAATAAAGTTGCAATTGCAAGGAATAAAGCACCAGTTATGAGGAATAGTCACAATTGTGAAATATAAAATATCAGATATAAAGTATTGATCTCAGAAATATTCAAAACTGAGAGAGTTGTAATTGTGAGATATAAAGTCTCACTTACAAGAAAGTTGAAATTGCAAGTTATAAAGTACCAATTATGAGACATAAATTCGCAATAAGAAATTAAGATGCAACTGTGAGAGAGTTGCAACTGCAACATAATTACTAATTATGAGAAATAGTCACTATTGTGAAATATAGTCTCAATTATGAGAGAAAAAAACATAACTAGGGGAAAGTTACTTTTAAAAGTAATGAATTACAATATTGTGTTACTCCCTAAAAAGTAACCAATTGTGTTACTTAGTTACTTAGTTAATAAGAAATAAAGATGCAACTGTGAGATATAAAGTCCCAGTTATAAGAAATCATGTTACAACTGTGAGAAAGTCACAATTGTGAGATAAAAAGTCCCAACTATAAGAAATATAGTTACGATAGTTAGAAGTGCGATATTAAAGGTCAGATTTGTAATAAACAAATGGTGCAGCTGTGAAATCACATTTATGAGAAACAACGTCACAATCATGATACATTGTGTAACACTAAACAGTGAGTAATATCACAGCTGGTTTCATAGAAAACAAGTGTGCAGGAAAATGCATTGTATGATGAAGATGGGGCGATCTGTAACACTTTAGTTCAGATTCATAAGTAGAAATGAAGCATATGTTTGAAACCTAGTTCGCCAGTACAGTGCCAACAACACAAGGAAGTCCCCTGAACTGTGAAGCAAGCAAAGAATGAAATCTGAAAGAATGGCACTTGACGGACCGTTTACAGCGAACATGTGTGTAATTATTATGCCATTTGGCTCCACAGGATGTGGGTTTGGTGCAGTTCCAGGTAGTTTCTCAGATTATCTGCCAGAAACCTGGAAGCCTGGTGTCATACACAAGTTTAAGGAGGTTTGAATCGTCGCAACAGTCGAATGGCCACCAGTCTGGTTTTTGTTTGCGTATAAATGGACGTGTTATTGAAGGCCTAGCGTTTCACTCAGCATCTGGCTGTGATCCACCGTCCAGCCCTCGATTCATTCCTGTCCAGGAGAACTGGAGCAGACCCTGACTATGCAACTTCCAAAACACTGGGACATCCTGAAAGCTGCTGACAGCGAAAACAGACGTCGACACTTATGTTGAAAAACGAGTCAGGATGCTTGTCCTACAGAGTGAGAAAAGTTTAGGGCTCACAGCAACAGCTTGAAAAAGAATGGTTTGGAAAATTACGCAACACACTGGACTCGACAATACAGATTTTATTTCTGCATGTCTGGTCAATATACAAAGACAATATGCAATAACATACAGCTGTAATTGTACTTGCCCTTACACTTTTATCACATTTTTATTTTAAATGTTATATTTTAAGGGCCCTATTTTAACGATCTAAGTGGACTATGGTCTAAAGTGGACGGCGCAAGTTCACTTAGGATGTGTCCGAATCCACTTTTGCTAGTTTAACGATGGGAAAAATGGTCGGAAAGGGTTGTCCCTATTCTCTTAATGAGTAGTGGGTGTGTTTTGGGATTTACGTGCGTTAAACCAATCAGAGTCTCACCTTTAAAATATATATATATATGTATGTATATATACACTCACCTAAAGGATTATTAGGAACACCTGTTCAATTTCTCATTAATGCAATTATCTAATCAACCAATCACATTTGCTTCAATGCATTTAGGGGTGTGGTCCTGGTCAAGACAATCTCCTGAACTCCAAACTGAATGTCAGAATGGGAAAGAAAGGTGATTTAAGCAATTTTGAGCGTGGCATGGTTGTTGGTGCCAGACGGGTATTTCACAATCTGCTCAGTTATTGGGATTTTCACGCACAACCATTTCTAGGGTTTAAAAGGGTCAAAGAATGGTGTGAAAAGGGAAAAACATCCAGTATGCGGCAGTCCTGTGGGCGAAAATGCCTTGTTGATGCTAGAGGTCAGAGGAGAATGGGCCGACTGATTCAAGCTGATAGAAGAGCAACTTTGACTGAAATAACCACTCGTTACAACCGAGGTATGCAGCAAAGCATTTGTGAAGCCACAACACGCACAACCTTGAGGCGGATGGGCTAGAACAGATGAAGACCCCACCGGGTACCACTCATCTCCACTACGAATAGGAAAAAGAGGCTACAATTTGCACGAGCTCACCAAAATTGGACAGTTGAAGACTGGAAAAATGTTGCCTGGTCTGATGAGTCTCGATTTCTGTTGAGACATTCAGATGGTAGAGTCAGAATTTGGCGTAAACAGAATGAGAACATGGATCATGCCTTGTTACCACTGTGCAGGCTGGTGGTGGTGGTGTAATGGTGTGGGGGATGTTTTCTTGGCACACTTTAGGCCCCTTAGTGCCAATTGGGCATCGTTTAAATGCCACGGCCTACCTGAGCATTGTTTCTGACCATGTCCATCCCTTTATGACCACCATGTACCCATCCTCTGATGGCTACTTCCAGAAGGATAATGCACCATGTCACAAAGCTCGAATCATTTCAAATTGGTTTCTTGAACATGACAATGAGTTCACTGTACTAAAATGGCCCCCACAGTCACCAGATCTCAACCCAATAGAGCATCTTTGGGATGTGGTGGAACGGGAGCTTCGTGCCCTGGATGTGCATCCCACAAATCTCCATCAACTGCAAGATGCTATCCTATCAATATGGGCCAACATTTCTAAAGAATGCTTTCAGCACCTTGTTGAATCAATGCCACGTAGAATTAAGGCAGTTCTGAAGGCGAAAGGGGGTCAAAGCTGGAAATTCATAAGCACCTTTGATGGAAAATGACACTGCAAAATGTTACTGATTAGTTAGTTTTAGCCTATTATTCCAAATGCTATCAAGACTAAAATCACAATCATGTGTACAATTTTGACAAAAGCTCTATCTATAAATCTATGATGTCCATCTATGTGATTTTCCCTTTGTGTTAAGTTAACAGAAAACCGAATGTCTACAATGTGCTGTACATGTTCAACTTTCCCCAAACTCTCTGACACCGACTGTGGGCGTGAAGGTCATCCTTGCACACAAATATAGAGCACCAGACATACTTTAAAAGGGTATTTTACCCTCGGCAACACACACTGATGCATGAAACTAAAGCTTTGTTACAACATATGCAAACAAAGCCAGAACAATAGAGCCAAATTTATCTTCTTCTCATTAAAACACACAAATGTAACCGCGTACACATCGGCGAGAATGTGCACATGAGTTAACTAAGAGTACGAACAGGAAGACATGCAGGCCAGAGGCGCAGAGCCAGACAGACTGAGGTCTCTCTCTCTCTCTCTCTCTCTCTCTCTCTCGTTTCCGTTTCCGGTGCGAGTGGACAGGTGTGTGAGGCTGAGTGGCTTGAGTGTGAGAAGTGAATGTGAGTACTTTTTCTCTCTCTTTTTTTTTTTCTCTCTGCTTTGTAGGATTAGTTTAGTAATTGGAGTTTTTCGTGTTGTTATTATTGAGTTGGGCCGTGTGTGCTGCTGTTGCTATAGGCAGCATGGCGGCCCCGCGATCGCAAATTTTAAGCTCCCTCACACGGCGTCACGGAGTGAAAGTGGCGTCCGCGGTGACTGTAGAGGAATGTTGTTTGGCTGCAGGTGAAATGGTGGGACATGAGCATGTATTGTCGGCCTCTAGAATGAACAGTGCCGTAGTAATCTTTCTTAGTTCAGTTGAAAAAGCTAACGAGCTAGTTGAAACCGGCATTGTTGTGGGTGAGAATTTTATTCCGGTACTCCCGCTTTCTATGCCGTCTAAGAAAGTGTTATTATCGAACGTTCCTCCGTTCGTCAGTGATGAAACTCTAGTTAATATTATGTCACGGTACGGTAAAGTTGTATCACCGATTAAGATGATTTCAGTTGGATGCAAGTCTCCGTTGTTGAAACATGTGGTGTCTTTTAGACGCTATCTGTTCATGATCTTAAAAGATGATGAAGAGATTGATTTGTCACTTCGCCTCAAAGTAGAGGATTGTGATTATATTATTTATGTCACAACAGAGAAAATGAAGTGTTTTAGGTGTGGAGAAACAACACATTTAATTCGTTCTTGTCCTAACAAAGTCAATGATGATAGTGAGAAAAATGTGAATGAGACTGTTAAAGCGGGATCATCGGGTATTGCTGCGAGTGAAACAGTGAATACCGATAAGAGGATCGAAGACGTTGTATCTGAGAGAGTGAGTTTAGAATCTCAGGGAGTTGGCTCTGTTACTATGGCTGGTAAAAATGATCTTGTTAACACTGAAACATATGATCCTAGTGTACAGACAGAAATGCAAGAAGGTGATGATGAGTCTAATATGCCACAGTCTCATCAACATCTGGATAAAAACGAGACAGAAACAGAGCAAATTCATTTTAAAGTCCCGAATAAAAGGAAAAATACTGATTCTCCTCAAATTGCAAAGGCCATAAAGATAGACATTGGAAGTACACATATTGATGAAGACATAGAAAGTGACAGTGAATCCTCTGATTCCAGCATTTGTTTGTCTCAAAGTGACTTTACTAGCAGCGGCTATGAAGTTGAGGATATTAAACTCTTTTTAAGAGCAACAAAAAATAGAAGAGGTGTGTGTGTAGCTGATTTTTTCCCAGACACAAGAAAATTTGCTGACAAGGTCAGGTTTTCTATGTCTGAGAGTTTGTTTACAAACAAGGAGGTTTACCGGTTGAAAAAAATTGTGAGAAAGCTTTCATTAGGGGATAACAATGTTGACAGTGGAAAGACCTAACTTTAAAACCATGAAAGAGTATGTGTGTTCACCTCTGTTTTTTTGTTTATTTTTTCTCTTTTTTTCTTTAATTATTTGTGAGGTAAACATAGCAACAATCAATGTTAATGGATTGAGAGATATAAAAAAAAGAGCTGGTTTGTTTGAAGAAATTAAACTAAAGAAAATAGATATTGCTATGCTACAAGAGACGCATAGTGATATTAGAAATGCCCCTGAATGGGCAGTAGAGTGGAGTGGGCTCTCAATCTTGAGTCATAATACCTCACTCAGTGGAGGAGTTGCTATCCTTTTTACAAAAAAAATGTCTCCCCATACATATCAGATTGACGAAGTCATTAAAGGAAGACTCTTGAAAGTAAGGGTTACTTTTGAAAAGTGTACTTTTGTTCTGATTTGTGTATACGTCCCTACCTCTGCTGTTGAAAGAATGGTTTTTCTAGACATACTTAGTTCTATTTTACAAAACTGTCACGGAGAAGAATATCTTTTTTTAGGTGGTGATTTCAATTGTACGGTATCGAACTTGGATAGAAATCACATCGAACCGCACGCACCTTCTCGTAAACGCCTTATTCAACTTGTTAAAACCTATGAGTTATGTGATGTGTGGAGGCATTTAGAAAGAACCCAAAGACAGTATACTTGGACACATGTTCGTGACAATACGATTTCTTTAGCTAGGCTAGATAGGTTTTATATTTTTAATCATCATTGCAACATCATTAAAAAATGTTTAATCACTCCTTTAGGTTTCTCTGACCATTGTATGGTACAGTGTCATGTGTTTGTTAATTCAATTAAACCAAAGAGTGCCTATTGGCAATTAAACGCTAATTTATTAAATGATAAATATTTTAAAAAAATGTTTACAATTTTTTGGGATGATTTTAAGACAAAGAAGGAAACGTTTAACTCTGTAAGGCAATGGTGGGACTATGGAAAAGTCCAAATAAAGCAATTCTGTACACAATATACTCTTAATATCACTGCTGAGACCTTTTTAAATATAAGTATCTTGGAGGCTGATATCCTAAAACTACAAGAATTGGCTGAATCAACTAGAACCCAAAACTATTTTGATATTCTAGCAAAAAAGAAGACTCAGCTGAATGATTTACTGCAGGTTAAAACACAAGGAGCTTTGGTCAGATCGCGATTCCAAAAATTAAATCATATGGATGCTCCCTCCAGTTTCTTTTTCAGTTTGGAAAGGAAAAATGGACAGAGCAGAGTTATCCATGCTCTACGTTCAGAGTCTGGTAAGCTTTTGTCTAATCCTAAAGAAATTAGAAAGAGAGCAATCAGTTTTTATGAAAAACTGTACACGAATGAACTCGGAGCAGAATATGAGAGGGAGGATGCCTTTTTTGATGATCTACCTCAATTATCAGAAGAAGACAATGCAAAGATCTCAGGTGCTCTTGGAAGAGCTGAGTTGTTTAAAGCACTTCAAGGAATGGAGTCAGGAAAAGCTCCAGGAGTTGATGGTCTACCAATTGAGTGGTATAAGACCTTCTGGGCTGTCCTGGAAGAGGATGTGTTAGAGGTGTTGAATGAAAGCCTGGCTGAGGGCCGGCTTCCTCAAAGCTGCCGGAGAGCAGTATTAACCCTCTTGCCCAAGAAAGGCGACCTCACTGATATAAGATGCTGGCGTCCCATATCTCTGCTTTGTAGTGAGTATAAATTGCTCTCTAAAATTCTGGCAAATCGATTAGCAGAAGTAATGGATATTGTCATCCATTCTGATCAAACCTATTGTGTCCCTGGCAGAACGATAATTGATAATATTTCGTTGGTTCGTGATATGTTAGAGGTCTCCAAGATGCTTAATTTGGATTGTGGCTTAATCTCTTTAGACCAAGAAAAAGCTTTCGATCGTGTGGAACATTGTTACCTTTGGAAAGTTTTAAAATCATTTGGCTTTTGCCCAAAGTTTATCGATCTCATAAAGGTTCTTTATTGTGATATTGAGAGTCTTATTAAAATCAATGGTGGTTTATGTGCTCCTGTTAAAGTGAATAGAGGTGTTCGACAGGGATGCTCATTATCTGGAATGCTTTATTCCTTAGCAATTGAGCCCCTTTTACAGCAATTTAGAGCTCAGTTAAAAGGTGTATGTTTGCCAAATTGCAAAGATAATTTTATTTTATCAGCCTATGCTGATGATGTCCTCATAATGATTAATGATCAAGATGATATTGAAAAATTATTGAAGATATTATCCGATTTTAAGAAGTTATCTTCTGCAAATGTAAACTGGGGAAAAAGTGAAACTCTTTTATTAGGTAAATGGTTGAGAGGAAAGCCAAAGTTACCAGAAGGTCTTTTTTGGGGAAGAACAGGTCTTAAATATTTAGGTGTTTTTTTGGGAGACGATTCTACCTTACAAATGAATTGGGAAAATGTTGTAGAAAAAATTAAAGGTCGCTTAGAAAGATGGAAATTTTTGACTCCAGCAATGTCGTATAGGGGTCGTATCCTAATAATTAATAACTTGGTTGCGTCCTCTTTATGGCATAAATTTGCATGTATTGATCCCCCCTCTCTTTTATTGAAGAAAGTTCAAGCCATCTTAGTTGATTTTTTTTGGGACAATATACATTGGATTCCTCAAAGTTTGCTCTTTCTATCTAAAGAAGAAGGGGGTCAAGGTTTGGTACATCTGCAGAGCAGAGTGGCAACTTTTCGGCTTCAGCGTATTCAGAAACTGTTGGTTAGCTCTTCTGATGTGAAGTGGTGTGCTGTTGCCCATGTCATTCTACGCAAGTTCAAAGGTCTAGGATTGGACAAAAATCTTTTCCTCGTGAATTCTTCGGACATAGACGTTTCTGGACTACCAATTTTCTATAGGAACATTTTTAAAGTCTGGAATCTTTTTCACTTCAAGCGAACAGAGGATCTACAATCACTTCATTGGTTATTGGAGGAGCCCTTAATATATGGTACACGAATGGATTTGTCTAGAAATGGTTTATTTCCAGGACTTAACAAAGCCCTTATTGATAACAGAATCCTAACCTTGGGCCTTTTATTGAAGGAAACAGACTGTGACCTAAAGAACAATGGTACAATTGCTCAAAAGTTGGGCTTCAAGTCTGTTCGCATCATCACAAAGCTTTTATCAAAATGGAAATCTACACTTGAACCAACTGAATTAATTCTGTTGTCTAGGTTCCGAGATGGGCTTATCGAACCCAATCCAGTGGATCCTTTTCCAAATTTGGTTTTTGCTGTGAATGTGGAAAATTTTTCTGGAGTTTTTTTGGAGTCTTGCAGTACTGTGTATATTGATTTTTTATCCTGTGTTGGAAAAAAATTATATAAATATTGTGTGTTTAGTTTTAACAAAAAGATGTTGGACGGGAAAGTTGACACCCCGTGGCGTACTTTTTTCAATTTGAGTGCAAATATAAAACCTCAGTGGAGGTCACTCTATAAACCACCATTGATAATGAAAACTGGAGATTTGCAATGGAAAATCCTTTATGGAGCCATTGCGGTTAATTCCTTTGTATCTGTTATAAACCCTGAAAGTAGTGACAAATGTCCTTTTTGTAATGAAAGAGAAACTGTCTTCCATGCTTTTGCAAAGTGTTACAGGTTAAAACCTTTATTTTTGTCATTAAGCAATATTTTTGAAAGATGTGGTGAAACCTTTTCTGTGGAATTGTTTATTTTTGGTTTTAAATATGCTAGAGAGAAAAGATTTCATTGTCAGTTGTTGAATTTTATCATAGGCAAGGCTAAACTAGCAATTTATCTGAGTAGAAAGAAAAAAATTGAAGATAATGTAGAACAAAATGTAGTTGAGCTTCTTTTTAATATGGTACAGGCAAGAATCTTGATTGATTTTAACTATTATAAATTTGTTGATGATCTCGATACCTTTGTTAATATTTGGTGTTGCAATAGTGCCCTGTGCTGTCTGTTTGAAAATGAAGTAGAATTTTTCTTTTTGTGAACTTTATGATCTGATTGATAAATGTTTATGATTGTAATCTAATTCTTGAAAAGTGTATTAAAGTTTTTGTAAAATTCAAAAAAATTCTCTCTCTCTCTCTCTCTCTCTCTCTCTCTCTCTCTCTCTCTCTCTCAGTCATGGTGAGTCAGTTCAGCAGCGTGGTTCATGTCAGGACATGTTTCCCAGCAGCTGGCTCAACAGGACCTCTTATGCAATAAACAGGGAATCAGACAGAGCCAGAGAGAAAGGTAGGGAAAGAGCCTCCAGTGCAAAGAAAGAGGGAAAGTGGAAGAGATAGCAAAAAAAGAAGTGGTTATGATTGGAAGAAGTTCATTTAGCATGGAGAACAGGACAAAGAGCAGGTGCAGCGGCCACATGCTTTTAAAGAGCACGCACTTTTATCAGGTATAAAAAGCCTTTGCCTGGCTGTAATGTGCAGAATGGCAGTTTATGACCTAAAGGACATGAGATGGTCATTCCCACTAAAATAACACTGATTTGAATTGGCATTATTCGATCACATGAAAAGCAAAAGATAGAGGACTAACGTGAGAAATGAAACTAGCCTGACTGTGTATTAAAACTGTTGGTTGTCATGCAGTGCAATTAAATTCAAATACTTGTTTCTGATTGGTCACCCTTGTCATTGGTAATAAAAACTGCGCCTTGATATCATTATAGCATTGAGAGCAAAAATGGTATTTGCAAACTTTCATAAAGTTTCATTTTTCCTCAAATAAAACTGAATATTTAGTGGAAAATATAATTGTGTTTCCTTTTATTCATAGTCTTTATATATATATATATATATATATATATATATTCACAGTGTACACTGTATATATAATATAATATAATATAATATAATATAATATAATATAATATAACATAACATAACATAACATAATATAACATAATATAATATAATATAATATAATATAATATAATATAATATAATATAATATAATATAACATAATATAATTAATATATAATATAATATAATATAATATAATATAATATAATATAATATAATATAATATAATATAATATAATATACACCATCCCTACATAGGACAAGCGATTTGGAAATATGAATAATATAATATAATATAATATAATATAATATAATATAATATAATATAATATAATATAACATAATATAATATAATATAACATAATATAATTAATATATAATATAATATAATATAATATAATATAATATAATATAATATAATATAATATAATATAATATATGACATAATATAATTAATATATAATACATGTATAATCAATATATGTATAATATATATTTTAATCACTAAGACTCTAACAAAAAAAATCTGACGTTTTCTCGCCATTATTTGAAAGTAAACAATCTCTTCGGTTTATTATATGCATTATATATTCTGCTGTGGTGATGCAGGTTCAGCATTACTTTAAAAAGCAGTCCAGCGACTTATCCTGCTCAATAACAAGGATCAATTTATGATTTCCTTCCATTTGTAGATAGCAAAAACCCACAGCTATAGTTTGGAAGGAAGGATCGATTATCGCTATCAGTAAAACTTTGATCCGAGCTCCAGGGAATCCTCGGTTCACCTGTGCAGGCCTGATGATCTGCAGCCGGTGCAGCTGAAAAACATCTGGAGCGAGCCGGACCGCCTTAACAAGTAGGCAAACTGTCAGGGAGGATTAATGCGCTACCTTAAACCTGAGTTAATAATAAATGAGATGTTTACTCATTCAGGGGGGAGCGCATAGATAACAGACCTCCAGACCCCTCCTTTAAGTGCCAAAAAGATAAATTCTGGTTAAGTGGGACCTGCCTGCCTGCATTATACCCACCTCCCCCTGCTCCCACCCCGTCATTACCAACAAAACAAGGGCTTTAGCCCACTTACTGAAGGGAAAGGTCAAATTACAAGCTCTTTTTTGGTTCCCATAATAGATATGCAGCTAACCAGCGACTATTTCACCAACCACAAGTAGGGTCCGCACCACAGACGCACACATAGAGCCATAGGAAATCAGTTTTATTTTTCTTAATTTTTTCTGGATTCTGTTTTAATGCTTAAATTAAATTTAAGTTATCCTATAGTATGTCTAACTAATAGAAATCATGAAACTTGTATAATTTAACAACAATGTATTAAAAGTTTAACAAAAAAACAAACAAAAAAATTGCCATTCATTTCAATGATTTAATTACATTTTAGTGATTAAAAAGCATGTCTAATTAATAGAAATCATGCAATTTAACAACAATTTATCACACATTTTTTAGGGCCCCATGAAATTTATTTTATTTTTCCCAAATTACTATTTCCCCCTAAATCATTTAACAACAATTTATTTAGTTTTTTTGGGGGGGCCTTATGAAATCCATTTTATTTTTTAACAAATCCTTTGTTTCCATTTCCATTTTTCTGGATCCAGTTTGAATGGTTTAATTTAGTTTTAATAATTAAAAAGCATGTCTAATCAATTGAATTCAAAGTGAATTCAATTTCAAATTGAAAGCTTTAAAAGATCAATAATTTATTAAAATATTTACAATAAAAGGACCCTTTGAAATGTTTATTTATGTTTATGTTATGAAATGTTTATGTTATGAAATGTTTATTTATGTTTATGTTATGAAATGTTTATTTATGTTTATGTTATGAAATGTTTATTTATGTTTATGAAATGATTATTTATTCATTCATTCAAATGTTTATTTATGTTTATGAAATGATTATTTATTCTTTCATTCATTCATTTAATCACATGTTTTTTGTTTGAATTTTTCTGGATTTATGATTTAATAAAATGTATTATTAAAAAAATAGGGTAATGGAATGAAGACAATAAATATTAACAAATCAATTAATCTTTTAAAATGTAAATACAAAATGTAACAATTTCTTTAATTTTTGGCAAGCAAAGTACTGCACAACAGATGTTTACCGTTAAAATTAAAACATGGGATTTTTTTATTTTTTTATATGACTTAAAAACATATTTTAGTCATTTTATAATCATTATTATTATTAAAACAGTGGCACTCATTCATGTGTGTTTGATTTATTCAACTGAAACTTGCCAAATTCCGTGACTTTCCGCGTTATACTGTAAATCCCATTTTTATGACTATATTCCGATTCAGTCCACGTTTTCCGCACCGCAGAAATCCTAAGGCCCTGAACACTGGACTACAATGCACTCGGTCCACTAAAGCGGTGTCCATACTTGATGTTTGTTCGGAAAGGAGTACCTTTGATATCTGGACGGTACATGAAGAGCAAAGCCAACGCTCCTAATTCCCCCTAAAGCCTGGATGATAGCTCCTGGATTTGAGTTGATCAGCCTAAGCTCCCGACAGTGCTTTGCTCTCGAGCGGAGCGGCATGTCCGAGGTTCGGCCCCTCAGCTGCTGCTGATGCAGGCAGAAAATGTGGGAAAGAAAAAGAGCAAAGGACGGCTCGAACGCCTTGAGAAAGCATAGAATGTCTTACTCCGGCTCCTTCTTTGCATTCGCCCTCGAAGGGGATTGAACTAATGAGCCCTACCGTTCTCCACTGGGGCCTTCCCAAGACAGCCCTTTTTCAGCAATTGGTTCCAAAGGGTTTTAAAAAAAAGGCGTCTGCTGCGAAGCTCCTATCTGTCTGCGAGATTACAGAGCAATAAAATAGATGGAGGGACAGAACGGAGGCATAACGTTGCAGAGTATTTGCAAACACAAGAGGTTCTTGTGCACAGCTTCACAGAGGATGTGATTATTTATGCACACGCATTCCTCCCAGAAACACCTCATGATAATAATCACTGTCACTTCAATTTTACAGATTATATTAAGCAAATAATTGACTGATATTTTTTTTTTTAATTGAATTGAAGTATTTTCAATTTAAATAGTATGATAACAATACACAAAACAAGCTAATTAGCAAAACTAAGTTAAATAAAAAGCATTCATTATTATTATTAATAGTATGTAAAAAGTCTCTCTATATTACAATAAAATATATATGTATATATGTATAATACTAATCATTCAATTACTTGATTATTATGACTGATACAGATCAAGTGTTTTAAATATAAATGTTCTGATAACTGACATACAGAATTAGTTAACAATAAAATAAAAAAATTACAATAACAAAAGTAAAATATTTTACAAAAGTAAAATGTTTTATTGTTATTATTATTATTATTGAATATAAATGTATTATATATTGTATTATATATTATATATAATTATATATTATATTATGAAATATTATGAAATATCATTAAAATTACTTTATTATTATGACTGAAACAGATCAAGTGTAAATAAATAAATACATTTCAAATGATCGAAAATTATATTTATTTTTTAGACAATAACAAATCTAAAAATATTATTATTATATATGTTATATTATGTTATGTTATGTTATATTATATTATATTATATTATATTATATTATATTATATTATATTATATTATATTATATTATATTATATTATATTATATTATATTATATATCATTCAATTGATTATGACTGATACAGATCAAGTGTTTTAAATTTAAATGTTCTGATAACCGATATGCAAAACAAGTAAATATTTTTTTTTTACATTTACATTTATTTATTTCAATTTTCAACAATAACAAAAGAAAAATGAAATCAATAAATCTATTAATAATAACAATAATAATAATAATTATTATTATTATTATTATTAATAATAATGTAAAATCTACATTATATTTCTCAGCAATGAGGTGGTAAATCTCTTTTTCTTTCACTGCAAGACTGAGACAAGACTGGTTCTTTCCTTTACGTTGTGCATTAAAATGAATATGTAATGTAATGCACTCATACTGTAGCCATAGATACTACATGCATTACATGACGTACATACACACCTTTATGCATTTGTCAGACTTTTATCCAAAGTGACTTTTATTACATTCAAGGTACACATTTACATTTTATCAGTTCATGCACTCCCTGGGAATCGAACCCATGGCCTTGTATTTTCATTAATATAATATAATATAATATAATATAATATAATATAATATAATATAATATAATATAATATAATATAATATAATATAATATAATACTGGTTAGCATAATGTTCTTCAGAATGCTTAGCTTGTGTTTTGTGTCTAACTAAGCAACATAGTCGCAACTAAGGAGGAGTGTGCATTTAGCCACTAGTCAAAAGCCTCAAAATGTTCAGGCAACATCTCAATCACCAAAGGTCAAAGAAGCAAGTTTCACAGGCGTCCCGATTTGTCCTCAAAAACCAAGATTGTTCCCTCATGACGAGTTGCTTTCGCCTCAAAACTTTACCTACCGCCGTCTCCATTAAAGCCTGACCACAAACTGAAAACAGTCTATACAAAAAAATCCCTGTCAGAAACAAATGTCGGATTTCCCAGGCATCAGTCAGCACAAAACAATTTCAACTAAGTCCAGCGGGACCTAAAAATGTGACGAGGCGTGCGCAGCTCCGGATACCACCCCTTTCGTTAGCAACAGAGATGTTTTCCTGGCAACCATTCACAAATAAACCATTCAGAGACTGAATCACTCACGAAGAGGGAGAGAAAACATTCGACGTCAGGCTCTTTATACGTAATTGCAACAAATTGAATGAGTTTTTTTGAAAAGAAGTCATTAGAGAATGAAAGATTGATGAAAGAAGCCCCATTGTTTCCTGCCGTTGCCGTCCAACCACTAACACAAGCAATCTGACATTAGATTCTAAACTCAAAGATTCAAAGATTTTGCGAACGACTGCCCCAACGCATCTCCGTCCCCTCCTCGCGAGTGTGTGGTCTGCTGAGAAACGCTTCTTTTATTCATATTTGTTATTTGGAGCTCCTCGGAGGGGGAACAAGGGCCTGTGTACCAGGCAGATCTGCTTATGCTCCGCCACGCTTTCTCTGTTCTCCAAAACAGCCGTGGCACGCCGCAGTGTGTCTGGAGAGTCTGGGGGGACGAAAAGCGAGACACTTCTCTAATGACTGCCGTGCTTGGCGCAATGAATCACTTTTTTCCTGAAAACATGTCCTCTAGTCCTCCATTTGCCAAACGCTACCAAGTCAACCAGGGACCAAAAGAGCTAATACTCTGAGGTCTACCTGCTGGTATAAATCATTAAAGCACTTCCTCCTCCGAGATAATGGAGCGGTTTGTATATTTCTTACAGCACAAAGGACCAGGAATTGTTCCCTCCTTGCCACTTTCATTTGCCTTTTTAGAGGCAAATTTAAGCTGGTTGAGTTTTAAGATCGAACAGAATGGCTAATACGGTAAACTGTAGAAATGGACAAACCAAACATATAGTGTGACAGAGATTAATAATTTGCAGACTTTAACTTACAACTAAAAATGCTCTAAATAAAATATTGCTGCAATATTGCCCAATTTCATCCTTCACGTTGACTCTTGGTTCATTTCAGGGGTCTGATTGCAAGACTTTTGGCTTAAACGTAATAGGGTAATGTCTCTTGAATTGTGTGTATGGGACTTTTAGGTTTAAATTTTAGAGTTGAAAATTTGAATATTATGTTATACATTAATAAAGCAATAGATGACTGATATTTTAAGATTGATATCATTTAGGCCCGGTTTCACAGACAGGGCTTAGATTAAGCTATGATTAGGCTTTTCTTAACTAACTTAATTTTTTCAATTACGGCAAAGGGTTTCCTCACTTTTTAAGTTAAGTCAACAGATCACTTTTTACAGTGTATTTAATATATAATATAAAATATGTGTCTAGATCAAAAAGATTGTCAATGTTCTCAATGCTCATCTTCAAAAATTACGGACAACACAGGGCATCTTAGGTTTAATACTTTAGTGTTGAAAAGTTGATTACTTCTGTGAATCAAGTCACACCGTCTTTTTCAATGAAACGGAGATCAATATTTTCAAAAGCATGAAATCTCCAGAGATGCTACAATTATGCACCACAAAGTACAGTTTGTTTATGAATGCAAATAACTCGTCTAAGCCAGGGAGAGTTTTGTATAGGCTTTAAAGGGGATTTAAGTGTGAAAGTATTCTAGAACAAACTGTTAGCCAACTATGGTTGCAAGTTCTGTCGTTATCCAGACAATTTAACGGTACTAGCAACCATGATTTGCTTCGGGAAACGCACCCCAGTTCGTTTCTGGTATACTTATAAGCAACAGACACTGAGGGACATGATCATGCTTATGGAACGCATGTGGCAGGGAGACATCCCCAATGTGTTCAGTGACCTCAGCATTTCTCCCTCATTAACTGAGCGACGGTTTCTGCCCTTTGTGATAAATTCCCTCCCATCTGATAGATGATCTTGCATTTGTCATGGAAGCAAAACACAACAAATTTTAATTCAGCTCCATGTTAATTACATCTAATTTGATTTTAAACGTCATGAATCATAACACCGCACCCTGCTGTCGTTCTTTTGAGAGACACTGAAACAGGTCTCATTTCATCTCCCAGAGAGGGCTGTCTGTTTTCTTTCTACAATACTGTTTGCGTTTTTTCGTTTGTCTGTGAAAAAGCGCATCAGTGCGCAGAGAAAGCGGTTATGCGATTGAAACCGGAGCTGTGTCTGGGGCAAGGCGTTGTGACTAACCAATTAACTCTCTCGTTTTTTCGCCTGCCTCTGTCGAGGAGGGCCAGAGAGACTTGGTAGCAGTGATATGACTGGTGTCGGAGAGCACATCAAAGCGGGAGGCCTGGGAGAGGCCCGCCGTTACCTTTGAACATTGGAAGAGGATTGGAGGGACAGCCAGTACTCTTCAGGCTAGACACAGATCACAGGCTGAGCAGGCGCCCCGGCACATGCTCTTGCACCACGCTCTGTTTCAAAGGCGCCCTAACAATCCGGCCGGCGAGCCGGCGCGTGATCTTTCTCTGGTTCTCGCAAAGGGACTTATAGAGGAGTGCCGTGAATAGGTATTGGTAGGAGATGGCCTTTAAAACTGATCTGGAATTTTTTCATTTTTTATGGATAAAAGTAAGAAAGGTGCAGTCACATTTATCGTCGCTCTGTGAACTCTTGTAATTTCTTTAAGAATACACTTAAGAGTTTCGCATGAGGTCAAAAAATTCACACAGATTTTGCTCATGCAAATTTACCATGCTGAACAGACAGACAGCTGCTTGGTTTGAAAACGACGTCTTTGAGAGCAGTGCTTCATACATCTCTAAATTATTGACAATGGACCTTTTTTTGCACGTGAAATTTTGCTAATGTGGCCGCAGCTTTAGGGGCGTGTAATCATGTATCCAGGACTAGAGTAAAATGCTGTTTGTCATCAAATAACCCACGACTTTACAACATATGTTGAGAAAACTTCTCTAACCGGTTCAAGCTATAAACACCATTGGGCCTTGGTGCTCACATGGGAAATATGAGGTTAAATCCAGCCTGCAACATTTCCAGAATCCATTTCCAACTCTTTTCATGTCCATATCTACTATAGCATTAATAAAAGACTTCAGAATAGAAGCTATTTTAGAAAGCTTAAACACCACAAAGAGTGCACAACTTGGTCCAATTTAAAGTAGTTTTAGTCCTACACAGCATATAAAAAAAAAAAAATCATAGCTAAGCAATCAAGTAATGAGTCACCACAATACTAGAGCCCCATTGTCCATTAACAATAAAAGTACTTGGCACAAATGCACAATAAATCCCAAAATTGCATAATATTCGCACAAGTTCATCAGAATTAGTGTTTTGCTTATACCGTCCAATCAATGACTAATACTGGCGTCTTATAGGTCGGCCATTGAGTTTGTTAACATTCAGCATTTTTTTCTAAAAATGTGAACTGCTAGCAGAAAGCTTAAATAGTCTTGCTGTGCAATGGGACTTAGGCGGTGTGAATAACCAAAGTTAGCTGACCCTGTACGGCCTTCTATATTCAATTACGTCTATCCCTCTACAACAGCAAAAATAATTACTCTCATTACATTTCACACTCCCTCTGTTAAGTGTTCAGTAACAGCTGCAAAAGCTGGGATTTAGCTGAGGTCTTGGTGATTGTTGCATTGTGAACAAATGTGTGCAGAGGTCAAGGGAGGAGTCTATTGTGATTTTATCTATACTGGACAGCTAATCCCAAATAAAACGCCTTCATATCTGTCCTATTGCACAACAATACACACCTTGACTAGTTTTCCTGTTCAAATCTTTTGCATTTTTGCTCTCTCAACACTCTCACCTTAAATTTTGTAACATAATAGCTGCCATGTATCTTAATGTTTCTATAGCGATCCTGTGAAAGACTCAACAAAAGCTTTTGTTCAACTTCAAGGCCTTCCAGCAAAGCACAACTGCGTTGTTTCATGAACTCATAAGAGCAAGGTTTTTGTGAAACGAAGTTGTTGCAATTTTCCTGGAACAAATCATTTTCTTCCTTCTCCCATTTTTCCTCTGCAAGTGACTCATGAGACAATTATATCTTGCTTTACCTCAGAGAAAACCGGCAAATTTAGCATATTCACGTTAGCATATACCACACAATGATTTCCGATTTTAATTGAAACGGGAGAGAAACGACTTCTGCTCCTCCCTGTGTTACAAAAACCAAGAAGTAAATCTAATCGTCTTGGCACAACCTGATCTTTTTCTAATCATCCGGCAAATTCTGACAGAAAAAGGCTTAAGTGGGCGAAGGTGTGTGAAACAGTTTATTAACACGGACGATTATCGAGTTAAGCAGAATGGGGAGAGAGAGAGAAAGAGAGAGAAAGAGAGAGAGAGAAGGAGGGGGGAATGAGCTGGCAATTTGCTTGCTCTGTAGACTCTCATCTCCTCACATCTTTGGAAAAAAAAAAAAAATTGTGGAGAGGACTCCCAGGCTCACAATAAAGGAGAATACTCTCATTCACGCCCGCCAATTAAAAAGATAATTATGCAAATGTAGCATTTACTGAGTCAGCGAGTGGGCAGCCAGAGAGGCAGAGGGAGCGGCGGCCAGAGGAGTAGGATTGACGCAAGTGTGCAGACATAAAAATCTCTAACACAAATGCACGTGGGTAATTCTCGTTTGCCGCAAACACACCTACCCACCACCTTTGATTACCTTAAACTAAAAAACAACAACATCAAACGCCACTAGACTAAACCTGTGCTTGGAAAGCACACAGTGGTGGGCTTTAAATATCAATTAGCATGCAAGCCCCGCCCACTCTGTCATCTATGAATACAGCGGAAAGAGGCCCTCCGACAGCCACCACCTACTGCCATTGTTGGTTTTGTTAAGAGGAGGATGCATTGGATTTGGAACAAGCAAGCAGCATTTTGTTAGTGTTGTCTCGACTAAATTTAACATCTCCATTAAACAAAGAACTAAATAGCTGGCAAAAGTCCTACATGCCCAGCACATCTTTGATATTTTCCTTAAGACTATCGCTAGAAAAAAATATTAGCTTGTTGACAAGCTTGCTATAATTGATTACCGGTAGAAGCACGCTCATTACTACTTAGCCAGAGTGAAAAGAAATCATTTTGATTTAAAAGGCTCACCACTCCACAGATTAAGCTTCAAGAGTGAAGCTTCAAGTGTTTCAGTGTGGTAATCACTCTGAAATGCTAATGAAACACAGAGAACTGACAGGATTTCAATACAATTCTTTTTTAAAGACAGTGAAACTGCTATCTTCTTACCCCTTTCAAACAAAGCTTGGAAAAAGAAAAGAACAAGGGTAGAATTTTAAGAAAAAGACATCAAGTAACTGGTATTTATATCCAATTGTGCATAAACACACTATTAGGAGTGTTAAATTTGCGGAAAAGTACTATACATATTCTTGAACATCATCAATTGTACCAGGGTCATCCAGACAAGCAAGGGCCATAAGCACACAACCCTCTTATTCAATCTTCCAACAGAATGACCTCTGATCTACATTGAGGGTACCATAGCCTGTGTCCTCTCTAGCGACACACTTAGAGCGCACTGTGTGCCTGGCATGGGTCACCGTAACTCCAAGTAATCCTTGGACAAAGACCACATTTGAACCTTGGGATCGAGTGGGAAAATGAGTTAATGTTGAGGAGGAAAAGGACAAGCATGCTTGGGTGTAGTTGACATTTTTAAGGAGGTTTAAGCATGTTGTGTGTTAGGAACTTAACATGTTTGTCCCTCAGAGAAACCAGAAAGTAACTGTGACGTTTCGATTGGAGACCCATTGCTCTGTAGAGAATCAGTACTCAAATACATCAATCAAAATCAGCCATCTTTAATATGTTAAATGATGCCTGGCGCTGTTCTACCTTGACATGGGGGTTGTTTGTTGAATATTAGAGATGGTAATTACATGGGACATTAGGAGTTATTAAGTAACACTTGAAGCTGACATGTGTTTCCACTGCAGTCACAACTCGGTAAATTATATATATATATTTTCTGAGAGCGCAGTAGTGGATGGAGTAATGGAGGATGGTTGTGCACCTTCACCTCGCACCTTAAACAATCCAGAATCTCATTGACTCCAATTAGTGGCTTCTACCTGCTGCAGTTAGTGAAAGGGATGCATGTTATTACTGTATGACTCATGCAGGGAAAGCAAGGAAATATGCCAGAGTGATTCCTTTCCTGTCTTAAACACACATATACCCACTGAGGTACATTATTATCTTGCTTCTTCCGAAGTGCCAAGTGCCACTCTGATAAATAGACAGCTGCACTTCTGGCTCCACAATAAAAATTGAGATCAGCCCTTCCTTCTCTATCCCACGCTAAGGGAAAGCTTACAGAAGTCAGCACTACTGCACTTGTTTGATGTTCTGTTGTACAGGGGTTCATATAGGGCGCTTAGATCAGCTTCCTGTCTGCTGAGGTGGAATCTTCTAGTTGGCAAACAAGTGAGGGATTTTGATATGCAGCATCTATTCAGAAAGCTCATGTGATAAAATCTTGTGGCACAAAGTTCGTATCCTTTGGACATCATTTGAAACTCATATCGTTGTACTTGTTAAAGGTTGTTTACACTGAATCAATTTAAGTCAATAAGTCACTATAGCTATTCTTTCCCAACTTCGCTCAAGTTCGGCCCTGCCCCAAATATCACAAGTGATGTGTACTTCCAGTCTTACAGGCTTGCAATGGTTGTCACATACATGTGTCCATGAAGTCCGCAAAACTGTAGTGTGTTCCTTTTGAATTCTTAGGTAAAGAAAGGTTCTCACGAATGCCCCCTTTGCATCTTCTATGTGGAAAAGTGTGGACATTTGTAGTCAACTGTGTCTGTTGCTCTATCACCCGGACTCATTAAAAATGAAAGACTTCTGGTCAATTTGATGTGTCACTGTCAGTGCTAAAGACTCCATGTGTGCGTGGTTTACGGTACCACCCCAAAACATCTCAGATCCCAGAATCTCTTCCCCTTGGGACACTTATCTGGGAATACAGCCGAGGTACCTCTACAAATTAGTTTATTACTCTGTCTTCACGTCTGCTATCCTCGTCTGTTCCACCACAGCACGGTTACATCTCAACACGTCTTCTTTAAAGCTTTTACAGGGGCTCTAGGCTATCAGAGGCTCCAATTACACCAGCTTTTGCAGTCCTTAATTGAAGCCCTTTGGTGTGAATTTGTTCTATTACCCGAGTCTGATAGGGAAATGAAGACAACATGGTTAAGGAGCCCTGCACCGCTGTACAGAGGGATTTCTGGCATTAATAGTGTCTGAGGGTGCGCCCAAGCTCTCACTCTGAAAATGGCCCCTCCTGGAGTGATAATCCGTATTTTGTTGCAGTGGATGATTATAAAAGCCAACAGTATTGCTCTGAGTCAGGCACCAGCTCTGCCTGATGAGAGAGAAAGAGAGAATTACAGAGAAAATAAAGCAACTGTTAAGGAGTGGATAAACTATTCCCTTTAAAAAGACTGGCACCATGTATATCCTACCCAGAGCCCGCAATTACGATCTGACGTTTCTCTAAATGTTTTATGAACAAAATAACCACGTTTCAATAATGCCGATAAGGCTGGTCACTGCATGTTTTTGTACTCAAAGAGTGAAAATTTAAACCAAAATCAGAGGGTTAAAATCTACACAAATAAACAATGCAAAATGGAATCCAGGCGCAAGACAACGACATCATGTAATTTTCCACAGTAGACTGGAATGAAGTTAGTAATTTGGCCATAATTACGTACTGCTAAATAATTGAGTGATTACAGTTTAGATTACATTCTCTAAAACAGAAGTAATTCCTCTAATTTCAGATGGATAGGAACTGCCTGAACTTTGACCTTCATCTCATATCTTCGAGATCTGAAGCGCGGCGCACCCCAGGTTCCACAGCTTCAGAGTGGGTCAGACTGCACCCGCGATCTGAACACATCTAAAAAAAAAAGCCACCAGACCCTCATTAAGGAAGACCCGCTTTAGAGAACATGAATTATGCAAGGCTCAGAACACTGGCCAGCGTCTCAACATCCACCCCTCGTGTCTGATCTCATCAAGTTTACAGCACATTTTGCATTTATTTGGTGGTATTTAACTAAGCAAGTTTTTTCATTTTTAGATTTTTTTCCCCAGAATGCACATGAAGGGGGCACATGTAGTCACAGCGGCTTGACGGGAATAAATATGGGAAACGTTTGAAAGAGAACCAATAAGTCTAATGCAGCCCCAATTTCTGTGACTGGTTTTCTGGTTAATAATTTGTTGATTTTTTTATATTTTTTCATGCACTCAAAGCGCTTTACATATGGAAGGGGGAATCTCCTCAGCAACCACCAATGTGCAGCATCCACCTGGATGATGCAACGGCAGCCATATTGCGCCAGAATGCCCACCCCACACTAGCTCATTGGTAGAGAATAAACAGAGTGATGAAGCCAATCAGTATATGGGGATGATTAGGAGGCCATGATGATGGACAGAGCTCAATGGGCAAATTTGGCCAGGATGGCGGGGTAACCCCCCTTACTCTTTTTTCGAAGGACAGGGATTTTTAATGACCATAGAGAGTCAGGACCTCGGTTTAACGTCTCATCTAAAGGACGGTGCTTGTTACAGTATAGTGTCCCCGTCAATATACTGGGGCGTTAGGACCCACACAGTCCACAGGGTGAGCAACCCCTGCTGGCCTCACTAACACCTCTTCCAGCAGCAACCTACTTTTCCCAAAAGATCTCCCATCCAGGTATTGACCAGGCTCAGGGTTTTGCGCTAAAGGGTGATAGCTGCTAGTTAATGAGAGACTAACCTTGGTCTTTGGCATCATAAACATTTTACTAAAAATATTCCAAAGCTTGCTAGCTGGTGTCTAGGGATCTCGTCTTAGCTCATTTCACTGATTGCAAATGCCCCAAAAACCCATAAACAACTTACAATTACACCTTGTGTCTTCAGCAGACGTGACACCAAAACCAAACACTCCCCTTTGACAATGGAAGCGGCCATTAGTGACACACTTAGCATGCTATTTTTTTTTTATATATATAGTTGCTTGATGTTAGATTTTTTATATTGTGCAACAAATGGTATAGAAGAGTACCACTTGACCCATTTGTACCGTCACAAGGTACATAGTGCCCAGCCCTAAAATAAATGTACGTAAACAGAAGTTGGGAAGCTGCAATTTAATCCGACAAAGAAATGTACGTAAAGACTGCAGGTAGCTGTGCAGTGTACTGATAAAGCAGAGCCATTCTGTGTCCAATCTATTCTCTGAAGAGCACCGCCAGAGCTTGTCAGCTCTCGTCCGCCAGTCTCCAGACAAGAGCTTTCCTGTGTCGTAGAGTGACCCGTCTGACTCCACTAGCACTGACAGCCATTGATCATCACCTCTCTGTCTCCATCACTCAAAGAAAGCTTTGGCCTCAGCTTGTAAAAGCACTCAGCTAGTGGTCATCATCGCTGACATCGCCAGCTTCTGTATGCCATCACAGAGTAAAGTCCAATAAACAAACACTTCACTGCAGCACTTTTGAGCCATTTAAATAGGTGATGGCTGTAAACACAGGCTACAGTGGGTTGCCATCCCCTAAAAAAATGATGTCATGGGACAAGCCCAGCATTCACGTCTCATCGAAATTACTGTAAAAAAAAAAAAAACGACAGATAATATTGGCTATAATTTTCACATGACAGCAAAATGGTTGCCAATTCAGCGTTATCAATAACAAATGTGACAAAGACGTGATTTTCTTCTCTTTTTTACTACTTGGAAACTCGTAATTTCGACATGATGTGGATGCAGAGATTTAAAGATTTAAAGATTTTACAACCACAAATTTTTTTTTCTCACATTTGACCATTGTGCTTACCATAAGGACAAAAATTATATTATACTATACGCCTTAATTTATAAACACACTTAAATAATTGAAAAGTATATTTTCAAACATTTTTACATTTTATCCGAGACTGAAGTAGATGAATTTTTTCAAATATTTCATAAGAAACTAAAGATGTCGTTGGAGGCAGCCCCTCCTTGATCAATTTTAAAAGATCTTGAAGGAAAAAGCAAGGTTAAAACATACATTCATGTCAAATTGAGCCCTATTGAAGGGCAGACTAGCCTACTTGCTGTATGGGCAATCGTCCCCTTAAGTCATTTCACTTTAATTTCCACATCTGATAGCACAAAGAATGGTCCCTGTAATAGGGATAAGCTCAGCATTGGCCGGAGCTAAAAATAATAAGGCTCTTGATGTTAAGAGACCAAGTTTTGTTCTCCCAAGTCATTAGCTGAGATCCCCATTACTGCCTCCATATTCCCTGAAACACAGTAGTGGGGCCTGAGCAATGGTGCGCTGTGCGTTCCTCCCTTCAAAGTCACTCTCAAGAGTTAGGAGCTCCAACCAAACGTCTTTTTGTCTGGGAGCAATTATACATGGACCTAATATATCAGTTCAACAGCTGAGATCTATGTAAAGGTCTTTATTTTATTGTTAATGAATTTATTACTAATATTTAGGACTGTGGATTTAACATAATAGTTCAGTGAGATTAACAATACAAAAATAAATTAACAATTAATGTGTCTGTAGTATTAATCTTTTAAAAAAAACACTCATTTAATAACACAAAATCTAGCACATTAAAATATCAAATTTATTGTAATATTTTATTGGTAATTTATATGACAAAACATTAAAGAAGGTTAATATTGGCCATTTGTCGGATTTTAATAATGGTACTTTGATGCAACAGCGAGCAAAATATTATATGGAATATATAGAAATTAAATAATATATTAGTGCATCTAACCCAGCATTATTTCAATATTATTAATATTGTATTTATTAATTTTGAATTAGCTTTTATGTTTTTATTAGATTTGTTTTAATATTTTAATTCAGCTTTAATTAAATGTATTTCAGTTTTAGTCATTTTAGTACTTTAGCTTTCTTATTTCAGTCAGTTGCCAAAGCAACATTTCTAACATTCATTGTTAGATATTAATTATATTTATATTTTATTCTATTTAAGCTTTATTTTAATTAAGAAAAATGTTTTTAATCATTTTAGCTAACAATAACAACACTGATCTATCCAATGGTTTACTGCCACAAACAAAATGGAGGACTTTTCTCTGCAAACATTAGTATGCATCATACATTTGATTAATCAGTACATCATGCAATTTGTTAATCAACTGACAGCCCTACTAGTAATACAATTTAAATGTGAAAAGCTCAATTGTTTACATCAAGTAAGAATGATTTTGATTGTACAAATTACTCTAACTTAACAGAATGCAAGATGAGCAATTGTTGGTGATTTTTAAGGTCTATGCTTTATAAAACAAAAATACTTATCTACACACCCTACAACAATGAAAACAATGTGTGCAAATGTCTTTTTTTGTCTGCAGGTTACAGCATTAGTAAACTAGTCCATAAAATAAGATAACCTCTTGTGACCTTTAGCATTCATAAACCAACATGCACTCTTAAGATATCACCTGTAGACTGTGTTTTATCACCACAGGACTACTGAACCAGACCATACAACAACACGGTGAAGTCTACGTCGGAAGGTTGTCTACATCTTAAAGGTCTTAAAGGTTATTTACTAATGTCTTCATGCCACCTGCTTATTATCCGAAAACTCAGTTCTTTTCTATTGACGGCAGTAAAAGCTAAAAAGTTAGCCGCTATAAATGTGATGTATGTGACAGCGGCATTTCATCATTTATTGTAGCAGCGCCCAGAAACCCAGCCTGGCCCAGCGGAGCCCAGAGGAGTTCCTTTATCTCCATGATAAACTCATCTGGCATGATTTATTAACGAGAGAATCGCGCCGCTCAGCCCATGCATGAAGAAAAAAGCCTCTGGTACAATGGGATACTTTAGAGGAAGGACAGACAATGTCTGGAAAACTTTTTTACACTGTGGCGGAGTAGGTTTGAATGCCACAGTGAAAAATTACGCTTGCAACAGATGTTAAAGACTGCCGTCCATTGATTGATGCCTACTGTATGTGGGAAGAAATGGAATTCACATAGACAGAGGCTAAAAGAGATCTACAAAGTCTCGAGATTGCGTCCATACGGGATATCTTTCGTTATATTCGCCAGATCAGACTGTATTCATGTAAATCTCTGTCTATGATACGATTCATGTTCCCACAATCCCCTGAGATGGTGGTCCTGCACAAAGTGACCTTGTAGAGGGCTGTTCTGAGAGCAGTGAAGCAGCTGTCTTCTCACATCAGCTCTGAGCGGCTTTCTCGTGCTCCTCAGAGTCCGACTCTGGCACCTGACTGCACAAAACAAGTCCTGCATCATTTCATTCTTTGAACTTCCATCTGCTACCAACTCAACCAAGGGGCCGTTTCCTATTTTAACTTTCCATGTGTGCTCTTCGTGTCTGTATATGTTCAAATACCCTACAAAAATATGCTACCGTTCATGTCAAAGCCATAGCCTAATAATTAACAGTTAACTTTAACACATGTCCAAGGGGCCCGCAAGACGTCTTAAAATCATTTAAAATAAGAATAAGTTTGATTTCTAGACATAGAAAAGTCACGGAAATTAATGCAATCTTAAGTCAAGGAAATTTCTATAACAAACATTTGTGGGGGGGTTTAAGTTATGTCAAGCTCTATATATTTCTAGGGTATAAAGAGAGAAATTGCTATTTTTGAGAAAATAAATGTATTACAATAAATGTATTAAATACCTGCATTTTATTTAAATTTAAATGCATACATAGCTCATAAAGAGTGCGACCTTTCAGGTTTTTCATGTAGATTTTTAGGTACAGAAATAGTAATCAAATGTAAAATATCACTGTATAAATATAGATGAACCCTTATTAAAGTTATTTAGTCAAGAGCAGTGAGCGATTTTTGTCTGTAATTTGTTTGATTGACATATAAACAGAGAGCAGCAGGAATATTAGGTTCTTGCACTTTAAGAGCTGCATGGATCCAATATACTGTCACACATGCATTTTATTTCTCACATATTTACGTTCACTTAATAACCAGCTATGTTTACGATGATGCTTGAATTTTTAACATCATTTTGTGTGAATATGTCCATTCAAGCTCAGGAAAACGTGATAGAGTATTCACGGGTACTTAAGCGCCTACTTGCACTTGAAAATTTAAGTTGGCAATGCTTAAAAACACAGGCAAATTATCAATTTCCGTAAAGATGCAGCACTGGCCCAATCGGCCAAGTGACAGTTCCGTCAACAGGCCCGAGCGTCTTTCAAGCTGACCCCGGGCCATCGGTCAGTCCTTATTGTCGAGACCTGATATCTGCACAATTGTTTAAATCAAAATACATAGATTGAGCCAGAAAAGGGGGCCCAGAGGCATTGGAGGTTCCATAACGATCTCCCCTGATGGCCCCAGCCCCTACCCCTACCCCCTCACCCTGGAGTGATTTCTACTAGAGCCCGACCGATATATCGGCGGGCCGATATTATCGGCCGATATTATCGGCCGATATTAGGCATTTTCCAAACTATCGGTATCGGCATTTATAATGGCCGATAAATGAATATTTAAAAAATAAAATAAAAGCGGACGAAACACCCTTCAACCATGTTATGAGTGTTGGCGCTGCATAGTTTGTCCACCAGAGGGCACTATACAAGGAAGACTGCTAACATCAATGAGCTTGGAAATCACAACGAACTTATTCTGCCTAAATAAAGTAATGATTACTGTATTTATAACTAGCATATCTGTAGTTCCAGTCTCTGCATTGTAAAATGTAAGTTAGGCACGCGAGGATTGAACATTTAGACATAGAGAAAAAGTATCAAACATAGCCTGTGCATAAAAGTTAGCTTTTCTTTTACACGTGTGTGAAATCCAAGTGTGCATTGCTGACTCCGTTTAGCCGCAGCATTAACGAGTCACATAATGTATTTAGTGCATCACTAAGTAGTAGATTTTAGAAGGCAGGCAGCAAATGATGATTGAAAATGGTTTGTTGTAGCTTGATGGAATAGATGGATAGAATTAAAAGAGTGCAGGTAAAGGGATAAGCAAGTTGACATTGTAATTATAAGGTAGCTTATAACATTGACATTTGGCAGACGCTTTTATCAAAAGCGACTTACATTGCATTTCAAGGTACACATTTACAATCTTATCAGTTCTTCACACACACATTATTACATAATTGAATTATTACTGTCAATATTAATAATAATAGTTGACTTTTTTTGTTCAAAGGACTTTAAGTTTCATATCTTAAGTTTGTATTTTTATACATTATATTTATCAGAACTTTAATATATTCTGTTCTGTTGTGACAATAAAACAAACAAGTTTATTTTTAAACTGCATTATCATATTATTTTAGTAAGGCTGAGGACTCTTAAATAACGACAAATAACTAATGTTAGGGAAATCTGTTCATGTTTTGTTACGCGTTTCTGGATTTTTTTAAAAAATATATATCGGCCGATATATCGGAATATCGGATTTTTAAATCACCAAATATTTGTATCGGTATCAGCCTTAAAAATCCTTTATCGGTCGGGCTCTAATTTCTACCAAAGCAAGGGTAATTCTACCAAAAGGGGAATACCCCCAACAAGGGGAGTCTACGAAAATTGTCAAAATGTCTGAACACATAGCGCAGTGGTGCTCATGTGGAAGTTACAAGTTCGAATATGAACTCCTGTGGCACAGCAAAGTTTTCAATCTGCCGCATTACACTTTCACGTAAATCTCCGACAGCTTGTAGGAGAGCAACAGTCTATCACACATTTCACATTATAACATGCCGGCGGGTGAAATATATCAATTATGTAATAATCTTAATGGCCCAAACAGTCTCGCAAACTGCAATATCTAGATCATGACTCGCTTGTGAGCGCTCAAACTGAGCCAGATTATCAATCACCAAACGCAATATGAGAGATGACAGGATGTTGTTATGGAGCGATATGAATTACACCACTAAAGGGAGAGACCACAAAATCATTTCCTGAGTGATTTATAACAGAGGCAGGTAGGATTGCAGCGTACAGAAAGAACAATATCGTTTTGTCTTAAACATATCATTTCGTTGTTGTGTATACAAGAGTAGAAATGAGATCTTGCGTAACGGTTTGTGTTCAAGACTAAATTATTATTCAGTTTGACATTTTTTTTTGAAGACTGCAAAGCGTTCGATGTTTTACTACAAACGTAGACACAAATATTCATCCAGCTAATGTGAATGTGGTTTTGGTGTCGATATTTTCTGCCTTTTTATTGCACAGTTCCCAATTTGGTGCTTTGACTGATGGCTTCTTTTTCTTTATTGGCTGCCTGACAAGCAAACTGGAAACCACAATGTGCTCTAAAGAAGAACAGCTTTCATGATAAAACATCCATGCTGTTTCACAGAGACGCTTTTGACATGACACCCACATTATGTAGTGGAAATGGTATATCACAATCTGTCATATGTTTTGTCTGGAAGAAATCTGGATTGCAGATGGCAGCTTTCAAAGGCCTGTTCAAATCTATAAAAACTTAAATTAAAATGAAAGGGACAGGGAAAAAGGTACAACATTTCTATAATACAGTTACTAAAATATACATATAAATGTAATAGAGTTTTATTTTTAAGATGACAGACAGATAGATAATGAAATATTTTTTTTTTTTTTAAAAGCAGACTTTCACTAATATTAGTAACAACTACTGTAATGATTTTTTTGTATGTATTTGCACCTGAATATGAACATAAGAATGTATAATATGAAGTATAAAATCCACTATTACGGCTTCATATGTCTTTGAAGCAAAGAACTCAATAGTGTAATCACGTCATCATTGTACAATGGTGATGAAACATCCCACTGATGATTTTAGCACTATATAACGAGAGTTAGGAGCTGTGCGGACACGTTGACAGCCTCTGCAGAACGCATTTCCGTGCAGGGGCTTTTTTTAACCGTCTTGTTGGCTGTGATGGTACGAGCATTCAATGAGCCAAGTCAAGCAGGGGAGGACTGCCAAAGAAGTGTCTGGCACCAGCCTCAGCCCTCTCCTGCTGGATCTGTCGCTTCTGTGGAGGAACTAAAACCTCAGGCCATTATTGTACCCCAACTCTTCAGTTTGACTTTAGCCTAATCCTCTCCTCTCAGGTAATAGCCACTTAACTTCAAGTTATTCAACAGAGTACAGACTAAAATTCAAATCAAAAAGGCATTCTAAGGAAGTGTAACTGCTTTGCGGAGTGGGCGCTCTTAAGAAAACATGCTTATATTTACATGACAGACATCTAATTTTCTCAGAGCCTAGCAATTAGTGCACATGTTCTGGCATGGTTGTGGATGTCATAGGTTTGAGTACAGCCCACAACAAACATGGACAAAAAAACATTTAGACCAAAAAAATGTCCTAAATTAACTTAAAACTTAAAAATGCATGCAGTGTAACATTATATATCACAAGTGTTACGCAGGTGCTGGGAGTATTTTACCAGTGTAAACATTCACAAACACAGATGTGCAAAATTAAATCTGACTTGCATTATTTTTCACTTCTCCCAATTGTTTCCTGTCCTTTTTCGACTATCAATCTACTTGCAAAATTGCCAAAAGTAAGATTTAGGCCAAGAAAATGTCCTAATCTAACCGTTTAAATCGCATGATGTTATGATGCACTTGTGATGCATTGTGGGTAAACAAAGTGGCACATAAATCCTTGGGACTTTTTTACCAGTGTGAACATTTTCACAAATGTTTTGTGCTATAGACACCAGTTCGCAAGTGCAAGTCTGGCTTGCATAATTTCCGTTTCCTGTCCTCTTTTTACCAATAAAGTTCCAAACAGCCCCAAAATAAAATGTTCATAATTCAACTTAAAGGAGACCAATTATGCCCTTTTTCGAAGTCTTGATTTTTGTGTTTGTGGTCTACTAGAATGTCTTTCATGCTTGATTTTTTAATTTTTCATATATTTTACATTGTTGCAGCACCTCTCTTCTCAGTCTGTCAGTAACGCTCTGAAGTGTGTTTCACTGAAAGCATCCTTAGCCAACAATGGTCGCAAGTTCCATTGAACTCTATTGGTAACGACGGAACTTACGACCATAGTTGGCTTTGGGAAATGCACCGCTGTTTAGTTCCTGTCACTATGAAGCCCCTCCTTCTGAAAAGCGCAATGTGCTCTGATTGGTCAGCTGGACCAGTGTGTTGTGATTGGTCAACTGCTTCGAGCATGTTTCAGAAATGCCATGGCCCTTACCATAACCGCAAATTTCGAAACACTTCTGAAACAACTCAACCAGGCCTCGCCCCATTTGATCGGGATCGCCTTGATCGGGAATTATTTAAATGAGAGATCTTGTGACGTGTTTGTTTCCGGAACAAAACTCAAGGCTAAAATGGAGTTCAGAAACAGTGCGCACTGATATAGAGAATAACTCCCTTTGGAGTGACTTTGTTCTTTGTAACTTTGCAGACCTTTTTCAGCAACATTGCACACAAAAAAAAAGTTGAAAATAGAAAAAAATAAAAAATAAATTAGAGATTAGAATTAGAGAAAAAGATTCTTTGTACCATTGTGAAAATATGACAACAGACACTATCAATCAACAATATAAAAAATAAAATTTGACCCAAAAAAAAGTCTAAATTCAACTGCATTTTGTGCTTAAGTGATGCAATATGGGTAAACACATAAGCTTTGAGTGTTTCCGTACCATGTGGAAATATTCAAAAACGACGTGCATGTTCACAGACAGACCCGCGCGCTCTCGGTTTCCTCAAAAGTCTTTCAAAGAGCGACACGAGTAAAAGTGAGGCATCGTTTTGTTTTGGAGGACGGAAATAAATTCCTCAGTGGAATTGCACAAACTTTCTTGTGGGTGACCCTCTCCCTGCGCCGCAGCTGCAGCGGGAGGAGTAATGGAACGAGAGCTTTCCAGCAGTTAAAGACAAAAACGGCATCTTTCGCAATTGTTCCCTGAAGCGAGATTACTCCCTGGGGCTGAGATGGGTAACCTCGCCATGCCTCCCTTCGAATTTAAAAGACTGCAGATTAATAAATCATAATCCCCAAGTTACTACGACAACCCAGGACTGTTCCGTCACCTTTTTTTGTGTTGGATCTCAAACCTGCGGATCCCAGGAGGCTGGGCACATCCAGGCATTTATAAGGTGTGTGGGGGAAAAAAACAAACAAGCGGAATAAACCTCAGCGGGCCCTCTCGCGCAGCTCCGCGCCCAGGCTCCCTCGCTCTACCTCGTGTCAAACATGGGTTTGAATGGCTCAGGCGTGGTATTCCTCTTCCTTTCTTTTCTTCTCTCTTCTTTTCCCTTGCTACACATATTTAGCTGCCACTGGGAACGATGCTCCAGGTGTTCATTGACTTGCATGAAGACAGAGTTAAGTTCTCACGCTTCTGTATGCGCTGGCAAAAACCTGACATGCGAGAATCGATCTGCTGTAGTTAATATGCTCGCAGCATTCTTTCACCTCAGTGATAACTGTCTCTTGCAAAAAAGAACAATGTCTGTTTCACTGAGGAACTTCCAATGATTGCAGATACAAGGCCGGAAGAAATTAGATTAATACGAGTCTGGCCCCACATCTCATAGCAGTTGGTTTAAACAGATGTAGAAGAAGGTGAGAGAATGGACTGAGCGAAAGAGACAGGAAAAGAGAAAGAGAGAGTCGCTCGGAAGCCCACATGGCAGCGCTCGGAGGTGTCGGGCGAAAGTGAGGTGCTGTCGTTTTCAAGGACACTCCGTATCCCTGGGTACTTGTTGAAGAGGAGGAATTTTATTAACCCCAGTGGCTCGGCCTTCCATTTCTTCATCTCACCGAAGCAAAAACCGTCAAACCATTATATTACGGCATTGCTTTGAATGGCGAGAGCTAATTTGACTGGGGAGAAATTGCTCTACGCGAGGTCAAGATAATGCCACAACAATAGCAGAAATGGGCCATCGTAAAAATAACTGGACAGGTAGAACAAAACTTTTAGAAATGCAAAGTGCCCCATTTTTTCTGGGACAGCATACACCAGCAAGACTAGATAGAGTGAGCCCCATTGAGTATAAGAGAAGCAAGTGATTATACTCCAAAGTGAAGTGAACGACTGAAGCGGAGATACAAAAGTTTCGGCAGTATTTTTAAACTTTTGCAGACGAGGTGACTTTAAAAACTCTTTGGTTTTAAAACATCTCTGATAAATGTGAGTATAAAACTGCCTGTCTATACACCAGAGTTTAAGGTGCGTCAAAGAGGACGGATCAACGGCATGTAGGATGGTGCGTAAAAACAAGGATTTAAAAAAAGGACTAACAGATATGATGCTCCACTCGACTAAAAGTTTAAACATAACGCACTCTGACATCAATTGACCAATGACCATTTTGGAGCAGGATATTCTTTTGGAAAGCCAATACGCTTTATTCTTGCTCAAATTTTGATTTGACTCAAAACAGACTATGCATTCCTAACAGTTAGATTTTTTGGGGTCTATTTCTGTCTTGTTTTTCAGTAAAACTTATCTACACATACTTGAAATATGTAAAAATGTGTAAGATGAGACTTATTTTCAGAAAAAGTAGCTCAAATGAAGTAATTATGCTTTTACCAAATGATCATGTATATAATTATCTAAGCATGCATTTCACAATTTAATGAGATTCATACTTAAAACAACAAACAATTTGACAGTGTGGGAGAGAGAAATTATTGAATTCACTGTTAATAAAACAATAAATTGCATTAAAATAATGTAACACGTTACATTACATTCTTTTTTATACTTGTTTTGTATAATAAATAAAACAATATATTGTTTTGAAAATGCGTTTTTCCTTCAAGAAAATGTATATTGTTTCAATATTTTAGCAACACTATAACAATAATTCATTTGACCAGCGGAAAGACTTTTTCCAAGGTCATTGTGGTCAATTAGGTAAACTAATTCCTGGTTTTCTAGTCATTCCAAGATTCCTCACTGCCAATAATATCTACACCTTGATGCTTCTGTACTAAAACTTCTGCGAGGAGACGGTGCCTTTCCTCATGTCTTTGTCGTACAGGACATGGCAGTATGACAACATCCTGACAACCCTCCTGCTCTTCACGGGCGACACGAGACTTCAGTGATCCACTATAATTAACCCTGGTCCGAGTCCAGCCCAGGTAGAGAGTGAAAGAGCAGAGACTGCCAACGCGTCTGCCAGACGGTCCGCATTCCCCAGCGGTCCTTCTCTGCGCAGGAGACGCTTTGACACTCTCCTCCGTGTGCCTGTGTGTGATAGATTTAGCAGACAGCTCCATCCCAACGTTCTCCATCTGCGGCAGTCATTATTAGATCGTCGGCAGGGTGACTCCCCGGTCCTGCCCCGCAGTCTCTTTGTGAAACAAGAATCGCACCAGTTAAATGAATAAAGAGCACGTGAAAGGATTTGGCCACTCTTTGAATATCAGACTTGGGTTTAAAGCTGGGCAGAAAACAGTCAGACAAGAGAGACAAAAATGTCCATATCAGAGATGTTCAGCTCCTCTTTCAGGGCGGAGGAGCATGGAAAGGCGAGCAACGAGAAAACAATGACAAGTTAATTATGAAAGACAAAAATGGCGGTGAAAGATTAGTTAGTATTCAAATCCGTTTCTATGTCTGGGGATGAGAAGCGGGAAAGGCTTAGCAATGCTTAAATATCTGCGGGCGAAAAACACTTCTATTTTGCCTTTCAAGTCCTCCCTGTACAAATTCACTCTGCTTTTTATTTGATATCACCACTAAAAATGATGTCTGGGGATGGACGGAGTCCATAAGCTGCTCATTGTCTTCAGTTTGACCAGGTGCTTGGCACCAAATCGCACCCTTCACACTGCCAGCAGCGGTTGGCTTCAGAGCAGTTCTGCAAATATATCATTCTCCTCCAGTCCTGCGAGGAAATCGCAGAGGAAGTACATTTCAAACAGGTATAACAACAAGGAGACTACCATAATGATTTCTGTCAGCTAGCCGTGCACTTTTGGGACGAGAAGGACTGAAAACGTCTGATTATCTCAGTCAAAGTGATCTGAAATCCCCCCAAAAATATTTTTTACATACTAGTAGTTGTCTTCTGTGTATTAAAATGAAATATGAGAAAGTATTTTAACAGGGAAAAAGGCTACACTTCAGCTTTAAATAAGACATTACCTTCATTTTCACTGTCTGTCTATCAAAACATTGCTCTGTTTGTATGAGAATTCCGACCAGCCAGTCATAGCAACAATGGCTCGACCAGTGGCATGAGCTTGGGGCGGGGCTATCTGCTCTTCTGACCAATTGCAGACAAGGAGTGTTTGGGAAACACTTTTGAAACAATCATTATTTTTTCAATTCTGTTTTTGTTTGAGAATTCCGACCAGCCAGTCATAGCAACAATAGCTCAACCAATGGCATGAGTTTGGGGGGCAGGGCTTTCTGCTCCTCTGACCAATTGCAGACGAGTGTTTGGGAAACTTTTTTTTTTTTTTTTTGTTGTTCTGTTTGGTGAAGATAGTTGCACAGAAACTACACTTTAGTTCAGATTTAAAAAATAATAAAACTTATTTTTCTTCAGTGACTTTCCTATTGCACCTAATACACTGCTGTTTTTTATATATATATATATATATATATATATATATATATATATATATATATATATATATATATATATATATATATAACACCAAATAACCAAACATACACCCTTAATCACCCATGGGATTTAAAAATACAGTCCAGTCTCTCTCTTTTGTTTGGTTGCTCTTTAGCTACAGCACACTTAGCAAATAAGATAAGAGCTCAAAATTAAATTATGTAGCACTAAACAAGATAATAATACAAATCCTACAGAAAGAACAGTGTTTAAGAAGTCAACCATGCGTCTGCGCTCCAACAGGCAGCTAATTTATTAGCACTACAACTGCTGAATTTAAATACACTGACAAGTTGACCCACGTGTTGAGAGGAATCGCTAGCTTGCATTATTCCTCTCAAATAATCTCAGAATTACACCTACCTAATGGAAGACACTATGACAGAAAAAAAATAGCAGAACTAAATTTGTTTCTTGAAATCTAGAAAAAGAAAAGCAGTGTCCCAGTCTAAACTCTACAGTAACCTTTATAAATACCATGGTTATGTTTATCTTCTGAGTCTAATATGATATGTTCTTGACACATAAGTCCTTCAACGCTTATCACAAATGCAGGGATACTGTGCTATTGTATTCCTGGACTGAAAGTATACAGTGTTCATGTACAATCGAACCACAAGATATAACAAAAAATGCCAGGGTCAGAAATCAACCAAATTATGTTTGGTTGCATTAATTGTTTATGGAGATCTGCATTAAGGGTTATAGCAAAAATAAATACGTTTTTTTTTTTTTTAAACAAATGTCACAGTAAAAACATTTATAATATTCCTAAACTTTCTATTTCAAATAAATGCTTTTCCTAAAAAATGATCATGGTTTCCTCAAAAATATTAAGCAGTAACAACTGTGTTCAACATTGATAGCAATAAATGTTTCTTGAGCAGCAAATCAGCCAATTAGAATGATTTCTGAAGGATCATGTGACACTGAAGACTGGAGTAATGATGCTGAAAATTCAGCTTTGCCATCACAGAAATATATTACATTTTAAAATATATTTACATAAAAAACTCTTCCTTTAAACTGTAATAATATTTCACAATATTACTGTTTGATCAAAAAATCGCAGCCTTGACAAGGTGCTGTAAAATTATACAAAACATTAGAAATAACCTGCACATCTTTCTATTGGTCTGGTTGCAAGCAATGACAAAGTCTGACTTTTATGAGCAGGATATTTTAAATGAATTGGTTGAAAAGACTCAATTCCTTCAAACGTACTAAGAGAATTTTTAATAGAATCATTAAGGAACTTGAACTGATGTGTGCAACCAGAATCGTCAAATTTCTTATGGTTCCCATTCCTAGAAATCAATCGCAATGTTAAAAATTAAAAGCTTTGATTTTTTGGGGGGAAAAGACCTGTCACAGTTAGCGTTTTGATGATTAAATATTGATATCACAAGCTTCATCTAAAGAAACATACAAGCCCAACACAGAGTGTAAGAAATTGCTATTATGCCGACCTCTGCTAACCTCTCAATCACACAACTCTTTTTTTGGCCTAGCATTAAGAACGTATGTTCATGCCCAAACTTTGACACATTTAGATGGTAAATCTTACAAAACTCCCACAAGTTTTCTGAAGCAAATGCTCCCTAAATGAACCAAACAGTAATAGAGGCCAGAGAATAAGGTCTTCTCCAAGAAGTTTCTTTTGATAAGCTCCTTGCTCCTTATTGCTCACCTCCACAGGTAGACGAGGGTGTTATAATGCTGGATGTTATGTGATATGCAATTACAGCTTTGGTGCATTGTGAAGAAGATAAGGACAAAAAGAGTGGCAGTGAACTGATTCCGTGTCCATGGCGTTGGGTCAAAAAAGCCTCAGCGTTTAAAAGGAAGGTTATAAATACTCTGTGCACTCTGAGTCAGCTGTGCACAAAATACCCTTCTGTTCCTCCTGTCACCTCCTGGTACCTTCACGCTATGTGGACATATCGGAGCAGTGAGGGAAGGAGGGATGAAGAGAGAGGGAGAGATGAGAGGGAATGGGGGGAAACCAGGGGGTGAGGGATAAATTAGCCAAACCACTTAGGTGATTTCAACTAAAATTAGCTATACTGCCTGTGGGCTCCATCAATTCTCAACTTCATGAAACTCTGACAAGCATGGGGCAACTTTCTCCCAGCGCCCCGGAGAGGCGCCGCCTCGCTTCCCTTTCCTCCTCCTTTTGTGGAAGATTCTCTCCTCCGCGAGCAACATCTCTCGACATTAGAATCGGATGAGGATGGACTAGCATTGAGAATGGACTTTAACATTTTTAGCTTATTTTTCCAACAGTTACGATAATATTCCGAAGAATGCTGTAGGACCAAATGGTGGTCGCACTGCAATACCACAGAAGTACCATTTTTGGTAGGGGTGCACCAAAATAAAAATTCTATGTTAACTCAAATACTATGTGTTTGGACATACTACACTGTTGACATACTGTTTTTCGCATACTACATAGTAGGGAAGTATTCGATTTTGGACACAGCATCAAGAAACTTTCTAGAAGGTGTATTAAAGTAGGTTGAATATAAATTCTGTAGGAAAGTGGCTCTCCCGGAGAAGAATTGCACACTTTTGCCCTTTAAGAAAGATGTTTGCTTGGGGTCTGATCGTACTAATGTAAGTATTCATGGCTATACAAGGTTAACTAGTTGACTAGTCATTCAGATGACCGTCTACTTCCAAAACGTGTAGTTTTGCACATCACTTGCACCGCCTGCAAAGCAGACCATACGGCTTTACACGGGACATTCGCAAGATTCCCGAGATCGGGCCTCCCAGTGGGACTAGGGATGGGCATGTTTCATTCAGTCCAAACGGCACAGATGTGCCCATAAACCCGCGTCACGGCCCGTCTCGGAAAAACGCACCACGCTGTATGATTAAGGAAGACAAATGACTGTGAAGAGCTGTTCTCTCTCGGCCTCTGATTCAAAGAGACGGTTGAGTGAAACCACTCTCTCCGAGACTGCACCAATATGTGCCGCTCTGCCTCACATGCCCACTGCCTCTCTCTCTCTTTCCCAGGTGTTCCTTCCGTCTGTTGACTCACTCTGAGCTCGTAGAACTGAAACCACATGCTTTCATTCCTATCTTACCTCTACCGGGTCATTCGACTAAACGGGCGCCATTTGTCTTCCTACATGTGTAGGGGAATATAAAAAATAATGAATATCTGATTGAACATTTGCTGTTTTACAGTACTTTTCGAAATGCAAATCAAGAAAAAGCCAGTAATTCCATGGGCCTTATTTGGCCTTTCTTCACCTCTGTTTCCAACTTCTCCTTGCTATATTACCAAATATACATCATTTTCATGAACAAATGTATAGAAATAGTTAAAGCTTTGTCCGCAGGTTATGCGTCAACCCAGTTGCAATCATTTTTTATTATTAACTAAACTATAAAATTAAAAACAAAAATCAAGTGAACTCCAAAGACAGGTTAAAGTCTCCTCTTTCTTTATAACTCAAAGACTTATGATTTACAGTAGCGGACGACCTTAAAATGTCAACTCTGTTACTATGGAATTTGTATAGCAAGCAAATGATATTTGAAAGGTAGTTGTTTGTAGAAATACCAGCATTAAATTCTAGTTCTAAAAAGCACATTGTAGTTTCACAACCTAAAACACAAGCAAAACCGTAAATCTGTCACCCTGTTACCGTAAACGTGGTGTCCTTTTACAAGGCATAATTACATACATAAAAAATTTCTACCAAACGCAAAATAATAACAATAATAACAACAACAAAAAGTCACCCGTTTCAATAGAATGACCATATCGCTTCCTCAATTCTTCAACCGTTTATTGGGGTCATTTCCATTTTAATAGGGGTTGTTCCACCTGTGACCCGAAATGCTGAATCATATTAAATTCTACTCCAAAAGAATGTCATTCATAGGTCTGTCCTTGAGGTGTACCACTAGGATGTGTCCACCCTTCAAAATGAAAAACCGGGCGGCATATGGGGCAACGTTTATGCCCACCTGGTTCCCACAGGCGCCCTCTCTCTCTGCCCATTCCAAATGGCCAGTCTTAGTCTCTATCTTAGCAGACAGGTGGCCAACCTGCCCTGAAAAATTAATTTCACATTTATTGTTAGTGTGTGTCAGGCCTCTCTCTGGACAGCTTGTACAATGGGCCCGTATCCCATATGGTGCCCGATGTAAACCAATTCATCACCAATTCCAGAAAGATAATGATAGTTCAGAATATTCTGATTAATATTCAAATCTACTATACTGGTATAAACATTAATTAGAAGCATGTGTGAGTTGTGCAATTTAAAACTGTTAATTTTCTGCAAAAAAGAAATGGCTGTGGGAAATCTTAATGTTATCCAGTGAGCGCACACTCATACGTTTGCTCACAACAAACTCAAAAGGGCAGAAAATGTGCTGCTTTGACTCGCTATGACATATAATCAGACACGCGTACATGGATATAAGAAAAAAAAAAAACCTGACAGCTGCCTGACTGCCTAACCAGACCCACAGACCCCAAACAGATGAAGATGAAGACATTTCCAACGTAGTGCGTAGTACACGAAACTGACCTATTCCTTAATCGCTTTTAATGAAGACAATGTGAGCCTGTGGTTCCGCTGAGACAGCGCGCTTAAGCGGCTCCCTGATCGTCCCGGCCGTGAACAGACACGAAAAATGAAGCTGATGAATCCTAATTCAGGAATTGTGAATTCTGAATTGCTCTCCTCCCAGTGCACCTTTCCCCCACAGACTCCCATATCCGTTTGTCAAATTAATGGGAATATTACTCCAATTAAAATGTCACATTTAACACGAATTTCATGTGAGATGACGATGGCTTTGTGGGGTTGTTAAATTATTCAGTGCAGGAAGAACCACTGCCAAAAATCATAATTATAAAATTGCACGAAATAATTTATTTAGACAATTTAGTGTGATTAAATATGACAGATTCGTGATAATAACCCAAACAAAACTTCACACTGGCCCGAGCCAATACTAAAGTGGGTTTTATTTTAATTCAATAAGGGTGAATATAATTAAGGAGTCTAAGAGCCGATGTTTGCGGTTAAATATGAAATATTTTTGTTTGGTTTTATTGCTTGCCTAGTGCTATGATTTAAAAATGTCTTACAGAGTGATATTATATCAGTTTACAACTTATTATATAAGTTATTGTAATCCCATGTCTGATTTAAGAATCAAATGACATTAAAGTCAACATGAAACAGCATTCAAAACCTTTTCTATTACCGAAAAATGTGAGACATTTCCATAATATTCAAAGAAGGGGGAAAAATGGCACTTTTATTAATTTTATTCATCGAGAATACTGGAATGAGAAAAGTGGTCAATATATATCAAGGGACCGCAAAGGGTCAATCAAAGTATTACAAACATTTTGCATTTTTAGGGCTGCCAAAGATAATGTTAAGTAGGGCTGAATGATATATCGAAATGATCAAAATATTGCATATGTACCTATCACGATATGCATATCGCAATTGATTGAAATAACTGAATGATTTTAATACTTCAAAAAATTATGAAAAGTAGATAAGACACAGGTAGACAATTAACTGTACACATGACAGGTACATACATGTTAAATACTTAATGTTGTTAAGTGCAATAAGCCACGGAAAATAACTCAATGTAGTCTTAACGCACAGAAAGCCGTCTCTCGGACAGCATGCAATCCCGATTCAGTTCTCTTATGCAGCTTATATGACAAAATAAACATAAATTTATGTAAAAATGCCTGTCTTGGCTAGTATTCATGTAAACACAGTCGGTTATGTCTTAAGTGAAAGTAAACATTAGAGAGAGAAAACGAGTGTGTAACAGTATATTGGATTCCTGATATAATAATAATAATAATAATAATAATAACATATACATATATATACATTAATATACATATATACACACATTTACATAAAAAAACATTTATATATAAAAAAAAAATATATATATATATATATGTGTGTGTGTGTGTGTGTGTGTGTATATATATATATATATATACACACATATACATATATACACATATACATACACACACATATATATATAACAACAATAATATAATATATACAGTATAATAATATTTTATAATATATATAATAATATCAAATAACAAAAATAAAGTACAACTAAAATAATAATGATTTTACTATTTTCAGTTTTTAAATATATTTAAATATTATTGTATGTCGTCAAACACGTCTTCAAAATATTCTGCTTAAAATGTCTCTTTTTTTTTATTCATAATCTTAATAAAAATATTTTGAATATGTAAATACTTTTTACAAAATGTATAAATAAAAATGTGTAATTGAAAAGAGTAAAATCACACAAGAACCAATTTGATTTCATAGTACTATTAAGTCACAAATGGCATATACCGATGGCTAAATTAAGATATCTCTATGATCTTGCTACAGCTGGTTGCCTGTTTATCAGCTCTACCTGTGAGGCGAGATCCTCTCTGTACATCTCTTCAGTCCTAGACACCGCTGAGCACCTGTAATGTGTCAGCAGTGCCGTTCAGTCAGCCTGCCAGACGTACAGGGGGGGTCAACCTAAATTAAAACCTTTTGATCGCACCGCTGTTTGACATTAGGAACCTCACTGCCACTTTTCACCAATTATGCAACCGTCAACATCTGTTTGCTCCTCGCCATTTTAACACTTGGCCCTCGAAGCTGCAATGTTACGCAAGAAAGCCGCCCATCTCAGATCTTGGTCTAAACTAAACATTGCGACTCACCACAAGTAGCGCTAACAATAACACGGGCCGTTCTGGATGTAGATGTTAGACGAAAAACCAAACCGAGTCTCGCTGGAACAATAGTGCGACTTTCTATAGTTCCTGCAGGAAGAGAGTTAACTTCAACACGTATGGAAATAGATTTATTTTCCTCATGACCTCCACTCTCTCCCGCTCAGGCTGAATTCTTTGCAAATATATGCAGACAAATGTTCCCATCTCTTAGGGGAACATTCTCCAGGAATATCAGAGCGTTCCTTACCACACATTATATTTTGGGCTTTATCTATTGTTTGTGTCTGACAAGGTGCTTCACTGAATCGGTCGGGCTGTTATATCAAATTCAGTGTAATAACCTCCGGCCTACTTTCCGGAGAAGGAAAAAAATGAGAGAGACAGAGGAAAGTCGGAAGACAAGGGAGAAGTTACGATGAATAAGAGAGGAGACTTCCAAGGACACGCTGGACTTCCTAATGGAGTCTCCAGGAGCGGCGATGTTGGCCCGGAACGAGGTGAACAGGACAAACGGGATTCCTGGCCAGGCGCGGAGGAATGCCAAGGTCAAAGGTCTAAAACATCCCATGCTTGCTTTGCTGTGAGCGAGTAAAGGGAGCATAACTGATTGAAAGGGGTTGAATGCTTTAGGTACATGAGCACCAATAAAATCACGAGATTTACAACCAGTTTTATTATAACTGCTTAGGAATGTTAAGTTACAACTAGAAAAATGCATTTACGGAGGAACTGCAAAGTGTGCTTGCTCGGGTGCGGTTCACTAACGTTAGCAGGTAGTGGATAAGGGTGCGTTGAAGTTTACTTGATCTGAGAATTTCAACAATAGTACTTTTTTCAAGATTGTGCAAAAAGGTGAAAATTCATGTGCATTAAGAGACATGTCTACAATGTAGACTAGTGCCAATGGCATTGTTTATGTGGCTTGGTTGTTGGTTTTGAAATAATTGGTTATGAATATACAGCAGAGAGTAGGAGTGTTTTGGGTGATGAAAAAGTATTGAAAAGAAGTTGACAGTCTTACTGTATCCAACAAGCAAATACAAAACTCACCCAGCTGTTCTGTGGCTGAGTGTTCCTTTTGATTAGGAACAAATTTACTATCTCAAATTAAGGTCTACCGTAATTAGCGATGCTTTGATTGCTGCTGTCAAGATGGTTGTCATCACCTACACAGAAACGCTGATTTTTATAGCCTACCGTCAGTCCTCATATTGTAATTAAATGAAAAACGCTATCAGTTTCACTATTAGCTTATTCTAGCGATGCAATCGCAACAACATGGATAACGCTGTTTGGCCTTGCCTAACTTTATATGACATATGCGCCATATGCTAGAGTTACACATCCCGCTGCCATATAAGGGCTTGAATTTTGGTGCGGGAATGTGGGGATTGCGCATAATTTAAACCATTCCCGCAAGGTTAGCTTTTATAGTGCGAGAAATTCCCGCACAAATATATTCGCTTCATCTCAGAGCAAATGATTAAAAAATAAATTCACAGATGCGAGAAAAAAGATGCCAAACTGTCTTTTATTTTCGAATTAAATTCCTCAATCAGCGCTGGACCGGCATTTTCTGTCTTCCGCTGAGCCCTGGCCGTAGACAGGTCTGCGTTGCGCTGATCTTATTCACACTATCGAGTGTAGGTGCAGCATTCTAACATTGAGTCATAATGAGCTGTTTGTGAAGAAATTATCCGCTTCCAAATTATGTCATTTTAATCACGAAATTGAAACATTAAAAAACAATTTGCTCTTTATGGTGTGCGAGTGATAGAGCGCGGCAGCAACGAACCAATTGATCAGCTTGCATCGTAACATCAACATTGAATGTTCAGCCGAACAGCTGATCATAGCTGTACAGGGCGCCTTATTATTTTTCATCTCCATAAATATATCTAGTAGTAAAGCTAATGCAAGGGCTAGAAATCAATTAATCTTTTGCTGATACTTCCTTGTCATCATGGAGAGCGCAGTTCATGGTTGCATAGCAACGACAGACGCCACGGGACAGAAAGCGCTTGTGGGAAGGAGAGAGCAGCGCGCACGCGCTTTCCACTTGTTTTTACACATCTAATGTGCGTTCCATTCGACAGGGTCCATACGCAGTGTTCACTGCTCCCCTACTCCCTGAGCACGGTATATCAGTTGAGGTGGACTTCACTGACAATAACCGCTCATTTGAAACGCCCTGCAAACGTCATCAAAGAAAGTCAACGATGGGGTCGCGCAGATTATGATATAACATAAATATATATAGGACTATATTCATATTTTAATTTTTATTATTATATTATATATTTACAATTATATTGCACTATTTTACAACTACCTAAAATAAAATCACTTTACTTCACAAACTAGCTAAGCTGGCTGCATTCACTGAGGTAAATTATAATCATCAAAAGTAGTATATGTAATATTCACAACAATAACCGTTAAAATACTGTCATTTGTATAACAATGGCGAAATGTATGAATACTTACAAACATACGTAAACTCCTCCATTGTTAGTTATGATTTGTATCATAACTGGTGATGACGTGGTGCGCGAAATGACAGTTGGGTGATCATCGCTCTCCACTTCCTGTGAAGTGATGTATCGATGTTCCCTTATTCCCTATGCCGTGCGCAGTGCCCTTCGAACTGAACATTTTCGCTCCCTTCGGATTGGAATCTCACTTAAGATGGCGGAAAACCCTGTGAAGTCCACTTCGCAGTCCACAACGCACCTCTAGAGCGACGTTGTTGATTGTTTGAGCATGTGACTGCGCATTTCTCCTTGTTTTCTATTGTTATGCACAGCATATTTCCCGTGCGCACAGCCACAGACAATTAATTGTTTGTTCGGTTAGCGAAGAAGAGCATGATGTATTTTGTATAAAGTTTTTTTTTTTTTTGTTATTAACTGTTTTGAGAACTGGAAATGCACAATTCATGCATACAAATCTGTATATATTAATAAATGAAGATGAAAAAAACAGGCCCTTGCATTTATTAAGACAAACCTAGTAAAAACGAATGCAGTCTATACACTGACTTGGGAGCTCTGTGAAATGTAATACAACAGTGCCACCTACTGTCTAAATGCATTAACATTAAATGTGTGAGGTGAAACTCTTTTGCATAGACATAGGTAAATGGGTTTGTCAATTAGCCTGAAATAAAAAAAAAATTTAAATATAAAATTCAGATCTTGTGCTTCCTCACATTGGAGTCTCGAGTTCATGTACAAAGTTTGGTTTCGATACGTGACAGCGTTCCTGAAATATGACCTACTTCCTGTTTTGGCGACTACGCCGCCGATTTCGTTTGGCTGTGACGGGCAAACGCTTCCGAAAATCAAAAATCCTTCTAGTAACTTTCGTGAGGCTTGGTCCAAGGATCATGTACGTCTAGTTTCGTGAAGTTCGGACCAAATTTGTGACCTGTGAAACTTTAGTTTCGCTTTCTGTTCAATCCACTATGGCGGACAAACGACATGGACTCGTGATGTCATCTTCGCGAGCAACTTACACCGGTACTGACCGTACGTTTTAAAGTTGGAACGGTGTCTCTGTCTCAAAGGGCCTAGGCGCAGGAGCTGGCCAAAATTTTTCTCCCGGGAATAATAATAATAATAAGATGAAGAAAAAAACTTAAGAAGAACAATAAGTGTGCTGCTTTCAGCAAGCACACTTAATAAAAGGGTTTCTACACACACACAAAACAAGCCTGTAAATTCAGTTATAATACAAAAATATGGAACTTTTGACGGTTTGTTTTGTCATCTGCAAAGATTACAGCAGTGTTTTGATGGAACTCTGCGAGCTGAGTGCGTTGAAATGCACATGCTGTTGTTTCTGGCGATGGCTGAGGCTCATGGGAGATTTATGACACTTTAGAAATATATAGCTTGTCAAGTGGAGACACTTTCAACAGAAAATGCTTATTTTCCCTATTAGACCTCTCCGGCGCACTTCAGAGGCACGCGCCCGCGCTCGCGCATCAATGGACTACATCAAAAGCTGCTCAAGAGTAATAGAGTGGCAAATGCTTCAGAACACAGAACTGTAAATGAACACAGACCTGCCTGGATTGAAGTTTAAACACAGCTCACATATTCTATACAATTACAGATGAAATAAAAAGAAAGAAAAGTACTTTCTGACCATAATATAACACTTTACACTATTAACTATGACTTTTCCCTCAATAAACTCCTAATTTACTGCTCATTAAAAGTTAGTAAGGTAGGATTGTAGCATTTAAGTTGAGGTACAGGGTTGGATTAAGGGATGTAGAGTATGGTCATGCAGAATAAGGCATTAATATGTGCTTTATAAGTACTAATAAACAGCCAATATCCTAGTAATATGCATGCTAATAAGCAACTAGTTAATAGTGAGACTTGGACCTCTAAAATAAAGTGTTACCAAATAATCTATCATCATACTGTCAATTACAACTTCAAATGGCATACTTCTAGAACGAGTTAGTTATTATAAATACTTAGGTATATGGATGGATGAAAGATTAGCATTTGACGTACATATTGATAGTTTGTTGAAGAAGCTTAGGCCAAAATTAGGTTTATTCTATCGTTTAAAAAATTGTTTTCCATATGAGGCCCGGAAGAAAATAGTAGAGAGTGCATTTTTAGCTATAATTGATTACGGTGATGTTTTATATATGCATGCAGCTACATCTCTACTTAGAAAATTAGATTCTGTGTATCACGCAGCTTTACGCTTTGAGTCGTGCACGCATCATTGCATTTTATATGATTCTTTAGCTTGGTTATCTTTACATCAAAGGAGAAAGCTACATATGTACTTATTTATTGCAAAAGCTCTTTTAGGTAAATTACCCTCTTATATATCAGATCTTTTAATTTATTACACAAATAGTTAATCGCACTAGGTCTGGTTCTCATATTCGGCTAAAAGTCCCAAGGGTATTGTCAGAATCTGGTAAAGGTGCTTTTTTCTTTTTGCTCCATGGGCTTGGAATGAATTGCAAAATGCACTTAATCTAGATGCACTTCCAACCCAGAGCACTTTTAAACGTCTCTTGCACAATGCTTTAAAGGACACTTGTGATTGTTTTTCTTGATTTGCTACTATATATTTAGTTCTTGAATGTGTAAATTGTGGTATTTTCATTTTGTGATTCTCTTGTGTGAAACTTTATGTGCTGCCGTCTTGACCAGGTCTCTCTGGAAGAAGAGATAGTAATATCTCAATGTGATTGTCCTGGTTAAAATAAAGGAAATAATAATAATAATTCAATCAACTTTAACCAGTAATATTGTAGAAAATATATGTAAAATCTTTGATATATATGTATATAACATTAACATTACTGTTTTGACTGTATTTTTGATCAAATAAATGCAGCCTTGGTGAGTATAAGAAACTTTCATTGTTCAAAAACATATTTTTTTCACATCACCAGTTCATCAAAATGGTACATTTCCTGAAACCCAACTAAATTTGCACATATAGAGTAAATGTACGTTTTATGTAAGTGATTAGAATGTCATTTCTATGGCGATTATGAAAAGCGCATTCCAAAGACCTAAAATTCGGGTTGCTATCTGTCAAGCTTTACTACTTAGCATTTGTATCAAGTCAGTTTAAATGATTTAGCTATTTTTTAAGTGAAAAAGACATTTCTGTTATGGTCCTTGAATCTTTTTTCAATAAAAATGTGTACAAAATTATAGACATTTTCCATCCCTAGTAAGTCCACTTTGTTCAACTGTAAAGTGGTCCTGGTTTGTGTAAATGTCTAGAGATATATACATAAGGATAACAATCGTGAAAACATGTTTTAGTGCCAAACTTGACCCCCAGTATAGAGGTCTGATTAACCCATTTTAGCAAATGTTAGGTACGCCATTTAATTTCAAACTACGTCCTCCTCTCTTGCTGCCATCTTGAGATTTGGGCCTACGACAATTCCATATGCCTCCATCAAAACAAGCACTCGAGGGCTTTATTGGTAAACCATCAACTTTTAGTTGAAAGTAAAACAAATGACAGACGTTCGGGCCCCTTGGCGTCACAGAGCTCGGGCATCGCAGCAAAGACATGCAGTTTCGACAAAAGCCCGGCCAAGCCTGAGCTGGATAGAGGTAAAAGACGCTCTTCCTCAAACGAGCGCATCGTTCTTCAAAAGCCTCCTGCCATTACCAGCTCATCATCAAGACACTTTACCCCCAGCGGTCCGCCTGGAGCTGCCGGCCAGCCCGCGTCCCTGCGAGGAGCTGCCGCGAGGGGCGAGATGGGGCTCGGACCCGATGGGTCCTCCGGGCCGGGTCCGTGCCGCACGGTTGAGGCCCCCGCCAATTCCCAGTCCAACTGTCACTGCTGGCACGGGCCTCCGCCCCTTCAAGCACATAATCTGTGCTCGCATGGCAGTTAAAGCCCTTCGCCATCATCGCACAGACCGTCTCCATCACACACACACACACACACACGAGACAGCAGAGCATTGTCTGCAATTGTGCGCTTCTATCATCAGATAGGAAAGAAAACAAAAGAAGGCTACAGTGTTTCTTGTTTCTTGATCTATAACAGGAAAACTTTGGTGCATTTGTGGTCCCACGATTCAAACCGCACAAGAGCACTGATTCTAAAAATAGAGCGCTCGCATCGAGTTTTCTTATGTTACTACAAATAATAGATAAGGAAGACCGCACCCATGCAGATGTGAGTGGAAAGCATGGTAATTTGCTTGGATTCACTCAAAATCTTACCAGGATTGAGGAATTCGAGGATTCTAGGTCTTAAGATGCGGTTCCCATTAATGTTTATGAAACAAAATCCACTGGATTGGTCAAAAACAGACACTGAAAATAATTTTTGGTAATTCAATTTGGGTAATTCTGTCATTGTTTAAATTTTGGTAATTCAGAACTTGGTATGCTTTTCAGGGTTTCGTGTTCATATTTGAGAAACCAATCTTACTAAAGTATTTGTATTTTAGATGAACAAAATTAAATTTTTGTGCATGAAATAGATGCTGACCGTCAAAACGTGTCAGGGGAGAAGACCCAATTGTTTCGGTCAATGATTTCGGCCAAATTTTGCCGTTTCAACTGAATATTTCCGGTAGTCGAATTGAGTCACTACCACTAATATAGGCAATTCTAACAATTCTTGTTCCAATTCCAAATCCACATAACTGTTCCATTAGTGATAATTTATAATGTTCAGTGCTTGATTCTGATTGGCTGACAGACGTTCTAATGTTTTTCTAAAAATATAGTACCAGGTCCTATCCATAATTACAGTTCCATATCACTTTGCCAAATTATTTCAGTTAATAGGATGAAAATGACAAAATATTACATTTTATTTCCAAAAATACTTTTAATATGTATGGGAAAACAAGCTTTCTCCAATAACTGCATAGAAATGCTTCTTAAAATGTGACTTTTTTGGCTGTTTCTTAAAAATAACCTAAATCAGTAGCAGTAAATATATTTAGTTTTGCAAACAAGAATATATGCAGAATATTTGACTCTGGATCATTGAATTATTGAAAATGAAAAAAGTACCAGAATTGCATTTGCATGCAAACCAATTCAGATTTTAAACTCACGAATCAGCTAAAACGCTTAGTTTGTCACGATGATGCAGTAAATTAGACAACACTAACAGAACTGGATGTTAAGAAATCATTCTGATCCAGTTCTTGATATCCAAATCGAACAACGGATGAGAAAAAACATCCTTCAGGACCAGATCCAAAACAAACTAATTCAATCTACTCTCACAAATATCCTCAATAATACTGCAGTCTCATACTTTGCGAAGACGGCAGTCGATGTGTCACAAGGTGTCCGCCGACTTCCTGCTGCCATCCTTGTCTCCACATCTCCCAGTGACAGAGCGCTAATGTCACGCACATCCAGATGAGAGTGTGGCGCGTGTCACGTAGCGACAAACGGCCGAGCTCGCCATGCTCAGCCGTCTCCTTTAATTGGGTAAAACAAAGTAATTTGAGTGCAGCGCAGGGGGGCGTGAGGGGCTAAATGACAGGACAGAAGGTCAACGCTTCTCCCTTACTCCACCGAACGTCATCCACCAACACGCCCAGCATGATTTTGAGTTAATATTGAGATCTATTATCCAGCAGCCCTCCGCCATCTGCCCCGCACGTGCTCACCGGCTCAGGCAATCAACTGTACGTGCTGTGAGAGACAGGGCTACGGTGCATTTTTCAGCTACTGTATCTGTGCAATGCATTGTGGGTCTTTTTTTATCTTGTCATGCGGTTAGTCACGAAACTTCATCACATCTTCTTTTGCAGCATGATCTCTCACACTTTGATTGCTTAGTCTAAACCTAAGAATTCACAAATGAATAAAAACACAGAAAAAAGGATCTCAAGTGCTTAACGGTAAAGATGGTACACAAGCCATGCAGTTTACGGAAGGACTGTGATTTGCCCTGCATTATCAGTTAAAAATACATACCAAATCAATCATATTTTGCATCAAAAGTGTTTATGAAGCTATGGATGTCTATTTTAATCTTGCTTGCATGCAAAGTTTATTTTTGTAAAGGGAAGAAAAAAAACGTGAACTGTTTTATATAGAAAATTATAAAAAATATATATATTTTATCAGATGAAAAATAAATATTCTAGCAAATATAAAAAGTCATTATGTACATTACAAATCGATATATTAGAGCTGCACGATTCTGGATAAATTCAGAAAAACGATTTTTTTGGTTTCAAACAGACATCACGATACTCCCACGATTCTGATTGGACAACTATACAAAATAACATGTTATTTACTAGAGGTTCTGACAAAATGTTAATTGCTGCAGTCTATTTAAAATGTTTAATTAATCTGAATCTGAATGGGGGAAAAAATCTGTTTGATTGAATGATTCAATGACTCACTCAAAATACACTTGTATCATTACTGAATGAATCAGCATTTTTTAACAAATCTCTTGAATGAATGATTCAATGTCAAATACATTTTTAACATTCACTTATTATTGCAACCTCGTGGCGTAATTATGTAATCAATACAATTGTTATTTAAAGTGTCATTACTTTTAAACTACATTACTTTTGATCACTTCTGTAGACATTAGTGTTTTTTTATCCGAACTATACATTTTTATCCCAGTACTTCTTTGATAATATGAATATTTTTAACAGAAATAACATGATGGTGAAAATATTTGTGATTGTGAAGCGGTTTCATACCAGAACTGCTCTCTCTGGTTTAAAAGAAACAGGGGAATCATTGTCATTTAGGAATAAGATCGCATGGGTGTTTGAATCGAGATTCACGATCTTTTAACGATTAATCGTGCAGCTCTACGATACATACAATCCTAAAAAGCTGTAGTTCAAGGCAAAAAAATATATTCTGCCCCTTTTTTAAGAGGTATTCAAAAACACGCTGACAAGGAAATACCCTGAGTAACAAGCTATTTGTGGTGAAAAGGCAATCGAGTGGTTTTCAAGGAACTTTTCCAAGAGCGTTCAATGGAGGGTCATGGAGAACAACGGCGGATCCTTTAGGGAGGTCAAGCTGGTGTGTCGACAAAGTATGAAGATTACACTGCTGTGAGATAACCGGAGCAGTGCCTCAGGTGCACACACACATTGCACACACTGGTTTCAACACAGTGCTATTTCCACATTCCTCTGGCCGCTGGCCTGCTCAGATGTTTCAACAAAGCAGCTGTGGTTTCATTGAAAGGAAGAAATAACAGAGGAAGAAAAATGTTTAGAGGAGTTACTTCAAACAGATGAATACTTCACATACCAAGTCCGCCACAGTGTGCATCAAAGCTATTCAAATTTGATATTTCGTTTTGTAAACCATGTCAAATTTACTTATAAATGCAGTGTAAGCTCATACTTGAACTACAAAGTAACATTCATGTCTCTCTTACCTAATGTACTTTAGTTATCTTAGAAAAGAGATGTGTTAGTGGTGTTTGCTAAGGCAAACAACACCATTTAGTATTGCTCAATACTTAGGGTGAAGGATTAGAACGACTGGTACCCTCAAATCACACTGAGGAGTGCTGTTACTTTTATAAGCAATCTGCCAATATTTGCCTAAACAAAACAAAAATCAACAGATTTACACTGAAAAAGGAACTGAGGTATAAGTATATCATAGAGAGTTTGGAGTGAGCACTTTTGACTCAGGCCAGTAAGTAACCACTAAGCACAAAAAAAAAAAAAAAAAACATTCATAAACACCTTAGCAACTGCATATCAATGTCTTTCTCAATACCCTAGTATTGTGATGGTAAGTTACAGCTAATGTACTTTGCAGCTACTACAAATGACTGCCTGTGTATGTCGTTTTTCTCCCAAGTACAGCTCATGCTCAGATCAGGAGATGTGCAACACTTTGGGCTATGTTGGCACAACCTTCCTGGGAATAATCCTTTAATGTGTCCCATGAATTTGCATGAAGCGTTTTGGGGGGGAGGGGAGGGGTTGTTGCTCACCTATAAGCAAGTGTGTACCACAGGGCTCCGCGTTAGGCCCGATGCCTTTAGGGCTCAATCAGGTGTTATATGTCTGTTTTAGGACACCACCATCAATCTTCCCAAGTCCACTCACTCTCCCACGTGGGATCAAATCACCAGCCTCAAGTACGTACTTAGGCATCACGTCCCAGCTGCCAGCTTTTGTACACTGACGGTACTTATTTGTCAGTTCTTTGTTGTTCCCAGCATTGGTTTCTTGCCTGCACAGTCTCTGCAGAACAATTCGGTGCTAAAGCTCATAATGGAAAGCTGGTGTAAATGCACCATCTTATTCAATCTGTTTCAAAGGAAGTTTCAACAGAGCAAATAAGCTAAATGACACTTTCATTTTTTCCACATCTAACTTTCACCCTGATGATTTCAACATGTGTTAATGGCTCACACCACAGAGCAGATCTACAGATGTCTTATTCCTCAATACAGCTGTCACAAACCTTAAACACAACAATTCTGATATGACAGTCTAAATCAGTGTTAACAAGATGCCAAATAAGCATGCCACATAAAACTGGAAAAACGTATAGTTTGCATGACCAGACGCTAGTCATGCGTGGTACATTTACATGCAACATTCATGACTCATTAGCTTTACTGAAGTCAGGGGTACTGAGTGAATAAGTAATTTAGTCATCTTGACAGACTGAAGTATCGTGGAAGCAACTGTGCAATGCGTTTTTGTTCACCGAGGGGTTCTTTTTATTAGTTTTTCTCTTACGCCGTTGAGTGATAGAACACGCGTCAGTGAACATTAGGCCTCGGGCCACAAGGAGGGTGAAAGTGAGCGGGGAACCTGTGTTGACACCTCGCTGGCTCCGTTAATCCGACCTGTGAGTGATGGCCGGGAGTTTGAAAGGCACTTTGTCCAATTAGAATCGTGCAGCAAATTTCCACCTGGCCCTGACAGAGATGAAGTGGCTCTTTTGAGAAGACACAGTGGCTTCCAGCCAGGTAAGAAAGAAGACCAAAAGGTTCTAGTCCAAGTAGCAATTAACAAACCTCTGGACAACCCCCTAAATGCAAATTGAAATATGAGAATTCTCGCAATCAATTAAAACTAACGATTGTCATTCACCTTGGTGTGTTTCAAAGTACACAAACTGCCATGTACAGTATACGCCACTGCGACGGGTCAATCACTGTCACAGGGAAGGAAGTCGCGGAGCAGCGCGCAGCAAATGGACTCCCGCTGATACAAATGACAGATGTGTCTAATAAATAGCCTGGCACATAATAATTTCAACTCTACCCATTTTCTGCAGACCAGAGGTGTAATTTCAACCGTACAAATGTGAAAAATCAAACATTCATTCAACGTTCAGCTTATTCCCTCAGTGCAGTCGAGGTGGAAACACACTCACTGTGCCTGACTGCTTCGTGTCAGCCACTTTCATGCACATCATGCGTTACAATCATTCCCTAAACTAAATTAGGCTTATTTTTGAAGCCAATTTACAAATTAAACCTTTAAAAAAGTAAAAGTTCACCCAAAAAATATAAATACACTATAATTTATTCCTCCTCATGTTGTTCCAAAACCCAAAGCTGCTACTTTTTCCATTATGGTTGTATACAAGACACTCAAGAACCAATGGTTTTATTATATTGACGTCCAAGTTGTGCCATATTGAAAGTAAATAATGACATAAAATTCAGTCTGTTCATTACACAAAGCTATCCTATAACTTCTGAAGCTCTGGAAAATAAAATAGCACACAAATTGTATAAATTACTTTTATGCAGATTTTTTTTGTTGTTGTTTTTGGAGCTTGATAGGTTGTATTCATTATAAAAATTCATTGTGGAAAAATTATTTCTTTATTTTCCAAGGAAGAAAAACAGCCTACGGGTTTAAAAAGACATGAGGATGAATAAATAATGACTGTATTTTCAATGGCTCGTGCTCCTAAGACGGCAAAACAGATGATTTGATAGACAAAATCAGAAAGTATCTTGCTGTTCGAATCGATGCATATCAAGATTAGTCAAATTTGCATTCAGATCAAAGTAACATAACCTTAACCATCCCACAGATGAGTTTCAGAAGCTGTGTTGGCGAATTTCCTCAAACACAGTGGCACCATTGTGCTCCATCGAACTTTTTCTTCGTTAAAATGCAATCAATTGCTATACGTCTGCCAGCCATGTGGTAAAAACTTCAATCTTTTAATCTGAAATTAATGCAGTAATTATAATGGGGTCTCAGAAAGGAATAATTTCACATTTCAAAATCCTTGAGAATTAACTGATGGCTTCCATCTTCCTATTTCTGTATGTCTATTTCTGTCTGTCACGTAAAAATAGGGTTTTAATAACCTGACATGGGGTTAATTATTGCATCCCAGGCGCCATATTAGGAAAATAAAGCGGTAAAACACTGATCGATAAGGCTGATAAACTTTGGCCTAAAGATGGAGGGATGTGATTGGTGCAGCAAACATGACAGAGGGAGAGTCCAATTCTCCATCACTGTCAGGGTCCAGTGGAAACGTCTTTCTCCATCACTGCGCGATCAGTTCCTTCCCCTAGTCATCTATCCACAAGCTGGGATTAACTATTCATTACGTAAAAGAGAAATCTCATTTTATGTTTATGACATCATATGAAAAAAGACTCAGTCACAAGTTAACAATCCAAAGTTTCCAACAGTCTCCGTAAATCTTAATTACTCAGAGGCTAATGATAGTGTTTCAGACCCACAGCAACGGTCTTTTGGTGCTTTGTTAGATTATTTGTTACGTCATAAATAGAATGACTTGGATGGATGCAAACAATGCTCATAAATTACACACTTAACCTTTAAATTATGCTCTTTTTTTTTCGTTAACACTTTACAACATGGTCTCAATGCATTAACTAATGAGCTAACAATGAGCAATATATTTTTACAGGATTTATTAACTGTTGTTAATGTTAGTTAATAAAAATACAATTCTTTAATATAATAATCTTTAATATTCTTTAATATACATATAGATATATACATATACACACACACACACACACACATATATATATATATATATATATATGTATATGTATGTATATATATATATATATATATATATATGTGTGTGTATATATATATATATATATATATACATATATATACATACATATATACATATATAATATATATACTGTATATATATATATATATATATATATATAAATATAAATATATAAATATATATATACATACATATATATGTCAGTTCACCTAAAAATCATAATAATTAATAATTTAACCATTATTCATTAACCATTTTTCAATAATTTAACCATCATTTACTCACCCTCAAGTTGTTCCAAACCTGTATGAGTTTCTTTCTTCTGCTGAACACAAAAGAAGATATTTTGAAGATATTTTAACCGAACAGTTGATGCCATGGAAGTCAATGGGGCCCGTCAACTGTTTGGTGACCCATATTCTTCAAAATATTTTCTTTTGTGTTCAGCAGAAGAACGAAACTCATACAGGTTTGGAACAACTTGAGGGTGAGTAAATGTTGACATAATCTTCATGTTTGGGTGAACTATCCCTTTAATACTTCAAATTAAGGAGTGAACATGCCTTAATTTATCAATTTAACAAGTAACTAAAAGGATAAATGGTAGAATAAATGATGAAATCTCTGCCTGAGAGAGTTAAGTTGAAGGTCAGGGAGGACAAACCGAGTCCTCGGCGAAACCTTGTCCCCTCCCAACCGCTGTAAGACATTTAAATAAGAATGAACTAATGGATTCACATCCAATGCGACTCAACATGATTAATAGTTATGGGCATTGTTTAACCACTCCGGTCCACTGGTTCACTGTAATTTGTGTGGGGGGGGGGGGGAGAAAAAACGAGAGTGGGTCTCTGATATTAATAATTAGCTGGCTGAATCATCACAGGAAGAGCCGAGTCTGTCCAAGCCTGCACGATTTTAATCAAAGATTGAAAATAGGAGCTGATTATAATCTGCATTGAGAAGTCACCGGGGGTGTTTGAAGAATACGACATGCCCGGATGTGAGGATAATTTGATTAAGAGCTTGCCGCACCTGAAGGGACAGAATTTCTGTCTCTTTTTAACTCTATTTACTGGATTAGGCGCCGCTTCTTAATCATATATGAATAATTAAGTACATTGAGTGACACTAATTCAAAACACAGCTTATCTTTTTGATCAGCCTGATTTTTATTTGTTAGGGGACCCGAAATTGTTTTAACACGAGGAGGATGAACAGTCACTTAACTTAGTCATCTGAACGCGTGTTAAAACGAGTCAAAATCAATTATTCGCCGAAATGGCTGAATAAATGAAAATTACATGCATGAAACACGTCTGGGGCTGTAAGACCTAAAAATTAAATTTGTTACAAGTGAGTGAAGAATAGGTGTTTGCGTAATTCATGAGACAAAGAGATAGGCCTATCATAAAAAAGAAAAAAAAGTAAGACACATAAATATGAATTACAAGCCAGACGTTTGACTTCAATGACTCGGAATTCATGGCGGATACAAAACCGTCAAGCCAAGTTCAGGAAATGGCCTACTTTAGTATGTCCCTCCTGTCTTTCCATACTTGTTTTTATGAGCATGGTAGACACATCTTGTGAGGGAACGTTTAAAGATGAAAAGCAGACAACATTACACAACATCTGTGTCCATTACAAAAAGAGTAACTAAATGGAAACAAAAATATTTTGCAGAATTCGGCTCATTTAAAGTTTCGGCTAAGACCAGCCTGAAAGTCCTAAACCTCTAAAAGCTGCTACAAGACAAAAACAAAGAGAAATTGAGAAACTATTCACTTTCCATGTTATTTTCCTCATTTTTACATTTCTTTCCAAGTTATTGGACAAATTACAATTCAAAAAAAAAAAAAAAAAAATTAAAGCAAGATCAATTTAATAGAGAAACAACAGTACTTATGATATTAAGCCTGGTCTTAGATAATGCATCTTAAAAAAAAAATTAAAAAAAATAAATTAAATTAAATACAATCTATAAAATCAAGTCTTCATATATATTGATTTTTTTAACTAAAAGGAAAAAGTAATGAGGCTAAATTAAAAACTACTAAATTTTGGTAACACTTTACAATAAGGTTTCATTTACTAATACTATGAACTAACAATGAAAAATACTTCTAAAGCATTTATTAATCTTGTTTTCAACATTTACTAATATATAATTAAAATCAAATGATGTAACTGTTAATATTATTTAAATGGACCTAATATGCACTAACAATGAACAGTTCTATTATTATTATTATTAACTAATTTTAAGAAAAAAAGTAATAAATACTGTAACAAATGCATTACTCATGGTACATTAAGTAATGGGATCTTACTGTTGCCAAAAAAAAATTGTATTGTACCCTGAAAAAATAAAAATATTTTTAAGTTGTAGATAAAACAAAGAATAATTTCGCTTGATTATTAACGTTTTACAAAGTACGCTTTACAAAACAAATTAGAATTCAATGTGTTACTTGCCATTTAATGTAATTGTTTGTGAAATTTACAAGAAATTTCTGACTGGAAATTATTTCTAAATAGGGTTGGAAAGGGGCTGAAAATTTCCAGACACTTTAAAAAAAAGTTTAATAAAAATTTGGGAAACTTTCCAACCTATTTCTAAACATTTTTTTTTTCAGTGTACTTTCAGTTGTCAATGTGGTAAAGTCCATCCACAACCCATGTACTTCCGCAATGTGACATTTATCCGAGCGAAACAGGATATTCAACATGGGAAAAAAAGATTACATATGAAAATAGAGTCAGATCAAATGCAGAACCTATGCCTAGCTTTTTGACTATTGTTTAACAACACTATCCATTAACAGACACAGCCAAAGTGAGGACAGCGGAAAAAAGCAAGACATTGAATTAAATGTTTCAAATGCACAGAAGCTCTGGTAATTGCTCGATAATAGTCTTTGCTCTTTACGACAGCTAGCGAGCGTTGAAATCCATACAAATTAGTCAGATTTCACAAACAAATACAATCTCTATGCATATTCTTTTATGAGATTGACTATCTTCTTTTTTCTGGGTGCTTTCAATTTAATTGTTAGCACTAATTTTACATTAAAACAGACTGCAGCATTTTGCGTTCGTTATCAAGAGTTGTTTTGGCCTATGGAAATTCCACTGAGAAATCCTTTCGACCTTGGTCACCCCCTGTGTCTCCTGTGAGGACCCAAAGGAAAGACCATTTCCAGGTCCTGCACCTCAGCGTCACGGTCCCCACTACACCACAGCCCTAGTTAGGTCACAGCCCCGCCCCACAACAGTAAATTTAGACCTCTTTAAAGGCTTCCCATAATGCATCTGGAGCGCATTAATTCATTACTATTTAAACTGTCTATCTCAGATACAGAACTTCTGTAAATGGGACGTAGATCTGAGATGTCCCCCGCCGCTGGAGATGTTGCATCAAAATCTGGTTCTTGTCGCCAGCTGAGGGGCATATTTGCCAGCCCCAGTTTGGCCACTGGTGGCTTCAACTCCAAAATAAGCTCTCCCATCAGAGCAAAACTTTCAATTTAGTTCAAAGAGGGTAAACCTTGTCTAATTTGGATACCATTAATTATCCATGAAATATCAATATAGGAGATGTGGGACACTTCTTATGATTTTTAAACTGCATTTGAAGTTTACTAGAAGTAAGAGTTAAGCTACCTTGGGTGGTAGATATTTTGAAACGCTTGCCAAAATGTTTGCAAATGGCGCAAGAAACTTTTCGAAAAACTTTTCTAAGACCTAGTTTCCTGAAAAGCAAGGACTTTTCAAAGGCAACAAATTTCAGCAAAAACTGAAAAGGTTTTCCAGCTATTGCCACTGAGTAGATGACAAGATCACAGTGGATGTTTGGTTCGATCCGAAGTATTATTGTCCTATTGTACTATTGTATTGTCCATTCAGTCATAAAATAACCATTGGGCCTCATTTATGAAACACTAGCAAAACGAATTTAAGTGCATCAAAACATCTTGGTTTAATCATTAAACCACGATGTTTTAAACCATTCTTACATAAACTGTCACAATTAATTTAATGAGTATGACTAAAACGTAAAACCATTTGTAAATCGGCAATGAATTTAGCGACTAAAACCATTCATATAACTATTCTTACGTAAATTGTTCAAATCAATTCACAGAGTGCAAACGTTCATCAAACCATTTTTATGTAAATCGCAATTCAACAACTGAAGCCACTCATAAAACTATTTATACGGAATTGTTAATTCAACAATTAAAACATTCTTATGTAAATTGTTGCAGTCAATTAAACTAATTATCAATCAGTCAATCAAATATTTAGAAAACAATTGAATAAATTCAATGTGTAGAACCATTGATAAAATCATTCGTACATAAATTGATACAATCAATTCAACAACTAAAACATTCATAAAACTATTTTTACACAACTTTCAAAGTAAAATGTAGCAGTCACAATCAATTCAGTAGTATTTATGCAAGATTCGTAAAGTAGTTTTACTAAATTTTCAGTTTAATAACCTAAACATTCATCAAACTATTTTAACGCAATTGTCAATCAATTTAAGTAAAACTATTCATAAAACTTGCCTAATGTAGCAGTCACAATCAATTAAATAGCAATTTATGCAAGATTCGTAAAGCAATTTTACATAATTAATCAATAAATTTAACAACTAAAACATTCATAAAACTATTTTTACGCAACTGTCAATCAATTTAAGTAAAATTATTTATAAAACTTGCCTTATGTAGCAGTCACAATCAATTCAATAGCAATTTATGCAAGATTCGTAAAGCATTTTTACGTAAATTGTCGATTTCTCAACCTAATCATTCAAAAAAATATTTTTACGCAATTGTCAATCAATTTATGTAAAACAATTCATAAAACTTGCCTTATGTAGCAGTCACAATCAATTGAATAGCTATTTATACAAGATTCGTAAAGTACTTTTACGTAAATTGTCAGTTTAACAATCTAAACATTCATAAAACTATTTTTACGCAATTGCCAATCAATTTAAGTAAAACTATTAATAAAACTTGCCTTATGTAGCAGTCACAATCAATTAAATAGCTATTTATACAAGATTCGTAAAGTACTTTTACGTAAATTGTCAGTTTAACAACCTAAACATTCATAAAACTATTTTTACGCAATTGTCAATCAATTTAAGTAAAACTATACATAAAACTTAATCTTACGTAGCAGTCACACTCATTTAAATATAGCAATTTATACAAAGTTTTATGAACAAATTACACAGAAACTACTTTGTCTTGTGTTTCAAGCACAAGGTCCATTGCCTGAAGCCCAAAAGCAGGATCAAGATGAAACTTGTGTTACAGAGAGCAGAAACCCAAGCACTAACTCTAGATCATAGTATTCACCTCAACAGCATTTTATAAAAAGAACGTCAGTTCTGCTTCTTTAATTTTGTACATGACACTACAATTGAACGTATCTCATGATATCGACGGATTTATGATATCTTCACTCCAAAGGTGATTTTGTAATGACTAGACAGGCTCCATGGACTTTGAGTTGTTTTGTAAAGCAATAATTTCATGTGGAAATGCTGAGATGGATTTCAGGGCTTCTAAGGGATATTGATTGTTCCCAGCTTCAACGTGTTGTTCTGCCCTGTTTATCTAATATAAACCACATCAGTGATCAGTCTTTTAAACCAGTTCAGCACTTAGCGAGAATCTGACGTCTCTTTAGAGGAAAGGCGCTTAACTGAGTTAACTGATTGTTTATGGTCGATCACACACGAAATACGTCAAATGAAACAGCTTAACCTTTGAGCAAACACATTGTAATAACACCCACCTTAAACCACACCATGGTGTGATACATCACACCTCTGATGATCAAAAACAAGAAGGGGGGAGGAGGCATCATTATGTCAGGAGGAAGGCTGCCAAACAGTGATCCTCATTTTGGGTCTTCACTCCAGGACGTCGGCCTGGCATTCGCCTGGCATCACAACACAACTTGGCTTTGCTCGACCAAGTTGGTCTTTTCAGCTGATGACTAGTCAATTTTTTTTGGAGGGCTCTTAGAAATCTCAAGAAATGGCTGGGTCAAATTTGACCCTATAAAACAAAAAATGAAATGCCAAATTTAGCATAAAGCTTATCATTGAAAACTTTCATTGTTACATTATTTTAATGACAATTTAAATGGATTTTCCACTACTTTCTCATTACTATTATAAAAATGCGGTGATGCCAAAACGTATTTATTCAAATTGTAAGTATTTATCATCATAATTTATTTTACAATTGTTATTATTATGTCACTAATATCATTTTATTAACTTTATCACAAAACATTTACTTTGTTTTAGTGCTGTCAAATCGATTAATCACATCTAACATAAAAGTTTTTATTTAGATATTGTGTATATTTATTATTATATTTATATATATATATATATATATATATATATATATATATATATATATATATATGTGTGTGTGTGTGGGGGGGGTGTATATACATATACACACATATACATGTATAAATGTGTGTGTGTGTGTGTGTGTGTGTGTGTGTGTGTGTGTGTGTGTGTGTGTGTGTGTGTGTGTGTGTGTGTGTGTGTGTGTGTGTGTGTGTGTGTGTGTGTGTGTGATATATATATAAATATAATAATATACATATACTCACAAACATATTATGTAAACAAAAACTTATGTTAGCAATTCATCGATTTGACAGCACTACTTTGTTGAAACTTCAATTCAGTTATTATTTTAATAATGTACTTAGTCACTTTTTTACTTTTTTTAGTCTACATTATTTTAATGACAATTTAAATGGATTTTCCACTACTTTCTCATTACTATTATAAAAATGCGGTGATGCCAAAACGTATTTATTCAAATTGTAAGTATTTATCATCGTAATTTATTTCACAATTGTTATTATTATGTCACTAATATCATTTTATTAACTTTATCACAAAACATTTACTATGTTTTAGTGCTGTCAAATCGATTAATCACACCTAACATAAAAGTTTTTATTTAGATATTGTGTAAATTTATTATTATTTATATATATATATATATATATATATATATATATATATATATATATATATATATATATATATATATATATATATATATATATGTGTGTGTGTGTGGGGGGGTGGGTGTATAAATATGTGTGTGTATACATGTATAAATATGTGTGTGTGATATATATATATATATAAATATAATAATATACATATACTCACAAACATAATATTATTATGTAAACAAAAACTTATGTTAGCAATTCATCGATTTGACAGCACTACTTTGTTGAAACTTCAATTCAGTTATTATTTTAATAATGTACTTAGTCACTTTTTATGCTTTTACGAATATTGGGTACAGGAAAATTCAAGTTTTAAAAGGATAAGAGAATCATAAAAGTTACTGAATAACTTTGCGTGACAAACTCATTAAAATGTAACAAATTATGAGAATTATTACTTGACGATATTTTGCATTGTGAGATAACATGATAGTTAAGCACATTCTGTATGTAAAGTGGGCTCCACAAATATTGGCACCCTTGGTAAATATGAGCAAAACTGGCTGTGAAAATGTGTTTTGTGAGTCTTTCATTCAAAATATTCACAAAAATCTAATCCTTTAATTAAAGTCAAATTTTCCTGAAATATATGTATTCCACAATTATTGGCACCCCTTCATTTAATAGTTCGTGCAACCTCCCTTTGCCAAGATAACAGCTCTGGATCTTCTCCTATAATGCGTAATAAGGTTGATAAACATATGGCAAGAGATCTGAAGCCATTCCTCCATACAGAATCTCTCCAGATCCTTCAGATTCAGAGGTCCATGCTTGTGGACTCTTCCCACTGGTTTTTATGGGATTTGGGTCAGAGGACTGCTATATGTCCATGGCAAAACCTTCACTTTGCATCATTTTCATGCTAGAAGATGCAACCACAGCCAAGTTTAAGCTTCCTGACGGGGTCAGCCAGGTGTTGATTTGATATCTGCTGGTACTTGATGGAGTTTATGATACCGGGTGTATCCTAACAAGTTGTCCAGAGTCTTTGGAAGGAAATTAGCCCGCAACAGCATTAAAGATTAAAGGTACTTTTCTCCATGGCCGTTTCTGCCAATGCCAAACCCACCTCTGGTGTTTTTTCCAAAAAACTTTATTTTGGCCATTTCTGACCATTAAAACCCAGTCTCTCGGAAAGTTCTGGCAAACTGTAGGTGCATGACATTGCTGTCTGATGTCACCAAAAGATTTTTATTGCAACCTTCCCAAACAACTTGTGCACTGTAAAAAAAAATTATATGATCAATAAGTTATGACAACATGCTTTAACTCATTAAAATAATTTAAGCAATTTTCAACTTTTTTATGTTATACAAGATATATATACTCGATTAATCGTGCAGCACTAATCCCAGGGAAACGTGACTTGTCATGACGTGACATGACGTGACATGACGTGTCATGACTTATCACTAAGGTGAACATAAAAACTTAGCATATGAATGGGAATATACTACAGTTAGAATTTTTAGAATTAGAATTTGGGGTGCCAGTAATTGTGGAATACATGTTCCAAACTTATATGGGTTATAAATGATAACAAAAAGTAAATTTGTGAGAGAATCAAAGCTTTGTAACACAAGTGAACCTCTTCCTTACTTCAGATCAAGATTTGGGGACTCTGTTGGGGACTCAACTGTTTCCAGATAAGCAGAGAAGGGAGACTTCCTCTACAAGCCTGTTCAAGCACAAGGAACATCCTAATCCCTGCTATTTGAGAATGTCACAGGTTCCTGAAAGCATGGCTGTCAGATAAAGCTGCACACACCAGCTCTGGGCTTCAGGAGAGCTTTTTCCTACAGAAACCTTGTTTAGAGGCCTCCACTCCTCCATGGCCCATCCGTCTTCTGTCATCGCTGGGTAAACATACGCCACCGCTCCTGCCCACAACCCTCAGAGTAAAATAGCGCTGGCTGCAACGTTAAAAGTCCTCAGACTGGGGCCAGTGACTGGAGCCTGTACCACGCAGGGGTTTCCAGCAGCATATTGCTGACCAGCCAACAAAAACAACTGGAACTGCCAGACTACCATTAAGAGGTGTGTGCTCCATTAAAAGCAGCATGTAACTGCATATCTGTAGCCAGAAGTAAGCGGAATAGTTCATGCAAAAGTGAAAAATCCACCATTGTTTACTCACCCTCCTGTGCGACTATACCAATATAAAAAAAAAAAAAAAAAAAAAAAAATGATACACTGGCCACTCTCTTTCTTATGATAGTAAAAAAAAAAATGTGTACAAATTCATTTAAAATTATTTTTTTTACAAATTTAAACCCTCAGGTATCCACAAGGAGATGCACAGAAAGCTTGAGAAAAATGAATGCAACATTTTACATAATTTTACAAAATTACATACTTATTATGTCTGTCAAAGTTAACGTTCAAGAAACATATTATAAGATAACATATAAGTTAATATATAAGTTAACATATTTGACACACTGTTTTTGAAAAATATTTACTGTTAAAAATTCTCATTACCAAAAAAATTTTAAAAACAAATACCATAATGCCAAAAAAATAAATATTTATCATTGTCATTTCTTTATTTTTTCTCTAAAAACACTTTATGTACCAATGCATTATGGTAATGAACATTTTGGGGGGAAATGTGCTTAACTATCATGCAAATTATGTTACAATGCAAAATATCCTTAAGAAATAGTTGACCCAAACATTTCAATTTAAAATGTGTTATATTTCAAGTTATTTAACTACTTTTATGATTCTCTTACATCCTTTTAAAACTTGAATTTTCCTGTACCCATTATTTGTAATAGCATAAAAAGAGTGACCAGTAAGTTATTAAAATAATAACTGAATATTAAAATAATAACTTAATTGAACTGTCAACTTGAAGTAAACATTTTGTGAAAATATGCACTAGTGAAATAATTTCCTTTGACAATAGCCAATTATTTAATTTTGAAAACATCACTTTTCTAATTGTCACACTTTGTCACGGCATAATTAAAAAAAATTGCATGGACATATTTGGCTGCCTTTATTTCTTTTTTTTAAAAACGCATAAAAAACATTTGGGGCATTCATTCTTTCTGAGAGATCCATTCCTTTAAAAAAAAAAAAAACAGGGTGGAATAATGTTGAATGTGTTAAACTGCACAGGTTAAAGGCAGAGTAGGCAATTTTGGAGAGGCTAGCAATACCGAGCTAGCTTTGAAAGCATAAGATCCCACCCTCCCTTGAGAGTGCTCTACAAAACTACTCCTCCTTCAAAACACATGAACGCACAAAGCAGAGTCTGCAAAGTGTCAAGGGACAAGAGACAGTGTTAAACTACCTCATGTCACCTCTCAAAGCACATATTACAATAATAATGAACGTAAACAACTTACAGAGCTTTAGTTGTACCTCTAGTTGACTGCTGCAGATTCATTTCAGCATTGATAGTGTTGAGTGTTGACGCATAAATCCGAGTCTGATGACATGAACAGCTATGATCGGGGTTGACCTCTCTAAATTATGGTAAACCTAGGGGTCATGGTGTGAACGCAGCATAAGCTCATTGTTTTGGTTCAGGAGGAACTGTAAAAGGTGGCTGCTGTTTCGTTTGTGCTGCTCTGTGACTGACGTCTGTCTACAACTCTACATAGCCTCATTGAGCAAGTGCGCGGAAGTATGGAAACACATATGTTGACAGGCGGGTAGGACATCAGTTGGACCGAATGCAATGATTGGACGAACATTTTTCCACGGAAGATATATACATGTTTTAATATTTAGACCACTTCTATTATTGATTGCTATCAGATGAAAAGAGTTAACAAAAAGTGTTTATGAAAAACAAATTGCCTACCCCATCTTTAAGCTCGAGCACATTGGGCGATGCGACGTTAAACGCTGGGGTCATTGTACAATATCTGTTAGGCTAATAGCAGGGTTTGAATAAAGGGTCTCAGCTTGGCTCATTCAGCCGCTAAAAAATCCCCCCTGCTGGAAGGAGTCAATCAGCACACCGCCAGGTGACAGATTTCACCATCACACTCTGACACCGAGGCTGGGAGCAAGCAAAATATTGTTGTCTGCCATGCCAACTAATAAGTAATTATAGGCTAGTCCTTCACAGATGGCAGACCCCACAGTCATTCCGCTGTCTTCCAATAAAGGAGAAATTAAGTTAAGGCGCTGCTCCGCACATGTGCATCTGCAACACGAACAAGCCTGAGTCTAAACAAGCGGCGAACGTGCCTGAGAGTTAACAGGAAAGAGCCCATTAAAACAAGCTCACGACACTGCAAATCTACTCAACCTGATTGATGTAAAGCCCCTGATTTGTGCGCAGTGCACACGTGTGTAATTATGGAAGTGTGCACTAAAAGGTTGGAAATCAAACCTTTGTTTGGAGTTACTCCAACTAGAATGATCGAAGAAGCAGTTCTTCCAAAATCTTAAAAGCTCATCCAAAACAGAGTATAATACAAATACTACCCTTCACAAGTTTAGAGTCAGAATACAGTTTAAAAGAGCTGTTTTCTATTTGAATATCATTTAAAATGTAATTTATTCCTGTGATGGCAAAGCAGAATTTTCAGCATCATTACTCCAGTCTTCAGTATCACATGATCCTTCAGAAATCATTCTAATATGCTGATTTGCTGCTCAAGAAACATTTATTATTATTATCAATGTTGAAAAGACATTAACATTCTTACAAAAACGCATCGCTTTGCTTCAGAAGGCCTTTATTAACCCCCTGGAGCCATATGGATTACTTTTTATGATGGATGGATGCGCTTTTTTGGGCTTCAAAATCTCAGTTACTACCATTATAAAGCTTGGAAGAGCCAAGGTTTTATATATATATATATATCTCTGATTGGCTGAAAGAAAAAAGTCATATACACCTAGGATGGCTTGAGGGTGACTAAATTTATTTGATGATTTTCATTTTTGGCTGAACTATCCCTTTAAGACACACAATTCAATCAATACCCAATTGATAAAACCAAGTCCTAACACTTTTTTACATTCATTTTCACTTACACGTGAGATTATACAAGTAAACTGGAAGAAAAAGACCTGGTCTTAAAGCTACAACACACATACTTGAACCTATATAGCAGATAAAAACTGACCATTAAAGATGTCATCATAACACCCTCTCTAAAAGATTTAAGCATTTGTGTGCTTGCTCATCTGACCCGCCATCAATTGGCTCCTCTTAAATAAGACGTGAAGTGTCAACACTCAGGGTTAAAGCATCACGTTCTGCTCTTCAGCTTTGCCTTTCAATTCCTGCAAGGTCAAATGTTATGAGTTCTTTGTGGATGTGGACAAGCACAGGTAAAAAGAATAATATCAAGCAAAAATGAAGTCAGAATTGTTGTGTCAAAGGCCAAGTGTGGGCATTGTGTAAAACAAATGAAAAGGGAAAATTAGTTCCTTCCTAAATGTCTTCACATCCAGATGTTGGTTTCTGTGGACAAAGCTAAGTGTACCGTCTAAACAGCGCATTATAATTTGCAGAATACTTTAGATGTTTGGCGCAAAAAAATAAGCCACAATGTCTGATCGTTTACTTTTTTATTGGATCATTTTAGATGTGTGCAATAAACCTAGACAAATATATATCTGATCTGAATAACAATGTAGATTCAATTCCTTAAGTTAAAAATAATTCAATATTTTTCTTTGCGTTTTTCACGTACAGACGTCAACATGGTAGAAACGATACCCGTTCACACAGATCCGCAAAAAACAGCCTGATCTCACGGCAATTCGTAGGAATTCTACGAGGTGGCTAATTTGTACGAATTCATATGACCTCACTCGTACGAATTAGTAAGATTTTTGCTAAATTGTATATATTTTACAAATTGCCCAATTTGTATGAATTCATACAAATGACCTACCCCTGACCCCGCCCCTAAACCTACCCATCACGTGGGTTTAGACAAATCGTACAAATTCGTACGAATTAGACACCTTTTAATCACTTGTACGAATTTGTACGAATTGGTCGTGAGACAGCGTTGCTAAAAACGCTGTATTATGCTGCCAAGCCAGTAGGTGGCGATGTCACTTTGTAAAGAAACATTATGCGCCTAGAGACTGAACACAACATGCATGTGCATAAAGTCACCGTTTTCACAAATTCGTATTTTTGTAGTTTACACAGAGACGATAAAGGTATCGTTTTTAAAAACAAGCACTTTGAAACCCGTTTTCAAAAGTTTGCTTTTTCAGGCCTCCAAAATACAGTTGTCGTGTAAATAAACGGCCAAACGCATAAAAATGTCAAATTTATAGTTGAAAACAGTGTCGTGTAATGTACCACTAGACCAGCACAATTTTGTGGTGATGATTAATTGTTATACAGATCGTTGCAATTAATGTTTCAATTCTGTTTTGTTCAAGTCACTTACAGTATAAGCCGAATACATTATTTTTTTAGGAATCGTATATATAATATAGCTTATAATAACATTTGTAATTAAAATAAGCCCATATGAGTCTCTGTAATGTAATACTATTTATAACCACATTCAGGCAATTAATCAATAATCGAACAGGCCACTTAAACAATATTATCCATCCATCCATCCATCCATCCACTGAAAGAGAAACACAACGGGTGTGGACTAAATTCTTTCCTGAGATTTTCTGTCCATAAGTTTCAACATGCTGATATTATTTGTATAAAAATAAGTCTATTGGGTGACATTTAGGTCAACATTACAAAACTATTTTTAACAAGTCTCACAGGCAAAAAGGTACCAAAATATATTAATCTGGCCGTAAAACCAAGCCAAGTGCGGATTACGGTTGTCTTTCCTCAAAATGTATTATATACGTTCTTAATAAAAGGGGTAGAAAATGTTTGAACTTGAATAATCTAATAACACTAACCGAACTGAATGCATAAAGGCAAGCTTCAATTAACGGAAACAGAGTTAGCCTACTATATTTTCATCAGAAATTGAACCGGTCATCCTGAATCTACCAAAAGCCTCAGTCATATTCCCTTTTCACTTGAGATCAAAGCGATGTGGTTTGCTTCATTTCATAGATCCGCGGAAAAGTGGTTAATTCATCCCTGCGCTGAGATCGCCTCCGAAACCCACAATCACAGCCAATGCAGCAAAAGCCAAATAAACTTACTTACACACCACAAGCAAAACCACAAACTGCTTGTGGTTAACTAATAATAACCAGTTTGGCATGTGGCGTCCTACCGTGCGCAATTATAAGATCTGACTAAACCGCAATCTTAAGTGTTTAAGCAGCCAAAATATGATTAACAGTAACAGCTGCTGAAACGAGTGTGACATTGATAGTTACGTATAGTCTAAAACAAATGTATGGTCCAAGGACACAATAAGTTTTTATAACAAATCAGCATGTATGAAAATGTATTGTTGCAACATTTCCTGTCTGTCTCTTACAGTGTGTATTGCTGCACAATTAATCAGAAAAAAAATCACGTTCAATGAAACTTGATGCCAAAAGTCCAAGATAAAATATAAAAAGTTTTCACAATTGTCACGTGTACACCTTTGAATGTCACCAAGTAAAAAAAATTTTAATGTTTAGTACATTTTTTGAATGTTGGATCTCGTGTTTCATTGAAATTATGCAATTTGCTACCTTAAATTTCGCTACCTTAAAAAGTCATTTCGACTTAAATTACATTAAACTGGCTTTTTAAAAAGTTGCAAATTGCTTAACTTATTTAGATGAGTTAAAGCAATGTAAAAACGTCATAACTTTTTACAGTGTAATTTTTTTGATTTGTCAATCATGTAGCCCTATCGCGCTGAAAAAAACTGCAAAAAAAATATTGGAAAAAAAAAAATTTTTGACCTTCATATATTAATCAATAATAGTCAATTATGAATGATCAATAATAATAAAATATTATTACTATTCATAATATGAACTAACATCTGGGTATCAACTTTTCTAAACTTTTTTGCCACTCTTTAAATGTCCTATGGATTTAAAATGATGGATTTTGATCAATCAAGTCAATTGAGTCAATTGAGGTGTATGGTTAACATTACTTGAATAACATAACTTCTATAATTTGAATCATACCTCAAACAAACATGAGTTCTCAATGCAGTTTTTTTAAGTTGCTAAAAGGTTACTATAATAAGGAATACAACTACCAAAATTATGTGATTGTGTGTCCTTGATGAATCAGAAAACAACTGTATTCCTTCCAACTAACATAAATGCTTCAACATTCATATTTGAAGTATGACTGTATCAATTATGCTATAATAAAATATGCTAGAAAAAATTGTCTCTCACATAGGCTACTTAATTTTAGTCATAAATCACAAACCGCCATTGTAAAACGGCCTGACATCATGACCACACAGGGTCTGTTGAATCTCTTGGTGTGTTTATTGTACAAGTCTTGTGAAAGCAAAGTGGATTTCTAACACAGGAGAACAGAACAGTTCCACTGAACACTTTGTTTCTCGTTGCCCATTCACACAAGGGTTACATAACAGGACTAAGGCGTTCTTTCTTTTGCCTTTCCCTTCCAGATGCACTTTAGTCCTGCTCTAATGGGTTGGGGTGAATATAGGTCAGCAGGTTAGGAGTGTCTCAAAGTCAATCTCCTACTTTAAAATAAAATGGCACAGACTTGCCTAAAAACTCCCATCCGGACTGAGCCTCCCTATACCTGCCTCTTCTGACTGCTATTACATAACTGCACAGAGCTGGGAAAGTACCATGCAACAACAGTGAAACAACGTCCTTTTAAACGGCTAGAAAAAGAGAACGGATGGTTTATTATTGATTCATTAGGATTTCAATCATGCATCAAACTAATTTGTGCTATGCAACGTCATTTCAGCAAATTTTCTTCTAGACGAAAACATTAATAATTTATCCATAAGGAAATAAACACTCGCTCAACTCGCTTCACAGTCCAGCGGTAACATTTTCGTCTAGAAAGCAAGTGGACCCGAGTTCGAATCCATAACTTGCATAAAAATTTTGCTTAATAAACCAAGCGAAAACAAAACGACATTACGCAAAGTATCGCTACACATTCGTCACTGTGTAATCGTACAAAACGCAATAATCACAGACTTCAACATTACAGATATTGAATGATTTTTTCCCCCCCGCTCTGTTTATGGCAAAACTTGTTACATAACCAGCTTACATTCCACATTCAACATATCAGCCTCTAAATATACCCTTCAGCGCGACACATAACAACCCAAAAACAGATTCACAATGTTACTTTACACTGTGTCATGTCACTTCTTCAATTTTTTGTCTGATACATTTTGCACTGAACTTGGATGAGTTGAATAGAGACACTGAAGGGGGAGTGGCTAGAAATCTACTGTCTGTACTGTAAATCACAAGTATTTAGACGTAGATTCTTTAAAATTACATATTAAATCATAACGGGAAGTTAAATGCCTTTATATATATATATATATATATATATATATATATATATATATATATATATATATACTACATGCAAATTGATGTGTCTCCGATCAGCATCAGAAAACGTGCAATGGGCAAGTAGGAGGCATGCTGACAACCAATGAATGAAACATAAAAATATAACGCTTAAAAAAATAAACATGCATCTAATAAAAACACTGCGCGAGTGCGCGTCAAATTCTACCATTGCCTCAGTCTCATTTAAACAGTCTAGTCCATATAAGTTCGACTTGTTATCATGTACATTAGCTACACATATCTTTATATTATTTTACACCATTATTTAAATCCAAGATGAACTTTCATATTGTCAAATTTAGATTTTGTTGATAAACGAATCTGATTATTTTTTTTAGTCTTCAGTGTCAGTGCTGTCATACATCCAACAATGGCAGGCTCATTCGGTTACAAAAACGGCAACTCTAAAAGCATCTCAATTCTGATATATTTCATAAAAAATGCCGTTTATTCTAATTCACGCGCTTTCCCAGTGAAACAAACGCACTGGAATCATTTTTACGCGGCGCGCGCGCCATTCAAGTTGAAATGAATTCACTTTGAAGTTTTTGCACATCAATACTACGGAGAATCATTGTCGTATCGATTCCAAATAATCAATGTCTCTCACCTCTGTTGGTGCTGGAGCAGCTCTGCCTGCGCACCGGGGCTTGGTGCTCAGCTTTGCGGAGGGTCTCCAGGTTTACCGGGGTTTCCCTGACCGGGGTAACCGGCTCTGAGACGCCGTTGCCCGGGTCGCTCGCTGGATCTGGAGGGGACTCCATGTTGTGCTTTCTTTTGGAGCTATTGCTGCTGGTGTATCACGATGCGCTGCGATGCGACTCAGAGCTCAGAGGTTTGGTGTAGCTTTGTATTTTTCTAGCAGAAGTAAGAAATGTTGAACAGGCGAGTGTGTAGACAGACAGAGGTGGGTGTGTGTGTTTGATTGTCCACTGGCAGCGCTAGAGAGGAGCTCCGGTGCAGCCGCTCAACAGGGAGACACTGTCAATAGCCGATGAATGGATGTGTGTGAGACCTATTAACAGTGGAACTTTCATGTCTTTGCCCATGTTCTAATGATACAGCCGCTCATTTTCCGATATGCGACACATAATATGACATTTAGAAGGGCACATATTGCGCTATTGCACAGAAGACATTCTGACAGGATCTTATAATATACGTTTTTATAATCCCTGCACGTTTGGTTTATGAGCTGAGCCAAAAGGTAGTATATATATATATATATATATATATATATATATATATATATATATATATATATATATACACACACACAACTAGCAAATTACATACTGGCAAAACTACTGTAGCAAATTACATTACAACATTTGCCTTATTACATTTGGTTGCTCTATATTAATATCTAAATATTTTATAAATTGTATTTCTTTGTTAATTTCATATCCACAATTGAAAACATACCAATTTTAAGTCCCTCTCCACATATTTAAGACGTAAAATAATGCAGACTCAAAATCAAAATGTGTTCACAAAACACACAAACATTTTCAAACTATTCTAATTTGCATGCCATCTTTTTGCTATTCTTTACATTCTATTTTTCCTTTCTTTTATTTTTTTCTTTTTTTTTTGGAGTTTATGTTAATGAAAACATGCATTTTTATGCCCTGTTTTTGTCTGTGAGCTGTGTACAGTAAAGTCATGCAAAAATGTTCATCATCACTGTTAATTGCATCTTTTAGCAACTAATGTAAGATTTATACATTCATATCAAGGCTTGGCAGCATAAATGCCTATATTATAATTTCTAAAGTACCATACGTGTTTTAACCTCTAAATGGGTCTGGATCCTGGAGACAGATATATAAATAGGCCTGTGTCTGTGTCTGTGTGTGTGTGTGTGTTTATGATTTATGATATGATTTATGATGCATATGCTATTATTGGCGGAATAACCCAAATACAGCACATATAATGTGCTAATATTAAATTATTGCACATATCCACAAGTTACACCTCTTACTATATAAACTTGCATTTACCAACACATTCAGCTTGTGCACTGACTAAAATAACTAAAGTGTCACTCTGGTTGTGTTTGTTTAATCAGTGTAAGAGCGCAGTAGATTAAGTTGGTCTGAGCTCAGTTGATCAGGGAAAGCAAGGTTTTATAGCTGCATGTTGAGGGCGTGTTTTGATTCTAAACAATAGCAAACTTGAGGGGCCCTTATTAATGAAGTATTTCGTTTGGTGTCACAGCAGTGGCGAGCTCTCCCTGCGGCGTTATAAACAGCATGCATGACGCACGTGATCAGTGCGGAAGAGCCACGCCCCCTCAGAGAGCTGCACGTGGACTTTGGCATGGTCTTAAACAAGTCAAGTTCAGTTCACCGCGTGCACGAGTACGTCGAAGTGGTTACGTTTAAGAATGGTAACACTTCACAATAAGGTCTCATTTGTTTACATTAAGTATTAACTTATGTGAGCTAACAATGAGCAATATTTTTTAACAGTATTTATTAACTTTTTTTAATGTTAGTTGATAAAAATGTTCAAGTTTACAGAGCATTAACCAAAACAAACACGAAAAGAGAAACACCTATGTAGAAAATGCTGAGATAACACTAACTAAGATGAATGCTGTAGTGTTCTAGTTCATGTTAACTACTGTAGTTAACAAATGAAACCTTCTTGTAAAGTGTTAGCAAAGTAATTAATCACATGATATCGTATATTATGAGATCCAGCCAGCCCACCTGTTCATGGATAAAGAATTATAATTTTGTCATCATTTACTCACCCTCATGTCGTTCAAACCCCGTATGACTTTATTTATTCTGTGGAACACAGACCGGTATTAATAATGTGGGAAAGGACTGTCAAAATAATTAATAATTAAAATATTATAGGCTAATTCATTCAAATGCTGAGCAATATTCCAAGAGTTCGGAAAGCATAGCTTTGAATGGTAACAAATGCCACAGTGTGTAAATTGTATTCACGCATGTGCAGATTTAAACTTGCTGCGTGAAGGTGCGTCACATCTTCAAAACAATTGGTTCTCATGTGTCTCGTGACTGATCAAGATGTATCTACAACTGGGCTGCGTTCCACTCCAAATTTTTTATAAATTTAAAACCGCTAACTTCCCTCCGTCTCGTGGACTCGGTTGTGCTTCATTGCTTACGTTGCACGAGTGCCCACTACTGGCGGAACCCTTGCAATGTGTTTAAATGGAATGAATGCACTAATGCTGCCTTCACATGCTATCGGAATTATTTTAAATACTAGTTTCCTAGTTAAAAATTGGACATGAACGCCCACTCAAGTCAAAATTTGAGTGCGATTAGCTCATAATCATGACTTCAGAAGTGGGAAGTAGGAGATATGAAGGCAGCGTAATTGGAATTCACTATAGCTGATTTGTTATTGGTACCCCTTTTTACTCATGAATTTGTTTTATGCACCATTATAAGTCGGTGTTGTTGGAGAAAATATATAAAATCCTATAGGTATGAACTGTTGGAAAATAAAATGGCAAAAAAAAAAAAAATTGTATAAACTTTGACTGTGAACAAAAGGTAGCTACAAGTATTATGCGATTAAATCTTAACATAATTCATATATTATACACTATTATGCAATTCATTCTCAAAATAATTATTATATCATACACTACAGTTAAGCGCGATCTGCTGTGATGTCAAAATAAAGTTGAATTGTGGGATATAGAACTGCTTGAAGTGTACATCGGAGTAGACTCGCTCCCTCTGTCGAAATCGAGGGAATGAGGGTCTGGCCATATAAACTTCCCTTGTCTACTTACACACTTCAAAATGGCAGTGGGGATTCCCCCAAGGGGAAGTGCTAAGGGAAGTTTGCTAGTGCGTGTTTAAAAGCGAAGTGGAACACAGTCCTGCTGAGTGACTAGCACAAATTTACCAGCAAACCTACAAATATTTCCAGTTAATAATAAAGAATCTTTAAAAATACGTAAACAAAGTGATGTGTTTTAATATCACATAGACAATCAGTTTAATAAATCAAATTAAACATTTCTCTTTATGATTTCAGTTAAATGTAGGGTAGGCAATTTTCAGAGTGGCTAGCAATAGCAAACTAGCTTTGAAAGCATAAGATCCCACCCTCCCTTCAGAGCTCTCTACAAAACTACGTCTCCTTCAAAACACATGAACGCACAAAGCAGAGTCTGCAAAGCGTCACGAGACAAGAGACAGTGTTAAACTACCTCATGTCACCTCTCAAAGCACATAATATTACAATAATAATGAATGTAAACAACTTACAGAGCTCTAGTTGTATAGTTGACTGCTGCAGATTCATTTCAGCGTTGATAGTGTTGACATAGAAACACATAATTTCGAGTCACGAACCGCTCAGAGAATAACGTCACGGGTTTCCATCTCGTCCAAATTACAGTAGTTATGGTGTGAACGCAGTGTAAGACTGGAAAAACTGGAAGAGAGGGCAACTCTCTGAGAGAACAAAGGAAATTAACATTTGAACTCACTCTTGTGCACCATTCGAGACGCAAGTCTCACCTCAGAATCATCCTAGTCTACATCTCTTTCCCTCTTCCCCCATTCCTTCTCTCTTTCACCAAAATTCACCCAAGAATCTATATGGTTTAATGTGAATAATTATCGTACAGTATTACAGATTTGGTATCATTTGAAATGTCTCAGTGTGACTGGTACAAAGGTCTCATTCACAAATAAGTCAAACAAAAGGTAATAAGGTATTTAAGAGTTTAGAGATAACTCGCACACAGAGGAGGGTGTGTCTTCCAAGCAAATGGCATCCTGCTCTCAAAGGTGCAAACTCAATACAAATCAACTTCTGTCCCCAGTAAGTCTGGGACGGTGATTAATGCAAATTCCCACTGTGAACTCATGTTTACATCTGAAAAGAGGTTTCTGCCTTGGTCTGAGTATTTAGGGAGATGCTGAAGAAAGCTTGTGGCTATTTGTAGCTTAAATTAGCCTGTGATGCTGAGAGTGGCCGAGACTCTCAGCATCATGTATTTTCTGATGTCTGGCTCACATCTTTTCTCTTTATTCCAGAGCATTTGCTGTTTTGTATTTATTATGAACTGATTATGAAACTGGCATGATACATTTACCTGACATAATAAATTGTTAAATTAGATTTTATTCCGATTATGTTCCCGCAAGTTTTGCGTCAGATTAATGACGACTAATATTTGGCATCAATTCAAGTGTACTTGGTTTGCAAAGACAAGAAGTGAATTTCCGTTTAGAACAGCAAATGCTGCTTGACCAATCTAAATTTGGGTGTGTCTTACCTCTGTTTTAATTTAATGTTACTTTAGATAAGCGTACGTGGGAAACCACGGCATGGCCAATCCAAAGCTATTATGAGAGAAGTAATGCTGGTCAACTTATATCTGTAATAGTGGCCATACCTCTACTGAAGTAAACCTTTAAATTAAATTCAAGTGTATGCAATTCCATGGAGGCTATACCAAAGTATCTTTGATTGTGTAAACGTGAATGTGAGCGATCTCAGGTATATAGCAATTACCTCTGTTTGGTGATCAAACCGATGAGCTTGTGTACGTGAGACCCGCTTAAACAGAAGATGTGAGGACCTCTGAGCGACATAGTTTCTTAATCTGGAACAGGGTAAAATATACTTAAAGAATTAAAAAGAATAATCAAACATTCGCTCACTTTTAATGATGCTCAGATATCATTAAAACCTTTTTCATTTATGGAGTCAGATGAAATTACGAGGTAATACATATGAGAAAATGTATTTCATTTAATCTTGTTGTGTTGCGTAAAAGGAAAAACAGTAACGCGTAAAAACCTTCACCCGTATTATTGGAGGCTGCCCATTGGACCGATAAACGGGCTGCAGCATAAGCTTGTTGTTTTGGTTGAGGAGGAACCGTAAAAAGCGGCTGCTGTTTCGTTTGTGCTGCTCTGTGACTGATGTATGTCTACTACTCTACATAGCATGAAACACGTTGATGACGTGTGATGTCTGCGAGAGCAGGTGCGCGGAGGTATGGAAATACATATGTTGACAGGCAGGTATGACATCGTATCGTTGCATTCGGACCGAATGCAATGATTGGACGAACATTTTATGGCCCTACACCTTCTACAGACTATGGCCCAATCCCAATTCTATTTTATACCCCTTCGCCTACCCCTAACCCTTCACCTACCCCTTACCCTTGCCCCTTGAAACAGAGTGGCAAGGCGTAGGGGTGAAAATATTCCCCTAAGAAATGGGACACCACTACTACACCGTTACACGTCATTATACGTCGTTGCTAGTGCCTACGTCACAGGAGATGCGCCAATGTTTATCACAATCTTCCAAGATGCCGTCGTCAGCTGTAGTCTTGCGTGAGTTACAGCTATTTTTTTTGCATTTTTCTTCTGAATTTCGCAGAAAACAACGGAGATGACGATATCTTCGACGCCTAATGCTGCGTTCACACCAAACGCGAATAGAGCGTCTGGCGCGAGTGATTTCAATGTTAAGACGCGTTTACGCGCGTCTGGAGGTCTTGCGGCGCGAATGAGGCGTTTAGCGCGGCGCGGTGGACACGAATTCACCTCATTCGCGTGTGTCTTTTTACATGCGTCATATTGTTAACGAACTTTAGCAATTTTTTTGCAACCGTTTCTTTGAAGAACATGACCGTAAATATGAAAGATTGAATGTGACATAAAGAAAATGATTATTGGCAGTCATGTTGCCTCTGTAGCCGGTGTATGCAGGTACATTTCTCATACCCCTTCATTTGAAGTGTGGTCCCGAAAAATCTTCGTTTCAAGGGCTACCTGGCCCTTCCCCCTACCCCTACCCCTACCCCTACCCCTACCCCTCCAACCAAAAGAGAATCGAGACAACCCTACCCCTTCACGGGAACGCGCAAAACGGAGGGGTAGGGGCAAGGGGTGAATTGGGATTGAGCCTATATGTATACATATAAATACATTAACTATGTATATAAAGCTACATTAGCCTGAAAACCTCCATATACTTTGGCTCAAAAAAGTATTAAGTCACTCATGCCACATTAAAAATATATGAATGTCTTTATAACATAATATGAAACTAAGTGTGATTAAGCAAGTCATTTTACAAAAATATTTTTTTAGGTTTCAAATTATAACACAAGAAGTGTTTGGAAGCTTTCTTGTGAAATGTTGGTGCAACATGTTCATAGTTATTTCGATGAACTCATTTTTTTAGGACACCTGTGTGAACTTTATGTCCTCTAAAAATCCCTTTAGGACCAGTTGGTTAAGAGTCATTTCTCAAATGTCCCGGAAATAAGAAGTAAGTTCTAAGAAAAGCTGTAGCATTAAAGTATCATATTGAAGTGTGTCCAAAAAATTTTCAGGGCCACTTTCATCAATCTTTCATCATAGATAAACATCTGATGGTCCACTGAGGCAAGATGCCCAGACAGATGTTGTTGTGTTTTTTTTTTTTGTACACTGGATGTCCAAACTTGAATTGCTTACATCAGCAAGAGTTTCATTTTGCTAGTTAATTTTGAGTCTGCATTATGATGTCAGAATCCATTTTGAAGTATTGATGATATCTATAAAGGTTCTGTGCATGAAATTACATGAATAAAGTCAACTTTGTTGTAAAGTGATTTTGGTCATGATATGTTAAAGTTATATTTTGTGCATCTACAAAAAGTTTTGACAGGTTAAAATAACTTTACACCATTTTTCTGCTTATCAGATTGTGATTTCAGCATCATAACTATCTGTGCTATGAATCTTTTTTTACCGATTTGATCAGCTGTTTCTGGCAAGGTTTGAGATGGTGTGTTTACACTGACGGTGGCCTCTAGCCATGTTATAATCCATCTTCAAACTGTACGGCAAGATCAAACTTCAAGCAATAGCAAGACATCAAGAGCCCCTCCAACGTTTGACTGTTTTCAGCCACTTCATTTTCACAATAAGGAATCGACTTTGACATGCTACAGTAGCTTTTCTTTTTTAAATTGTTCATCTCAGGGAGAAGACAATTGCCTGTTGTGCTTTTCTCGACATAATGGCAACGGTAGTTATTTTAGTAAGGGATGGATTCAGGGAGAATAAATAACAGGGATCTTACTTGAAAAAAGAGAGTAAAAAGACTGTATAAATGAAGCACAGCCATTAAAGAATGTAGAATTGCATGGTATCATCTTTATACACAAAAATATACACAAAAAACAAACTGTATTTAATCATTTTAAATATATTTTTTGCCTAAATAAGAAGTTTGTGCTTTATAATAAATATGTATATAAAATGTATATTAAAAACATAACATTATTTAAAATGCATATATTATAAATCATATACTATTTTATATTACTTTATTATTAATTTATTTTAATATATATTTAATTTTAAATCTAACATTCTTTTTATGAAATACCTTGCCTATAACAAGTTTGTGCCTTATAATAAATAAATACAAATATATATGTATATTTTATATAAAATGTAAATATATATGTATACAATATAAACTATATATATATGTATATATATATATATATATATATATATATATATACGTATATAGTGTGTGTAAGTAAAATAAGTATATTGAAAAATACCATATATTTATTATAAATAAATTTTATATTACTTTACATATAAATTTATATTTATATATATAAATATTCAAATCATTTTCAAATCACTTTAAATCTAACATTTTTTTAATGAACGGCTTAAATTTTGCTTAAATAATGGATTTGTGCTTTATAATAAATAAGATTATATAATATAAAATGTAAATAAAATATGTATATGAAAAAATACAGCAAAAAACATAATTATTCAATATTTTTTAGAAGAATAATTGTATTATTTATTTTATATTACTTTACTACATACATTCATTATTTTATATTACAATACTACATTCAGTTATCTGTATGGCCAGTCATTTGTTATTTAAAAGTTAAGGTCTGCGTATTAATCAACAAATCATTCTGAATTAGTTCAGCCTGAAGCTTTTGTTGTGCATCTGTCATCAGAGTTTTATTATCCTTTTTTTCTGCTATTATTATTTCCCATTACTAGACAACTATTATCTAATCTTTGTGGATTTCCCCCCGATATCATCTCTACATAGTCTGCTTGGACTCTTGACTTCAGGTCCCGTGATTTAAAAGCGTTTTATGATGTCTGGGTGTTCCTCGCTATGATTGCTTACATGTTTTCTCATTTACTCTTTATAACAAGCCTGTCAGGCAAATAATGTCTCTCATTTCTCCTCATTTTCGAGATGATAGTCAGTTCAGCAGTGATAAAAGATAAATCGCTGCTGTGTTTCTGTGTGTAATTGCACTTCTACGGTATGAGAAGATGAAAATATGTAGTCTAAATTGAAATAAGTTGATCTTATGATGTTTACTTTAAAATATATATATATATATTGGTAACAACTTACAATATACAATATACAAAAGTTCCATTTGTTAGCATTTAGTTAACATGAACTTCTAGAAATACTTCTAGAGCTTTAGTAATCCTAGTTAATGTTAATTTCAACATTTAAGAATATTTTATTAAAATCAAATGTCATATGCATTAATATTATTAAATGGACCTGATAAAATAATAACTAATAATGAATAGTTGTATTTTTATTAACTAATATTAAAAAATATTAATGAATGATGTAATAAAAAATATATATAATATATAAATTATATAACAGGTAAATTGTTCATCGTTAGTTAAAAGATGGGACAAACACTGTAAAAAAAAAAAAAAGTTGCTGCATTAAATTTTTAAGTACAATCAACTTGGATTTTAAAGTCATTTCAACTTAAAGGTGCACTTTGTCATTTTTAGTGGCATCTAGTGGTGAGGTTGCGAATTGCAACCAGCAGAAGTTACGGTGGCCGACAGGAAAATATATCGTCGTCTGAGACAGCAGAGAGTAGCCAGTTAAGCAATGAGGTTTCTTTACAAAGATAAATTAAGAAATTAGCTTTACTTAATTATTCAATGAAACAATATGTTATTGCGAATATTATTGTTACTTGTTCATCATTTTGTCAGTGTTTTATTCGCTGACTTTAGCTAGCTTCATTGCATGAAGGACAACATAGTGACGAAACGCGTTTGTCCGGTTAGGGCTACTGTAGAAACATGTCGTCGCATTTCAATGTAAGGGGACCCGCGGTTTATGTAAATAGAAGGTCATTCTAAGGTCATAAAACATAACGGTTTAAGAAAGGTCTTTATACACTGAAAACATAGTTATGTATATGATATTGCATTTCTGTCAACAGATCCTCCTAAATATTACACAGTGCACCTTTAAATTGCATTAAACTGACTTAAATTTTTTTTTATCTTGTATAACTTAAAAAAAGGTTGAAATTTGCTTAACTAATTTTGATGAGTTCAAGCAATGTAAAAACATATGTTGTTAACATAATTTTTTGTAAATTGTGCCATTTTACTTCCATAATGTGATGCATGTATAACAAGATGTTGGATGTTGGATGCACTTTATTTTATCCATCAGGAGTTGTTTGGGGGGAAATAAATAGTATTATTGTATTGAAGTTATGATTTATTATAGAAGGATATGTATTATATACGGTATGTCTCTCTTTTTTTTACAAACCACTTTTTCTGGTCTTGTTGCTGTCATGCTGTCATGTTAAATTAGTAGGACTCGTAAAATGAGCTAAAATAGACTGTCTGACAAATCAAAATATGGTTGCACTTTTAAGGTTGTATAATTTGGGAGGTCTCCAATCCACATCTCCCCCACCTGGATAATTGGCCCTAAGTTACTGCATTGGCGCAGTGACATTGGTTTCCACCTCTCTTGGTCTTTACTGAATTAGGAGCCATGAAAAGAGAGGTGTTATGGAACACGGACAAAACAACACCATTACACTTACATCAGCTAAAAACACAAACAGTGTCTGTCAGAATGGTCATTACACATCCATTCAGAGCATTGATGTTTTTTCCTTCCATTTGGGGGAGATAATCTGCACCTTTGGCTTTTATCTTCAACAGACCATTTTCATTCTCTTACAACAATGTGTATTGATTTTGGAGTAATTATGGCTCTCATGAATCTTCTGAATTTGGTCATGTAATTTTGAATGAATTCTCACACTGTTGCGTTGGTGTAGGCGTATGAACTTGTTCTCTCTCATCTCCCCTTTTCTCTGAAGACATTAAACATCCTCATTAACTGCCTTCTTATTAATGAGAGGCATACCAATTACGCACCGTAACATCTACAGTAGTTTGTTCGCAGTGATGTGTAAGGAAATGCCAACGTGGGTCAGGTTGTGTATACTGCATATAGGACCGGTTTTATGAGTTCTCTGGCATTGTTTGTTTAGTGTCGCTCGAGGGGTGCGGATGTGGTTATTCAAAGAGTACATCATGCTGAAATACAGGTCAGATATTGATATGCTTTGGAAATCTTCATACCTGTGCAATAGTACACCAAATTAAATATTTAGATATGTATACCTAAAACACAGAATCAAAATCAGCATGAAACAGCGGTTCGCAAACCATTTTGTTTCGGCAATTGTGACACATCTGTAAGTTAAACAAGATATTCAAACAAACTTGATTTTATCCATAGATAATTGATTACATCATGAAAAGTGGGCGTTACTTACCATAACAGAGCCAGATGATTGGAGTATTTTGAAAAGTAGTAAATCTGTAAGGTAAAGTAATAAATTTTGTAAAGTAATAAAATAAAATTCCGTTTTATGGACTTTTAGGCCCTGTTTTTTGTGTCTCCCTCGTCTACTTGTGATCCGATCTACCAGAATGCATCTCAATACCAGGTGTAAACAAGGCCTTAGTTTGTATCACCTTTTCCTGTGCTCTGTTCCTGTTTCCTTTCCTTCTCTTCATTTGTTGTCATGGTTCCTAATTATGTTGCACACCTGGTTCTGGTTAAGTTTGTCATTTAGTCCTGCGGATTTAAGTCCTTCAGTTCATTGTCTTGTATTGTTTTGTTTTTTTGTTTTTGTTTTAGTTTAAGCCAAAGCTGTTATATTTTGTACTCCTGAAGATTCCTGTATTTTGGATGATTTTCTTTGTTTTGTTTTTTAATAAAGTTTAATGGCTAACATTCACACCTCTCCCTGCCCTTCCATCATCTTTGTCTGGCCAATGTGATAGAAGTACTAAAGTTACTAAAACTAAAATTAAAATAAAGCTAAATCAGAGCTCATTTCCTAGTAAATTCAGCATATGGCTCATATTCACAATCTCAACCATATTCTCAAAACTTCGCTTTCAAAATAAAAGTTTTTCATAATTGTTGCATAGAAAAAAGTACACCTACATTATTACACACCTCAGGTCGACCCTATAACCGTTTTACACAGAAAATAGACATTCTGTTGTATCTTATATTGTATGTAATGAATAGATTAAGGAATACTAAAAAGGTTTATGTCTAACTTTGAAAAATGAATGAGGGGGTACGTGAATGACGTCCCGGGTCAATAAAGACCCGAAGTATGCGTTTAAAGGTTAATTTCCGTCAATGAATAAATATGCTTTTTGGGTCCAGATGGTGTAGTTACAGGATCTACCAGCAGGAGCTAATGGAGCCTCAAACTTAACCTTGACCCTTCGGTTTCAGATGTGGAACATTTTGATGAACGATTATGAAGATAAACATTATTTTTCTTGGGAAAAACTGATGAATTATGCACAATAAGATGAAAATAGTGTTTTAATACACAGCCAGTTATGACTTAATGTTGACTTTAAATTAAGCGATTTGGTTTTGAGAGAATTAACAATCGAAAGCCATTCATGGAAGAAACCTCGATTAATTCAAGGACTGTTTAATGTGTCATTCTTTATGTAAAATCCCTCAACCTTCCTTTGGAAGCAGAGTTTATACAGACTTCCAAACATTTGGTCCCATCCTCAGCCTGTAAACAAAATAATGAGGAAATATGGCTTTGAATTCCTCTCAATCATCCCTCTTTTCTGGAGGTTTACACAAATCCAAACAGTCCAGGGAGGGATTCAGAAAAAGAACAACTACCAACGTTCATTTACGACACTGCACACACACAAAAACACAATTGAGCGTAATTTCCAAAAGTGCCCAGCTTCGTCCTGCTGCTTTATGTCTCAACATGCCATTAGTAATAAGTGGACTGACCACAAGAATCTCACCAGCACAAATCCTCAATAATTTTTCTGTAAACTGAAGCAGGAGGGGGGTTACAGAAGAGGTTGTGAAGATCTCGAGATGCCTGTGGTCAGCTTTGATTTTGAGAAATAAATTAAAAGGGATTTTACTATAAAACAACGAAAAGCATCTTAATGTTGCCTGAATACAATGGCCTGGCTTGTAAATAAACTAATGTGTGCTTTTAGTGATTTGAGATATTGAAATATTACTTTTAAAAACAATAGCTATTGCTTGACCGCAAGCAGAAACAACAAAGTCAGTTAAAAATCTCTGGTTTGTCGTTAACATGTTGCTAAGCTAGCAACTTAAATTTAGGTAAATTTAGACTAGTCCCTTTTTTTTTTTTTTTTCATAAATTAAACTAATTTTATTATCTATAATATTTAGTATTTTTAAATAAAATTAAGTAATATTACATGAGCAAGATTGAACATTGTTTTATTCTTAATATCAGCATGAGGCAGCAAATAATCCAGTAGGTTTTTTGTTCCTGAATTAATCAGTGTTTTGAACGAATCAGTTGAATGAATGATTCAATGTTTTACTTATAAATAAATCTGTGTGTAAAATCATTTACTTTCTGATAGAAAAAGTAGTTAGCAACTGTTTAAAAGTACCTTCTATATAGTATGAATGTGTGTAGAGTGAATGTGTGTAGTATGAATGTACTACACCACCATGTTGTCACTGTCATGTGACCTACGGTGTCAGTTACGTCGCTGCCGTTCACAAATCCTCTCCCATAGTGTCGTGAAACTGCTCCGAGACACGATCGGATCCAAACACAATATTTATTGAAAGGGTAATCCACAATCAAAGGTAAGGTCAAAACACAGGCAAACAATCCAAACATATACCAGGGCAGGAACTGTCATTATAGCGTACAAACATTTAGCTTTCGTCAATGCATTATTTGCATGCGGATTTTACGCTTATGTTTTTTTTTTGTTTTTTTTTAGGGTGTGTTCACACTTGGCCCGTTTGGTTGGATTAAAACGAACCCTGGTGCGATTGCTCTGTCAGTGCAGTTCATTTGAATAAGAGTGAACTCTGCCGTCCAAACCTTGATGCACACCAAACAAGCGGACCGAGACTCCTGAAAAGATGGGTCTCGGTCCGCTTCCAAATGAACTCTGGTGTTTGAATGAAATATGAACACAGCACGGACCAAAGACATGTAAACAAAGCAAAAAACGGGACATGATGTCACAAGATGCGATCCTAAAAAGGACAGAATACTCAAGCACACTTGTTTTTTCTCGTTATAGTTGTGATGTTGCCTATCACAGTTCGGTACAGCATCTCCTCGCAGCAGATATTTGTTTGTGTGTGTGAGGGATGGATTCCTTCTGCTGTTTTGTGACCAATACTTTATTGTTTTTCTTGCAAACAAAGTTATCAGCATTCGAACTGACAAATTTTCACTAAATTACTTCAATATGGAAAACGTAACTGATAACAAATATAAAACAGATATACAGAAGAGAAACATATATACATACAGAAGGACTAATAAAATAATAATAATGTAAAATAAAAATTGAACTATATACATAGTCAGAGATAAATGATTTACAGGAAGATTGAAATAAAGATAATTAAGGCCTCAATAAAATTAAAAGAAAAACAAACTTAGATCATTTAGGTTTTGAGAATAGAAATCAAGCGGTCATGAGCTTGGCTCCAGTGCATAATAGTTTTATTCTTTGCCCTATTAATTAAGGCAGTGGATCGCTCGAGACGGACAATATCTATAAAATAAGACAACCACTGCTGTTTTGATAAAGAATGAGGAGGAAACCAAGAACTAATTATGGTTTTCTTGGCAGCTATTAATCCTGAGAAGAGAGTCCGTTTTTGAATTAACGTAAGGGCAACAGAGGATACATCGTTAAGAAGGAAAAGACATGGTTCAGGATCAATTGTCAGTTCCAAAAGTTGTGATAATACAGAAGAGACATCAACCCAGAAGTTGAGGATTGAAGGACATTCCCAGAATACATGGAGAAAGCTGCCGATTGCCCCAGTGCTACATTTGTCACACACAGGGGAGGGAATCAGTTTCATTCTAAAACGTTTCAGAGGTGTATAATATATTCTGTGGATAACATTGTAGTTTATCAACTGATGGGCAGGGTTTTTAGACGAGACTGAACATTTTGCCATATTGTCTCCCAATCAAAACTGTGATCCTGTGCTAAAAGCTCCCTGTCCCAGATTCGGGTAATACCAAGAGTTCCACATTTCTCTATGATAAGACTACCATAAATAATAGAGACCTTGGCTGTTTTCCCCTTCATAGATTCAAACCAATGAGCCATGGGGTGAGATGTCAAAGGTCTGTCCCAAGGAACTCCATAAGCTTTAAGTGAAGACCTCAGCTGTAAATACAAGAACCATGAGAATCCAGGCAGATTATAACAAGACTGCAGATCCCGGAATGTCCTTAACCCTGTCTGATCATAAATATTATCTAACGTATTAATGCCTCTATCTGACCACAGCGAACAAGTATACGGTTTCATGTTTCATAAAAGACAGTAATTGTTCCAAATAGGAGACTGCATGCAAAATTTTGATGAATGATTAACATATTTTTCCACCAGACGCCATGTAGATATTGAATTAGCTATGACTGGACCAAATTCTTTAGAAGCTTTTTTAAGTTTGATTCCTGAAAATAGCACATCCTGCAATCTATGAGGAGCAACCAATGATTCTTCAATTAATTTCCACTGAGGAACCCGGGAAGGTTGTACATCTAACCAAGAATTTAAAGACTTTAACTGAAAAGACCAATAGTACAACTTAAAATCCGGCAATGATAGGCCACCCAAAGACTTAGGACATTTTAGGGTATCAAATTTGATGCGGGGTTTTTTGTTATTCCAGATGAATTTAGAAGTCATCCTCTGAAGGTCTGTGAAGTAATCTTTAGGGGGAGAAAATGGCAACATGGAGAACAAAAAATTTAAACGCCCAAGAACATTCATCTTTACTAACGCAATCCTCCCTTGTAATGTCAATTTCAAAGATGACCACCTTTGTAAATCTGCCTGTATTTTACTCTTAAGTGTGACATAATTCTCAAAGCTGACATTAGAAAAACAGGGAGGAATACATAGACCAAGGTAAGTACATTTTGAGGTGTGCCACTCGAGGGGTAAACTGTCGGGGAGGGGAGTCTTTTTCGCTGCGTCATTTAAGGGAACTAATAGGGACTTATCCCAATTTATTTTATATCCTGAAAAGGAACTAAAGCTAGAAAAAAGGTTCATGATCTGAGGAAGCGAATTAGTGATATCAGAAAAATAAAGGATTATGTCGTCAGCATATAATGAAATTTTATGACTTGTATCTTTAATAATTATTGGGGAAATCATGGGGTTTTGCCTTATGGCCTGTGCTAAAGGTTCTACGGATAGGGCAAATAAGATTGGCGATAGTGGACAGCCTTGACGAGACCCTTTATGAGAGGAAAAGAGTTGGAGATGACCTGCCCTGTTTGAACCACTGCCTGCGAGCAGCTGTATAGAGTTTTGATCATCTGTATAAAATTACAATCAAAGCAAAATACATTAAGAACTGCCCATAAATACCTCCATTTAAGCCTGTCAAAGGCTTTTTCAGCATCTAGGCTGAAAAGTGCTGCTGGATTATTAGACGATTCAAGAATATTAAGAATGTGAAAAAGTCGTCTGACATTGTCAGAAGCCTGTCTGCCTTTGATAAAACCAGTCTGGTCCTCATTTATCAGTTTACCAATCAGTGGATCAATTCGATTTACAAGTACTTTTGCAAAAAGTTTTAATTCTGAAGATATTAAAGAAATAGGCCGATAGCTTTTGGGGGAAAACGGAGGTTTGTCTTTTTTTTAAGAGTAGAGTAATTAAATATGTATTTTGGTCTCTATGAAACCTCCCATGTTCAATGGCATCATTTATTGAAGCCAGGACCAGTGGTCCCACCTGATCCCATACCTCCTGAAAAAGTTCAGGAGGAAGCCCATCTAAACCCGGGGACTTGCCCAGTTTCAGAGATTTCAGAGCTCTTGTCAACTCCTCTAGTGTAATAGGAGCGCCTAGAGCCATAGCTTCCTCCGGAGATAAAGAGGGAAGGTTTAGGTTGGCTAAAAATTCCCTCATCGCGCGTTCATTTGGATCCGATTTTGAGGTGTATGTGGAATAAAATTCCTTAAATGTACAATTTATTTCTAGCTGGTTGTGAGTGATCAGCCCCTGGTGTTTGAATACTACTAATATACGACAAAGACTCCCCTTCCTTCATTTTTAAAGCTAAAAGTCTGCTTGATCGCTCGTTATAATAATAGTAGTTGACTCTAGTTCTATGAATTATAAATTCTGCAATATGTTGCATAGCAGAGTTATATTCTTTTTTCAGAGCTGTCAGCTGTTTCTCTCTAGATTCACAATATGCAGATTTTTGCCTATTTTCTATTAGAGAGATCTGAGTTTGTAAATCAAATAAAGTCTTTTTCCTAGCCGAATGGAGACGCGATGAAAAGGAAATAGCATTGCCCCGTAGAAAACATTTAGTTACTTCACACAAGGATTGTGGATTAGAAGCAGACTCCTTATTGTGAAGAATAAAGTCAGCAAGATTAGAATTAAGCTGTAAAATGAAGTCAGGAGAGCATTGTTAAATCTCCAACGCCTAGTCTTGGAATTCATTCTATCCCCTATGAGAAGTGTATACAGTATCGCACCATGGTCAGATATCAGAATAGGCAATATCTGTGTGGACACAATGCAGCCATCAAGTTGAGGTGAAACAAAAATATAATCAATCCGAGAATAAGTTTTGTGGCGGGATGAATAAAAGGAATAATCCTTAATAGTTAAGTTCCTTGAGCGCCACGCATCAACTACACTGAGCTCTTCCATGAATATATTCAATTCACCAGGAGGATGCGCTATATCTACCGCCGGACCTGAAGATTTATCAAGGGCAGGATTACACACTTGATTGAAATCATTATTAAATAATAGTCTTTAAAATCTAATAGCGTTTTTGTCAAAAGTGATAATGAATTTCTTTCTTCTGTTGAAACAAAGGAAGATATTTTGAAGAATGTCGGTAACCAGTTGATAGACCCCATTGGCTTCCATAGTAGTAAAAAAGTTACTATGGAAGTCAATGGGGTACATTACCGACATTCTTCAAAATATCTTCTTTTGTGTTCAGCAGAAGAAAGAAATTCATACAGGTTTGAAACAACTTGAGGGCGAGTAAATGATGACAAGATTTTCATTTTGAAGAGAACTATTAATTTAAAGTTTTAACTTTGTTCGCATTGTCAAACGCTCCTTCAAGTTCTTGTATCAAAGACTAAGAGTGTTTCAGACACAGAAATAAAACACTGATACTAATGAATCAAGCAAAACGAGTGCTATTGAATTATTTCGTCACCATATGAAATAATAATCTGAAAAATAAACACGTTTAGAGTCTCGAGGCTGGTTGAGAACCCGATGAGGAGTGAGAAAAGAAAGCGGAATCACAGCCTGACATGTTTATGCATTTACGTGAAGATAATTAGTCCGTGGGGCGACATTTCCCAGCACAAAAATGCAGAGGGTGATGATCCACAAGGGATAATGTGGGAACATCTACAGACCAGTTTTAAATGTCAGTGTGTGTGCGTTTGTGTAAGAGTGTAAGTGTAATTGTGTAAGTGTCGGAGTGTAAGATAAAGCACCGATACAAACCGACGACGAGTCTTTGACCCACACGGGTGTGACCACAGAACGCAAACATAATGTAGTCACGTTAAAACAACAAACAAGACACTTTGAAGAAGACCGCAGTTTGTAATTGCTTTTCATGGCCTGAACGTCCCAAATGTGATTTAAACTTTACCGCCTGTGTTTTTCCTCGGAAAATAGACAGACTGACCCTTTCACCTGCAACGGCTTCCTCTCCAAACCAATGGACAGTCCCAATGGATCCAAAATGTATACGTTAAAAGGACGTTCAATGTAATTGAGTGTGCATGCTTTAAAAATGGACCATTCCGAACTTTCCACAGGGAAAAGTCCGCAAGATGAGGTCCGCTTCCTCTTTGCCCCCATTCAAGTTGTGTGCCGACTCCTTGACCTCCCACTATCCTGGTCTTTGGCCTCCCACGTCCTGCATTATGAAAATTCAATGAAGTGAAGTGCCGACGAGGAAAGTGGAGCAAAGAAGATGGAAAGACAGCGCAAGGTATAAAAAGAGAGCAGAGGGAAAACTCTCCTTTCTTACATCACCGATCATATCCCGCCATCGGCCCACCGCCACCCTTCCCATCAGCCCCCCACCCCTGTGTTTAAATCCAAGAAGAGGCAAGGACGAGTCTGATACACCGGCGCTTTCATTTTTTGAGTGATGATGAATTGCTGCCGCCGTGCTAGACCGGAGCAGGGGAAGGATGCAGCGGATGCCGGGCGGGAGACACTGTGTTTAAAAATGATTGATTAAACTGACACCGGCGCAGGAGTGCAGAGCCGCTCTATTTTTCTCCCTCATTATGTAAGACAATATTTCAAATCAAGAGAGCACTTGAAGAGGACAGCGCAAGCCCCCAGACAGGACACCCTTCAGATAAAGTTTACAGCCAAAATATGAAAGAATATGTCTATATGGGCCTCATTTTCAGTTTGGCTTTTGGCATCACAAAAGCTGCAGACTGATCGTTTATGTGTTTAAAATGATCTTCTCGTTCTTGATATAGGCTTCTATTTGGCTTTGCGCATGGATATGTAGAGTTTAATTTTCTTGGACTTAAAATGATTCTGAAATCAATTAAAAGACAAGCTGTTTTTGCTCTGAAATAAAAATCAAGGTATTTCACTTTTTTGACTGAAATGGGAGAATGATTTTGGTTCTAAATAAATCAAGTTTTTTTAATTTTACTCCAGCATAAATTAAATTAGGGGTTCAATTCCATATAAAAACAGTGTCTTCGTTATTATTAAAAATATTATCAATTGGGTTTATTTAGGTACATGTTTAATTAGGTGTATATGTCAAAATGTGCATTTTTAAATTAAATCAATCAGCAAATACTGACAATATTTGAAATCACAACACCAAGCTCTATTGCTATGACATATTTAGATGCAGATTCATATTAACTTATAATTATAGTATAATAGTAACAATGACAAATATCTATACAGTAAATACTGTAATGTAAGGTCCAAACCTCTGGGAGTATATTGAAAATATGACTTAAAAATATAATTCAAACTTGTAAATAATTTTGTAAAGGATTTTGAAAAAAACTTTAACAAAGACACGTCATGATGTAAAATTATTAAAAATGTTAGTAGCACTTTAAAATAAGGTATCATTTGTTAACATTAGTTAATACATTGACTAACTTATATACACACACACACACACACACACAAGTTACTTTTAAAAATGTAATGCATTACAATATTGCATTACTCCCTAAAAAAGTAACAAATTTTGTTAGTTACTTTTTATGGAAAGTATTGCGTTACTTTTGCGTTACTTTTTCTTACCTAGACTGGGCTTGCTTGTTTTGTTTTTTGTTTTTTATGTTACAAAATAAAAGTGATATGTACAGTATATTTTTGGCAAATGTAAAGGCCCTTTCACGCCAATGATATGAATAAACCTCAGGCTGAAGGAAATGAAAATTCACGCCAGTACTGTAGAGGGCGCCGCTCAAACAAACCTTTACCTGTGCTGCCGTTCTGGATTGCAGAAGAATAAGACGCAGGAGAAGAAAGTTCAACACCTTCAACACTCACTAAAAAACTAAAAAATGAAACACAAATGTGATGTTTATCTAAAGTAATTTTTGGATCATCGAAGGTCAGCAGCAAAGACATTGGTTAATAAAGTGAGATTAAATACATAAAGTATATTTGTATTCACCTTACTTGTAATGCGGTCCCTCAACATTGTATATATATATATACAGTGAGGAAAATAAGTATTTGAACACCCTGCTATTTTGCAAGTTCTCTCCCACTTAAAAAAATCATGGAGGGGTCTGAAATTGTCATCGTAGGTGCATGTCCACTGTGAGAGACATAATCTAAAAAAAAAAATCCAGAAATCACAATGTATGATTTTTTAACTATTTATTTGTATGATACAGCTGCAAATAAGTATTTGAACACCTGAGAAAATCAATGTTAATATTTGGTACAGTAGCCTTTGTTTGCAATTACAGAGGTCAGACGGTTCCTGTAGTTTTTCACCAGGTTTGCACACACTGCAGGAGGGATTTTGGCCCACTCCTCCACACAGATCTTCTCTAGATCAGTTAGGTTTCTGGGCTGTCGCTGAGAAACACGGAGTTTGAGCTCCCTCCAAAGATTCTCTATTGGGTTTAGGTCTGGAGACTGGCTAGGCCACGCCAGAACCTTGATATGCTTCTTACAGAGCCACTCCTTGGTTATCCTGGCTGTGTGCTTCGGGTCATTGTCATGTTGGAAGACCCAGCCTCGACCCATCTTCAATGCTCTAACTGAGGGAAGGAGGTTGTTCCCCAAAATCTCGCAATACATGGCCCCGGTCATCCTCTCCTTAATACAGTGCAGTCGCCCTGTCCCATGTGCAGAAAAACACCCCCAAAGCATGATGCTACCACCCCCATGCTTCACAGTAGGGATGGTGTTCTTGGGATGGTACTCATCATTCTTCTTCCTCCAAACACGTTTAGTGGAATTATGACCAAAAAGTTCTATTTTGGTCTCATCTGACCACATGACTTTCTCCCATGACTCCTCTGGATCATCCAAATGGTCATTGGCAAACTTAAGACGGGCCTTGACATGTGCTGGTTTAAGCAGGGGAACCTTCCATGCCATGCATGATTTCAAACCATGACGTCTTAGTGTATTACCAACAGTAACCTTGGAAACGGTGGTCCCAGCTCTTTTCAGGTCATTGACCAGCTCCTCCCGTGTAGTTCTGGGCTGATTTCTCACCTTTCTTAGGATCATTGAGACCCCACAAGGTGAGATCTTGCATGGAGCCCCAGTCCGAGGGAGATTGACAGTCATGTTTAGCTTCTTCCATTTTCTAATGATTGTTCCAACAGTGGACCTTTTTTCACCAAGCTGCTTGGCAATTTCCCCGTAGCCCTTTCCAGCCTTGTGGAGGTGTACAATTTTGTCTCTAGTGTCTTTGGACAGCTCTTTGGTCTTGGCCATGTTAGTAGTTGGATTCTTACTGATTGTATGGGGTGGACAGGTGTCTTTATGCAGCTAACGACCTCAAACAGGTGCATCTAATTTAGGATAATAAATGGAGTGGAGGTGGACATTTTAAAGGCAGACTAACAGGTCTTTGAGGGTCAGAATTCTAGCTGATAGACAGGTGTTCAAATACTTATTTGCAGCTGTATCATACAAAAAAATCATATATTGTGATTTCTGGATTTTTTGTTTTAGATTATGTCTCTCACAGTGGACATGCACCTACGATGACAATTTCAGACCCCTCCATGATTTCCAAGTGGGAGAACTTGCAAAATAGCAGGGTGTTCAAATACTTATTTTCCTCACTGTATATATATATATATATATATATATATATATATAATAGACCACATGATCCTTCTTTATTTCATCAGTAACTGCTAGTACTGCCTTTTTTTTTAATTAAAAGTTGTGCTTGTGTTTTTACAGCACTGAAACGCGGAGAGCAGAGCAGAAACACAGAGCGCCTCCATTGTGTGTAAAACTCTGATCTGACGCAGACATCAAACTGAGAGATGGAGTGACACGTTTGTGGTAGTTCAAAGTAATGACTGATGTGCAGCATGGCAGACAGACGTCTGACACCAACACACACACACAAACAGAAGGGCTCCTGGGCAAAGCGAGAGAGCCTTTCACTCGGGAACATCAATCCAGCTCTCAATGCTTTCTGCATTGTTCCAGACCAAAAGCATACATATAATATTATTTGACTGAGCTGTGCTAATAATATACATTTAAAAAGGGAGTAACAAGGCAATCTGAGTCCACTTAAGGTGTCTCTGTGGTGTAACCAGGCAATGCTACCAAACAGCACCATCTAGCAGCTCTGAGATGCCTAAAAGTGTCTGTTAAAACAAGTACTGTTAAAACATTTGGATAAATTGTTTGGCTCAAAGAGAATAACAACATTTTTATGTTTGGAGATGTATTCAAATTTATTAAATTAGAAAATAACTGCCCATTTATCATGATAATCTATATAAGCTCAATTAAATGATTTCAATTCCTGCTCCTCAAACAATGAGCATGGCACTAGCAAATCCAAGGTCATGGATTTGATTCCCAGGGAATATGAACTGATAAAATGTATACTTTGAATGCAATTTAAGTTACTTCGGATAAAAGCGTCTGCCAAATGCAAAAAAAAAAAAGGTTAATGTCAGCCCATGAAACTCCAACCGCCGTAGAATCAATGACAAATAAAGATGTTGATGAATCAGAATAATCAAATATTTGGAATTGAAGTTTAGACAAAAAGGATACAATTATTTTTTAATGTGATATCATTTAAAAATGTCAAGTGGTGTCATCATCAAGTAAAAGGTTATAAACACACGGCTAGATTTCTAGATTATTATTTTTTTCAAAACATGTTGAAACAATAAAATATTTTTACAATAATGACTTTATTTTATTAATATTTTGATGGCAAAAAGGAAAAAAGTATTCAAGTAGAAAGTCAAATTTTACACTCATGGCTAGATTTAAGAGTTCACATCCTTATTTTTTTTTAAAACTTTTTTAGAGTAACAAAAAAAAAAACGTTGAAACACATTTTCAAGGCAAAAAGTATTCTTTTATTCTATTATTATTATGATCACAAAAATTAACAATTAAATCAAAATGTAATCTTTATTCAATCATGACTAGATTTAAGTATACACATCTTTATAGTTTTTTTCCCCGAAAACATTGAAATTCCGAAAAAATTTACAAAACATTATCATGTCCCTTTAGGGTCACCATACATTTTGACAATTGGTCAAAACAATTGGACAATTGGCATGACAATTTATCTGGCATATTTAAACGAATACATGGTTCAAGATATCCATCCATCCAAATAAATAAATAAATAAATTCTGGTTTTGTAAAGAAATTCATTTATGTTTTCAACAGTTACATATATATTAGCACAAGCTGTTTTTAGGATTAATTCAAAAATTCATTCAAGCATGTCCAAACTTTTAACCGGTGGGGTATTTTTGAATAAATTAATTGATCCTTAATATAGAATGCACCAGTTTGACTACAGCCACAAGTCTCTTGGCAATGTTATGCAATTATTAGAATATGGCCTGAGCACGAGAACTATTGCATGTATCGGACGTGTCGCTGTGTTGTTTCCAGATCTGTTGCACTCATGCCTCTCAAAGTGTCCAGAGTCAGAATTGAATCATGGGATGTGTGTAGAGTTCAAATGACTGGGGAGACTTGCGGCGCTCAAAATCAGGAGGTGAAAAATGGCGTGGTTATTTGTACCTGACAGAAGTTAAGAGCCTCTCCCCGCGGCCCAGTCGCTCCCTGCTGACCGCGAGCCTGCCTTCTCCTCTAGCTGCAACTCACCTTGCGAGAGACACACACACACACACACTCGCACAGCATCCCAAAAGGTGTGTAAGATGGCCTACTATCAGCGCAGTGCTCTGCAAATACTAGGCCAGAGGTGTGCAGGTCTTGGAAAGGTCGAGGGATGTGCATGTATTTGTGTGGGGGGAGACTAGTGTTTGTGGTGTTTTGTTTGTGTGTGTATGTTAGTGGAATTTCATATTAATCTCAGGGAATGACTGAATGGAGCCACTGATGTCACTAAGAGAACGTCTCTACGCTGGTTTAGCACGGAGTACAATCAACAAAACAGGTCAGGAATAGGCTAATGTAAACGTGGATAAAAATATATCAGAATGACTTTAATAAGTGTGTAAGGTTAGGATAAACATCATAAGACTCATTAAATACTCTGAGCGAGAAATTATGTTCAAGTTTTATTGAGTTTTAGTTGCAAAGGATTATCTTTGGTTTAGGCACCATAAAGTCAACATAAAATCAAATTGTACTCTTTTCAGTAAAAATTAACTTTTCTCAATAAATATTAAGGATCCCACCCTTCACATTTACCCATTGAATATAGTGTTGTACTTGGACATATGCCACATTACAAACTAAATTTGGTCCCCTTTCTCGGGGGAACGCAAAGGTTTTGCAAACTAACGCCAATTTTTTCTCAGGGAACACAAAAGGCTTGTTCGACTTCATACAGTGCTGTGCAGACCAATCGGCATGCAGGTTAGAAATTTTGTCCGGCTTGAGACAGCGCCAACGCCACGTGACTGTGACGTATGCCATCAAAGTACAACGAGAGCGATTTGAGAGCGGTCGGAGAACTCAGCCATCGCAGCTTCTTCAGAACGGCTGCACGAGCTCTGATGACGACACACACCTGTTTCACGATTGGCCGAAACCACCGCATGACAACGATCACGTGAGTTTCGTGTTTATTCTCACACCTTTAGTTCCACTAATGCTCACAAATCTGCTTTTTATAACAGTAAACGCTCTTTTTATGTAGTCGCAGTGTTATATTGTGTCATGTTTATCAAAATAAAACTGATAAAAAAATGTAGACTCCACTTCATTGATAGTTTAGGCTTATGTTGAACTTTATTCTTGTACAAACAGACACTGTATTAAGCAGTACATAAAGTATTGAATGAAAATCTCTGAAACATCTGTGTATTTGGCAAATATTGCATTTATTTCACTTCGGCTGTGGTAAAGTATGCAAACACAGCGCGAGAGTCACTACGGGAAGCAGAAAGTGTCTGTTTTCAGCTCCTCCCCGCCTGCACTCGGCAACTCTCGCGATCGGTTACATCCAGCCGCAGCCGATGTCAAACACGCCTAAAGGTTTCTTGGGCAAACGCAAAAGGTTTTGCGAGAGAACGCAACATTTCTAAGGGGAACGCAAAAGGTTTTGCGAGCGAACGCAATTTCCCCCTGGGAATGCAAAGGTTTCGCAAATGAAAACAAATTTTCTCGGGGAACACAAAGGTTTCGCGAGCGAACACAAGTCTCTCGGGGGAACGCAAAGGTTTCTCGAGAGAATGCAAACTTTCTCGGGGAACGCAAGGGTTTCGTGAGAGAACGCAAAGTCTCTCAAAGGAACTCAAAGGTTCTGTGAGCAACTGCTAATTTTCTCGGGGGAACGCAAAAGATTTTACAAGCGAAAGCAAATTTTCTCGGGGGAACGTAAAGGTTTTGTGGGCGTAAGTAAAGTTTCTCAGGGGAACGCAAAAAGTTTTGTGAACAAACGCGAAGTTTATTGGGGGAACGCAAATTTTCTCGGGAGAACGTAAAGGTTTCGCGAGCGGAAGCAAATTTTCTCGGGGGAACGCAAAGGTTTATTGAACAAACACAAAGTTTATCGGGGCAACTTTACGTTTCTCGGGAGAACGTAAAGGTTTCGCGAGCGGAAGCAAAGGTTCTCGGGGTAACGCAAAAGTTTTGTGAACAAACGCAAAGTTTATCGGGGCAACTTTACGTTTCTCGGGAGAACGTAAAGGTTTCGCGAGCGGAAGCAAAGGTTCTCGGGGTAACGCAAAAGTTTATTGAACAAACACAAAGTTTATCGGGGCAACTTTACGTTTCTCGGGAGAACGTAAAGGTTTCGCGAGCGGAAGCAAAGGTTCTCGGGGGAACGCAAAGGTTTATTGAACAAACACAAAGTTTATCGGGGCAACTTTACGTTTCTCGGGAGAACGTAAAGGTTTCGCGAGCAGAATCAAAGGTTCTCGGGGTAACGCAAAAGTTTTGTGAACAAACGCAAAGTTTCTCGGGAGAACGTAAAAGATTTTACAAGCGAAAGCAAATTTTCTTGGGGGAACGTAAAGGTTTTGTGGGCGTAAGTAAAGTTTCTCAGGGGAACGCAAAGGTTTTGTGAACAAACGCAAAGTTTATTGGGGGAACGAAAAGTTTATCGGAGGAACGCAAAAGATTTTACAAGTGAAAGCAAATTTTCTCGGGGGAACGTAAAGGTTTCGTGAGCAGAAGCAAAGTTTCTCAGGGGAATGCAAAAGGTTTTGTGAACAAATGCAAAGTTTATTGGGGGAACGCAAAGTTTCTCGGGGGAACGCAAAGGTTTTGTGAACAAACGTAAAGTTTATCGGGGGAACGCAAAGTTTATCGGGGGAACGCAAAAGGTTTTACAAGCAAAAGCAAAGTTTCTCTGGGGGAACGCAAAGTTTATCGGGGGAACGCAAAGGGTTTTACAAGCAAAAGCAAAGTTTCTCAGGGGAACGCAAAGGTTTCGTGAACAAACGCAAAGTTTATCGGGGAAACACAAAGTTTATCGGGAGAACGTAAAGGTTTTGCGAGCGGAAGCAAAGTTTCTCGGGGGAACGCAAAGGTTTTGTGAACAAATGCAAAGTTTATCGGGGGAACACAAAGTTTATCGGGAGAACGTAAAGGTTTCGCGAGCAGAAGCAAATTTTCTCGAGGGAACGCAAAAGATTTTACAAGCGAAAGCAAATTTTCTCAGGGGAACGCAAAAGGTTTTGTGAACAAACGCAAAGTTTATTGGGGGAACGCAAAGTTTCTCGGGGGAACGCAAAGGTTTTGTGAACAAACGTAAAGTTTCTCGGGGGAACGCAAAAGGTTTTGTGAACAAACGCAAAGTTTATTGGGGGAACGCAAAGTTTCTCGGGAGAACGTAAAGGTTTCGCGAGCAGAAGCAAAGTTTCTCGGGAGAACGCAAAGGTTTTGTGAACAAACGCAAAGTTTATCGGGGGAACAGAAAGGTTTTGTGAACAGACGCAAAGTTTATCGGGGGAATGTAAAGTTTCTCGGGAGAACGCAAAAGGTTTTACAAGCGAAAGAAAAGTTTCGCTGGGGAACGCAAAAGTTTTGCGAGTGAATGCAAAGTTTCTCGAGGGAACACAAAGGTTTTGCGAATGAAGACTGTGGCGAGCAGGACGAGTGGCGTGATTGATAATGAGCGACACCTGCGCGACACACTGGTCTCGTATCTCACACAGAGGAGCGGAAGCATAAAGGAGGAGCGACGACAGTTGAGATCGAGAGAGACCAGGCCTGGATTTATGTTGTGTTTTGTTATATGTGACAGCAGTCGTCCGTGAGGGGCAGTCATCCGTTTTGTATTAGTTTATTTTACGTTTATTAAAGTCTTTGAATGTTCGCCAGTTCCCGCCTCCTTCTTCCCACAACATCTAACCTTGTTACAAAGACAGATTTTCTCTGGGAACACAAAGGTTTTGCGAACGAACGTAAAGTTTCTCGTGGAAATGCAAAAGGTTTCGTGAGCGAACGCAAAGTTTCTCGGGGGAACACAAAGGTCATCGAGAGAAAGCAAAGTTTCTCGGGGGAACGCCAAACATTTGCGAGAGAATGCAAAAGCATTGACTTATTATTTATATGACTCATATTTTTTTCCACCACCATGTCCCTTTAGGGGCTCAGTATGAACCCATACAAAAAAATGTACTTGCTTATATCTACTTATCTTCGGGCTATCAGAGGTTTTATAGTATAGGATTAGATGGGATAGATAAATAATTCAGTCTCCTTCATGATTCTTGACAAATTCGAGCCATCAAACGTTACCGTCCGAGTCTGTGAAGCTGGGCGGGCTACTAATTTATCCTTTAGCTCCATGGAGCTGTATATCACAACACTCAGGAAGACAAATGTCAGAACACATGTTGCCAGACTGGGGCTTTGAGCACAAGATTCCTTTAATTGGGTGAACAGGGACCGGGTCCAATCCCAGGCACCCTCGGCGTCTTCTTCTGCACCCTCCTCCTCTCTCCTCTTTTTCTTTATACATGTTAACAAAAGGCAGGAAGATGAAAAAGACAACATCTTTCCCATCCCTTGCTTTGTGCCATTATAGAACAGACGCGCTGAGGGTAAAGAGGTACGACGCTGAGCTTCAAGGAGGCGAGCTTTATATAACTTTCTTTTGAGTTTTCTGCTTGTTTCATGTTTATTTCACTTCGTCTTTTCCACAGCCTCTCAGTTGTGATTGACACCGGCTTCCTGCGCGCTGTAATAACAATTATTCATTATAGACACTCGCAGCGATCCCACTGATATCTCCTGGATATATTTGTCAGAGTTTAGGAAGATGTGTTTAAGAGAGCCTTAAAGGAAAGAAAACCTAAAGCTCTTCCGAATATCTGTTCATCAACGTTGTGATCTGGTGCCTGCCCCTTTTCCACCCTTGCGCCTCAGTTAACTGGGTAACTTTTTTAGCTTTAGAGCAGAGGGAATAAAGATCACAATCGAGAGGCTCAACACTTGTAAAAGATGACGGAGGGTAAATGAACGTGAAGTTCACACTGATTTCATGCTGCACTGTAAAAAAAATAAATAAATGAAAAATCGCATCTTACATAAAAGTTTGTGTGTGTGTATATATATGTGTGTGTGTGTGTGTGTGTATATATATATATATATATTTACAAACTTCTATGTTAGATGCGATTAATCGATTAATCGCATTTAATCATGATTAATCGATTTGACAGTACTAATGTACAGTATATTATATAAATATTTTTTTTCATTCAATTAGCAACTTGTTTTTATTGTTTTAAGCAAGAAAAATGTATAGTTTTTATTTCAATTAATGTTTCATAATGAAATAATTATTTCATAATTAATAAATTTTGTAAAATTATTTATTATTTCAATAAGGTATTCATTACATTAATTATTTAAATACATTATTTTCATTAATTAATTGTATAATTGATTTAAAAATAAATTTGATTCATTATTAATAATATTAATTAATTAATTAATTAAAAATTATTTATTATTTCAATAAGGTATTCATTACATTAATTATTTAAATACATTATTTTCATTAATTAATTGTATAATTGATTTAAAAATACATTTGATTAATTATTAATAATATGAATTAATTAATTAATATTACAACTCTAAACAATATATTTGGCAGTGGGGTCAAAAATGTACTTAATTCAAGAAATAGGGGAGATTGGGGCAAGTTGTCACATTTTTTCTCCAGTAAATATTTCTCAGAGTAGGTTTATTTCTCAAGGACAATTACTTCATGCCTTAAAGTCTTGGTTAGAAAAACGCATTTGAATATTTCCAGTTATTGCAAATGAAAAAAGATATACAGCTTACTGTAGACACACAGTGACAACATGCCCCTACTGTGATTTTCAAATATGTGAACCCACATACTGTATTGATTAAAAAAATATATATAGTTCTATGATACTAGACACAGTCTTAATATGTTATGCGATTGTGCTTCTCAAAGATGGTTAGATATTTATTTTTTACTAGAAAACAAGACAAAAATACTGGTTAAAAGTTATTCCTTTGCATTATGACTTATGACTAAATGCATGACGTTTGACATTGCAAATAGCCCATATGAGGCGCTTCTAAGCTCACACTGTTGCACAGGGAGTAAAAGTTTAATGTGGAATAAAATACTAATGTAGCAGCATTCTCATGTGCTGACTATCTTAATTTCTCTGATGAGTGAGCAAACTATAATTTTTTTTTTCCCGTCTGACACATTTTAAAAGAGAACTTTGAGTGACAACTTACCCCTGGCTCCGCAATGTCTTATGCATTTATTAAATATAATATGCTTTTTTTTTTAGTACACTGCATTTCATCAATAACACTAGGTTGGAGACATTTATTTTTTCATTGTGTAAAAAAATGCATTCATATTATTCGAATATTATGGACACATAGATTTATTTAACGCTATATCTCCATTGATTCGTTAAGAGGAGATGGTACAGCGATTTATCAACGGCTCCATCTGGGTTGATCTGTCAGTGGTGTGTTTGTGAACTCCATCCCTGCCTGCACTAATTAGTGAATCTGGGCACAGCCGTACAGAGAGGCCTTGGATAGATTCGGGGAGAGCTTCAATAACCCAGCTCCACAGTCTGGCCTCTGTCCAGTTCTTCAAAATTAATTCATGTTCCCTGAAGTAATTACATAAGTGTGTTTGGTCCATGTGGAGGTTTTCACAATACACATTTTAATTAACGCAATAATTCAGATCAATTGTGCTAGACCTGGATTATTGCACCTTCAATAACAAGAATGGGTGTTTCAGCATGAAGCAGAAGCTATCTATCTATCTATCTATCTATCTATCTATCTATCTATCTATCTATCTATCTATCTATCTATCTATCTATCTATCTATCTGTGTATTAATCTATCTGTGTATCTATCTATCTATCTATCTATCTATCTATCTATCTATCTATCTATCTATCTATCTATCTATCTATCTATCTATCTATCTATCTGTGTATTAATCTATCTGTGTATTAATCTATCCATCTATCTATCTGTGTATTAATCTATCTATCTATCTATCTATCTATCTATCTATCTATCTATCTATCTATCTATCTGTGTATTAATCTATCCATCCATCCATCCATCCATCCATCCATCCATCCATCCATCCATCCATCCATCCGTGTATTAATCTATCTATCTATCTATCTATCTATCTATCTATCTATCTATCTATCTATCTATCTATCTATCTATCTATCTATCTATCTATCTGTGTATTAATCTATCTATCTATCTATCTATCTATCTATCTATCTATCTATCTATCTATCTATCTATCTGTGTATTAATCTATCTATCTATCTATCTATCTATCTATCTATCTATCTGTCTGTCTGTCTGTCTGTCTGTCTGTCTGTCTGTCTGTCTGTCTGTCTGTCTATCTATCTATCTATCTATCTATCTATATCTGTCTGTCTGTCTGTCTGTCTGTCTGGCTGTCTATCTATCTATCTATATCTGTCTGTCTGTTTGTCAGTCAGTCAATCTATCTGTCTCTGTCTATCTAATTATCCAATTAGAGAAACGCAGCCCACCAGATCATTTTCACCCCAGTCACCTGTATTTTAGGCCTCTTTTCACTCAGCCCTGTGTTTATCCGTGAAACAAAACATGTCGCTTCAGTCCTGCCTCCGCATTTCTCTTCCCTCCCTCCCTCCATCTCTCCATCTCTATCCCCCCGGCCAGACCTCATGGTGAGCTCCAGGCACTGTTTATTGATCAGCTCAAACTCCCAAATAAACGAGCAGAGAATGAGAGCTATGCTCGAGGGAGCCGAGCCCGGTCCCGGCTCCTTGGGCTCCCATCAATTTTAATCACCGCCCTAATGAAGAGACTCCTCTCTGCTGGATGTCCATAACTCAGAGCAGCGCACTGCTACCTCCGCCAGCGCCACCAGATCAGTCTTCCCGCTCCCCCTCGCCTTCCATACCTGCCTAATGCCCCTTTTTCTAAATAAACTATGCATTAGCTAATGGCTCACAGGAATGATAATGGATAATGGCTGGGGAAATCTCATTTTGAACTCCCAAAAAGGGAGCGGCTGAAGTTGCGTGTGTTTAAAGAATATCTTTGAAAAGTCATATACATCTCAGGCTACGGTTCAGCGAGGTAGTGCTCCCAGTTGGCGTCTTACAAGAATAACCTTGATAAGACATGCGGTTTTTTTCTTCACTATTAGGGATATTTCTTCACGCAACTCTAACCTTTCATGAAAGGCATGTCGCTCCTCCATATGCCTGTTCTTGTTTTGACCTTGAAAATCCCTTGAAAGTCCCTGAATTGTGTGCAATAGTCCCATTTAGACTTCAAATTGCATGTAATTTATAAGTGGTTATTTTTCAATGGATACACAACTGATATCAACTATTATGAGTGGACGTTTCAATGCAATAGCTTCGACCCAGGTAAAGAAACTCATAAACCTCCAGACCAAAGAACCAGAGATGTCTTTCTTCCGCCCCCGTCGTCCTCTTAAAGAATATAAGAAGTTTCGGAAACTCTAAAACCCCAAAAACTTTTCTGAGCTGCTGAACCAAGTGCTCATATTTTACTTCTGGTGACGCCCGGAATCTTTCTCCGGCATCTGGTCCTCTCATGCCGGGTAAGGGGAAGAATCCATCACCTTCCCCCAGGGTTTGCATAATCTTCTCATGGAGGTGAGGTGCCACGGTTTTGGCTATTCGCTGCCTCGTCCTGGGATTTCATCTGTCTGCTCGTGTTTGATATCTGAACTCAGCAGAGTAGAGACACATATGTGCGGCTCATAAAGCTAGCGTGGTTTATGGAGTGTTCTGACAGGAGCACTCGCTCCAACTCGCACTAAGAGAGCGAAACTATAGCTCTAGAACAAAATGGATCGTTCCTCGAGGAATTCTGTAAGACTAATGGTGAATTTGACTTTTCTTACCAAACAACAACATCCAAGAGCTATTTAACTGGCTAGTTTCTTTCAGACTAGTAAAATCACTGGTCATGCTATCTGATAAATCAAACTCAGTTAACGAACTTTATATTGCAATTGCTTTTGAATATAGTGTATTGTATTGATAAATCCCATTACTGCATTACCACTGTACTGAACTGATTTATAATGCCAAAATCTGATAGATCAGCTCGTGGTTAAAATGGCCTTTTTTAAATAAACATTATATCCTGTTGTGTTTTTGTATTGTGTAGCTGCTAAATAACACAGCATTTCTGCTGGACGACACGTGGAAGTTCCTCTCGACTTGGTCATATTAACATCAGCTACTCTGAAACAGACAAAGACAGTGAGAGAAAACAGCTGAAAAATAACAGTAATGTTTGATCTGTCATTTATGGCTCTGTGCATAGGGCAGTCTTTGTGTGGATGCTGGGATTTGCTGTAGCCCTTAGGCAACGTCTGCTATGTGTGTGTTAGGATGCGTGAGGGGGCCAAATGGTCAGAGAACAAGACTGATAAAAGGGGCCTGAACTGCAGCTGAGGTGATCCTCTGATAATATCACCGGGGAGACTCATGCAAACTCGACATCACGACGGGGGACGTCAGACATCTTTGCCAGAATTATGCAAAGCCCCTCTGCCTGTCTGACTGCTTGAAAGAGCATAAGTCTGTGTGTGTGTTTTCCCTTCTAATAAAATGACCCGCTGGTCTCTCTCGGTCTGCCCCAGCCATAGGAAATCTTTCTTGAAGTGATTATTTCATCAGAGTGGTCAGGTCCCCTCTGAGGCCCCGGCTGTGTGTGTGTGTGTGTGTGTGTGTGTGTGTGTGTGTGCGTGTGTGTGTGTGTGTGTGTGTGTGTGTGTGTGTGTGTGTTGCTCTCTGGAGGAAGTCTTTCATTCGTGTAACAGGCATGAACGACTCAACCCTTCGCTCATTTAAAGGGCTTTTCCTGCAGTCTGCAGTCGACACCTCTGCCTTGAGGCGATGAGCCATGATGGGTTGCAATGAAAGCCAAATAGTAAATCCTTCCTCTCCGTTCACCTCTACTTAACGCCAGCTGTGGTGGGGTGTCCGTCAAAGGACCGCAATTTTGTTTTTGTGGAAGACTAAACATGATAGTACCGAAACATAATACTGTAAAAGAATATAAAAATAAAAAATAAAAAAAACTGAGTAAAAATATGAAAAAAGCAAAGCAACAACACACTACACAAAACAAAGCCTGGACACAACAAAGCAAAACAAAACATTAAATAAAAGCAACAAAACAAAACACTAAACAAAACAAAAACTGAACACAACAAAGCAAAGCAATACAAAATATTAAACAAAAATTAAAGCAACATAACACTACACAAAACAAAAACTGAACAAAGCAAAACAAAACAAAACAGAAAGCAAAGCAACAAAACAAAAACTGAACACAACACAACAAAGCAAAACAAAATAGAAAGCAAAGCTACAAAACACTAAACAAAACAAAAACTGAACACAACAAAGCAAAACAAAACAGAAAGCAAAGCAACAGCTAAACAAAACTAACCCTGGGCACAACAAAGCAAAGCTAAACAAAACATAAAACAGAAAGCAGAGCAACAGAACACTAAACTAAACAAAGCCTGAACACAAAGCAAAAGAAAACAAAAATGAAACAACAACAACAAAGCAAGCAAACAAAAAACATTAAACAAAAATTAAAGCAACAAAACACTAAACAAAACAAAGCCCGAACACAAAGCAAAACATAAAACAAAAATTAAAGCAACACAACAAAACAACTAAACAGAAAACAGAAAGCAAAGCAACAAAACACTAAACTAAAACAAAGCCTGGACACAAAGAAAAAAAAAAAGAAAAAAAAACAAAAAACAAACAAAGCAAAATAAAAAAGAAACAAAAAGCAAACCAAAACATTATACAAAAAGCAGACAAATAAAACAAAGCTTAATTTTTATTTATAGAAAGGAGAAATGATGATGCAAAAACATGCAAATTGCAACAAAGTAGAATCTCCTTGAGAATTTTAGTAATTGTTTTAGTATATTATACAATATACTAATATATTAAATATAATTTTCAGTAACTGACCCATAGGTTTATGGTCTGGTATCATCTCAGGGACAGCAGGAGGAGATGTTAACTGCACTGATAAATGGGCTTTTACTGTTCAGCGCTGCCTATTAAACGTGTTTCTTATTATCGATCAAGCTAAACAACCTGATGGAGAGGAAGAGAAGTCACCTTGATATAATTCTATCTATCAATCATTTCTGAGGCCCTCACAGACACGGCTGGCACTGCCATTAGCACAGACTGGCATTGTGTTTGGGAAGAAGAGCTATACAGTCTTTGGTGATTAGAGTGATGAACGGTCAAACGTCATAAATATGATGGGGTTTTATATTCATTCAATATTTATAATCATTCAAATCTAGTTTGTTCTGGTTGATAATTATCTGCATTATAAATGTATTTCTTTTCAATCTTATCGCAGACATTTTGGCTGTGTTTCTTTCACTCACAAAAAATTGGTGAAAACATACATGCTTGGCATATGGTTAAGCTTCTAGACTCAGTATTACCATAGTACAGAAATCTACCATGAAAAATTAGTCAAGAATGAAAGTCTAAGAAGCTCAGAGATCACTTAAGCCTAAATCCTGGGGCTAAAAATAACCCAAAGTTCAGGATATATGGCCATAAGAGTGTCTTTGTATTCTTTCTGGATTTCTGAAAAATGCTGTTTGAATGGGCAAACATAAGATACTATTTAAAATGTCATTTTTAATGTAACTTTAAGTGGCAAATGAAGCATATTATTGCATTAGCAAATTACAGGAAATATTTTCCCTTCTTTTTTGCCATTTCTACTATTGTTTTAACCTCAGACTGCAAAGACTGATTCTTCCGCACAAAGCAACAGCTGCTGGACCTTCATCCTTTGTTTTAAAAAACCTGAAGACAAAATGTCCAATGGAACTGGAATAAAAAAAGATAAAGAACGTACATTTCACAGGTCATTATCGACAAATGAGATCACTGAATAAAAAAATGGAAGACTCTCAATCTCACCGGGATCCATGGGGAGTGCAAATATGGTGGTCTTCTATTACAGAAGCATGACTAGAAGCCAATATTTTTGATTCCAAGGTTGCATTTGTTGGATTTCCCATCATATGCACATACTGAAGCAAGAAAACTGTTGGACTAAGGCCGTGTTCTTCAAATACCTGACTCAAAAACACCCTCTTAAGTCATGCAGCAGGGTTGTGTTCTGAAAAGACTGATGATTGATCTCAGAACTACGGTGAAGAGAACGATTTTTAATGACACAAAGCTATCATATGGCTTCAGAAGCCTTGGAATATAATAATAAACCACTTTTATGCTGTTTTTTTGTCCTCTTTGAAGCTTGACAACATCCGTCCCCATTCATCTTCATTACGTGGAAATGAGCAGCAGGGACATTCTTCAAAACTCCAGGAGATCCTTTTGTGTTTTATAAAGGTCTAGAATTTTTGAGGTCCTTTAAAGGCAGGGTAGGTAGGAATGGTCTAAAAAACTTCTTTTTCAAATTTGTTTAAACTTTATGTTCATATCAATACATAATTAAAATGTAAGTACTCTGAAAAAGAAAGTATAAAAATCGAGTGTCTGTAGACCTCTCAGGACTGTTTTAAAGACAGTTCATTATTTCCATTCACTCCACCCCCTCCCTTCTGGGCTCCTTCCAAAGCCACGCCCCCAAAACACATGAACGCGCGACTCCAACCGCTGAGCTGAAGACGCATTATTTACCTGAGACAAGCAGAGAGGAAGGAGCACAGTGCATGTAGTGACATCATGTCAGAATCACATGTAATAAAAAAATCTAACGCTAATTGCTTATGAATATAAACAAATAAGATGTATTTTAGTACTCACTATCAAGCTAGCATATTGATATTGGTAAATTTAAAATATATATTTTTTGATTCGCTAACGAGCTAGTTATATAAGCTAAAAACAGGTTGCATTGATACACTTTTTTACATTACCATCAGTTATATTGTGATGAAGATGAATTTCGTGTAAGATTCATAACATATATGGTGTTCTGCATGTAGGGGTGGGAGATATTGACAAAAATGAATATCTCGATATTTTTTTCCAATATCTAGATATAGATATTCAGGCGATATTTTTGCCATCCTTCAAAGAAATGTGAGCAAACTGGCAAAGAAGGTCCAGTTGGTCTTTTGACTTGCTGCATTTGACCTATATTATTCTAGGCTATAGAAAAAACAATAAAGGAGCTAACTAAACAGAATCTGTGGCACCCCCTACTTTTTCCACTTACAAAAAAAAAAAAAAAAAAAAAAACTTAACTAGGCACTTCTTGCAACAGTGATTATTAAATCAAACAACAATATTGTTGATGATCAATTCAAAGTAAAAAAAAATTAACATTTTCAAAACGGTATAAATCCATTCATTTTTCCCCCAAAACGCTATAAATCCATCTTTTTTTTTTTTTTTTCTAAATTTATGGTTTGTCTTTTTAAAAAAGTTTTTGTCTTTTATTTTTCGTGTTTGCATTTATGAGGAAAAAACAATATTACTTGACAGTTCTCCATTATGGACGCGAGCGCTCTGAAAGCTGCACTGAGACTTTCAAACTTTAACAGAGACCTCAAAACAGAAAGCACAAAGCCTTTCTTTAAAACGAATTTCGTTTTGTATTAATTGTATCTTAATTTTAATATATTTTTTTTTCATTAATTCATTAATATTTTCATTCCTGCATTAAATACATAAAGTAAATATAGGCTATCAATCACAACATAAGGTGCTTGAACTGGAGATTATATCATCGTGAACCGAACCGTAGCCTCGCCTCACAGGCCTAAAAAATGTGGAATATATTTACAGAAATCTGGTTCTAAACAAAACCATCCAAAACAAAATAAAACTATGTAGCCTAAATGTGCATTTCTCCGGTGCATGCGTTCACTAGCCTACTGCGAAGATCGCGAGTCAAATATCGTCAACTTCATCTTTGCAGCCGACACAGAAATTAATAAACAATTAAAATGTCTTATTGCAATATTTTACACATTCATAATCATTACTTTTGCTGGTTCTTTGAGGCAGCTTTTTAGGTTTATGGCGTTTTGGAAAAGAGCTCTTCACGTACAAACACCGTTTCACCAAGGCACAGCAGCCCTTCAGCACATAAGAACAAAAAGAGAAAAAGCACGGACTTACTAATTACGAAACTTTGATGTGGTTGAACAGCTGAAACAGTCACAAATTCCTCTGCAACTCAAACATTCGAAGGAAGAGAACAGCATTACAGTTTTCAGCGCGTCCTCCTTTGATTGCTGTGTTGTGACTGGAAAAGTGCATGCAGGAGCACATGCGCAAAATGTAGGTTTGTAAAATGTCCTTTTGTAAAATAAAAATAATTTTAGGGCGAAGCAGAGGAGGTCGTGCAAGAGGCCGTGGCGTGCAACTAGGGTCCGAGGAAGTAGAGGCTGAGGACGGGGTGGTCGCTGGAAAGCTACGCTGATATTGACACCCGTTTTATTTCTTTGTTTATCCAAAGACTTTTTGTTCATTACCTTTTCTTGTACTGTCTTCTTTTTTTTGCCTTGTTTGCCTTCACTAACTGCATGCCGGTAATGTGAATTTTGATTGCTCTTTCTCTGCCATTGTTTTGCTATTCCTAGGTTCAGTGCCTCTCGAATTCCTCAAATCAAACGTGCGCGCGGCCGCGCGCAAGTGGGCAGATCCCGTGGCAAAAGGGTTGTTGCCATGGTTGCGAGAGAGAGTGACAGTCGCCTAAGCCAATCCTTTGATTCGTCCCGAATCGAAATAATGAGCTGTGTTTAATACAGATTAAACGGTCTAGAGTCACTTGATTTTTATACTCTTTTTTTCAGAGTACTTACATTTTAATTATGTATTGATATATATAGAAAGTTTTAACAAATTTGGATCTTTTTTTTTTTTTATAGTCCTACCTACCCTGCCTTTAAACTCCCTGAAACTTTAAAAAGCATCATATGTGGGTTAAAAAAAACATATCATGTGTTACATATAATGTGGAGATATCAAATGCATCTGATCATTATAGCAAAATGGTGTATGTTCATGCTAGCAATGAAAAAATAATCACAAAATAAAAGCAAAGATTTACCATCAGGCTCCTCATGACACTCCTGTTCTCAGCTAAAGGTCAATGACTCATCCATGCGGCCCTCCTCTTGTTCTCCAGCCGCTCTCCAATCAGGAAGGCGCGAGGAAACAATTTGCCCAACACCTGGTCTGGGATCATGCTGGAACACGCTCGGTCCGCGCTTGTTCGGGTCGCAGCCGTGATGGAGCTCTCGCGGCTTCCAGAAGTTTCTGTACTGTTGAAAGACATATGGCTGGGCACGGTTTCGCGTAACCTCTCTGAGCCCTTACCATCTGCCAGCAGGCCCAGGTGTGCCCGGTCTGGCAGGCTTCACCTCAGCTTCCCCGCACCACTGGAGTGCTGTCATTCACCGCTGCACTTCAGCTGATCTCATACCAGCTCCAGCCGTTAAATCAATGAGCCCACAGTGGCACGGGCTCCATGAATCAACAACAGACTGAAAATCTGTTCTTCTGATCTTTCATATAGTAAAACAATACCAGGATGTCGCTACATGTCGTTTATTGGTCCAAATTGGTCCACAGCGCTTTGGGAGTACAGTAGTTCATATGAATATAAATGGTAATATAAATGCCTCATTCATTCAAATGCTTCTGTTGATCTGAGATCTTTTCCAGCCAGAATTTGAATTTGAATATGAATTTCTTTCTTCTGCTGAACACAAAAGATATTTTGAAGAATATGGGCAACCAAACAGATGATGAAGTTGAAAAACACTATGGAAGTCAATGGGGTTCATCAACTGTTTGGTTACCCATATTCTTCAAAATATCTTCTTTTGTGCTCAACAGAAAGAAACTCATACAGGTTTGGAACAACTTGAGGGTGAGTAAATGATTGCAGAATTTTCATTTTTGGGTGAACTACACTGTAAAATTATCGTGATTTTAACGGTAAAAGACTAAAAATGCTACAGTGAAAAACTGTTAATTGGTTAACAAGTTTCCGTACTATATACGGTAAATAACTGTGATAGATCTAATGGTACATTTAATGTAATTTTACTGTAAAATACTGTTAAATTTACAGTTTTTGAAAGTGAAAAAGAACAACTCATTGTATAATTTACAGTGAAAAACCGTAAATTGACATTCCCACAATTCCCTGCGTGACACTTCACATTTGATCTATTTTTGTTAAAATAACTATGTTTCTTAATAGTTTTCTTAGTTTGTTCTAATCAGTTATGTACATTAGGGTTTTATGTTACATTTAATGTTGTTAAATTAATGTTTATTGCATTTTTAAAATTTCATGTGTGTTACCATGATGGTGTTTAATGTTTGTGTGAATGACACTGTGCATCTTCTATTACATTAGTATTACATTTCTTGTGGAAGAGCTGCTTGTGATGAGCTTTGATTGATCATGTGACTCTCATCACTGCTGTGATTGGTGGTTATCAGTGTATTACAATGGTACAAAACAGATATTAATACTTCAATAGGACGTTAAATTCACATTATATCAGATAATGAATTACGGTTTATTACTGTAAATTTTAAGTTAAGTCTGTAAAACCAATAACGTTTCTACCGTATTTTTGACGGTAAAGTACTGGCAACCATAGCTGCCGTTTTTTTACCGTAAAAATCACGGTTTAATTTTTTACAGTGTATCCCATTAAATCTGAGGTTCATGTAATGTGCAAATTGCTCGAAATTTACTTCTATGTTTACGAAGGTTTTATGAGCGAGGTCCACTGACTTTACATCTATTCCGTAGATTTTCTACCACAGAAAACGTATTAAACTGCGCCCGCGACTGTAAGCAGCTTTCAGCAAATTATCAAATTATTTGGCTTTGTTGACAGTGAAACCATACATTTCTTTTGCCCATAAAAACACTCTACTGAATGTGTCCTCTGCACCTCTGAAGACCAACAGCATTCAGAATACTGTATGTTGGAGGCCTTGATATAATCGAATTGATCTTTTTCAATCTGAACCGTACCTTTATACAGCCATGAAAAGACATGGAGTAATTGTAAAGATGTGTTCGTTCAATAACTTGAAGGCCCTCACTGTGCCACATGTTGCCTAGCATGCGAGTCCTCTATTGTGTTTCCAGCCATTTAGAGCCAGTTCGAAATAACTACAGTGAATCATCCATTACAAACACCGCACGTTTCGTTCCCTAAAAGAAAACAACAAACCCAGAGCCACAAGAGCATCCTTTTGAGGGGCACGCAAGGTTGCGATGGGAGGGTTTTTGTATATGTTGATTGTAGGGACGTTCTAGTAACATGGTCTTCTGAATTATCAGACTACAACGTAGGATCTTAGGCAGAAGAAGCCAGCGTTTGATCACTCATCAGGTGTCAACGGCAGCTCCGAAACGCAGGCTCTTGTTTGTGTCTCGCTCACAGCTCTTTAAAGTGTCTCCGCGGCTCGCCAGCGCTCATTTAAATGGAAACTTTCTTTCAAAATTCCTGCCGTGTGGCTCCTGTTGACACAGGACAGTTTCCCGAGGAGGGGAAAAAATATCGTTATTCATCTATTTCTTCCTTTATTCCTTTTGCATTTTTTTTTTTTTTTACTCTGCCCTCTTCTCTCGCTCATGTTTGTGAGGATGATTAATGGCCGGATCTGAGATGCAGAACAGAGGTTATCAAAGGATTTGAGCTGTTCTACAACACCACATTAATTACATCACGCGGCAGGGAAAGTGCCGGGCGGCGCTATAGGGTTTGATTTGCACAGAAACTATAATCAGAAATTATAATAAAATACTCTGAATTTTACTTCAAAATCAATGCAGGCTAGGCCTTTTTCTGTCATAACAAAAAATACTGTTGTGACAAAAAAGAGCATATTGCAGTGCATTGTGGGATGATAGTGTAAATCGTTGCGTTTCACAAAATGAGAATTAGTTCTTTCTCTTAAACAGCAATGAGATTAAATGGAGAATGTTGTTGATGTCTCTTGATTTTTCTCACAAGCAAGAAAAACCCAGTAATCTCGCATGTGTCTTTTCAACATCATTTGTACTCAAATGATCTATGACCAAATTATCTGAGTTATGCCATTAATAATGATAGGTATTATGTCAATAATTGTCTCATTAGTGTCTTTCTATCTTAATCTCCTAAGGAATTCTAGATGAAACATTTGAAAAAAATAACAACATTAATAATAACTAATGTATAATGACAAGTATTATTACTGTTCCTAAAATTAATATGGTAACACTTTACAATAAGGTTCATTAGTTAACATTAGTTAATGTATTAACTAACAGAGCAATTTATTAATCTTTGTTATTAAAAATACAGCTGTTCATTGTTAGTTCATAGTGCATTAACTAACCTTTGATTTTAATACTGTATTAGTAAATGTTGAAATTAATATCAACTAAGATTAATTAATGCTGTATAAGTATTGTTCATTCTTAGTTCATGTTAACTAGGTAGTTAACTAATGAACCTTATTGTAAAGTGTTACCATTAATATAAAAATAAAATAATTATAATACATTTTATAAGGGGCTTATAATAACATTGTGGTTGTTAACTGGATAAATACAGTATCAATACTGAAATTATTTTAGATTACAAATTATTGCATTATTAATAGTGAAAACTGCATAGTTTGTTCATGCTGCATGCTGGGAATTAAAACAACAGCATAGTATCAACATTTGGACACACTATTACAATTAATGTGTAAATATACACCACATATTGTAATGTAGACACGTAAATAATGATCACAGTTGCAATTTAATTAATAATAATAATAAATGGTATATCTACCACTGTACAACTGTGAAAGTACAGCAACTAGTAGTCAGGAATATACTGTAATTTCTTACAATGTTCTTTATTCACAACAGAAACCATCTCGTATACTTAATGATGAAGAGATCATCTAAACCCATCATGCAAGAGAAAGACGGACAAAGAATCTCGTTCAGTCTCAACACCCTTCAGTCGCGTCAGACAACCTTAACTTCTCAAGTTAACTTTAACGAAAAGGAAAAGAATCGAATCTCTGTATATACGCGGAGATGGTAAATGTTAGCCCGCCTGCTGCATCCTACTCCATATCACTTGGCCCGTTATGAAAAATAGTTTGCTATTTTGGAACCCCCTGGCAGCCATAGTGGATCACCACAGACCCCGAGCTCATTTATCTTTTGTCAGAGATGAAGCCAAACTAACGCCATCTCCCGAAGCGGCTAAAGAATGAGGAGGGGAGAAGGGAGGTAAAAATAAACCGCCGGCACTCAGGTAACGACACGGAGAAGTCACTTTACAAGTAATGTGTGGCTTTTTAAAAGTGGAACTCTGTCGTTCCATTAGGACATTAAACACTTTTTGTTCCCAGGCAACCTGATTAGAACTGTGTTTCCCCCAGCTGAAAGTTTGGGAAGAAACATGACGACAGAGAGCAAAATGAGAGAAGTGTTTTGCTGACTGGTGAATGACTTGCTCGCCGTTCTGAAACATTAATGTCTGACAGAATCAGCTCAAATTGAGGCGTGATGGAAACTGCAGAGCAGCTGTGAAACAATTACGCTTGTTTAGCCCCTTTCTTTCTCTACTCTGACAGAGTGTTAAGAAAAGTGTATTAATGTATGCTAAGTCTTTGTAATAACACTGCAGGTGAGACGGGGGATAGCTGTCACAATGGCTATACTGTATGTCAGTAACTATAAGGTTTTAAGTCAAAAAGCCATACACAAACAGTCATTTTGTTGGGTTCAGGCATGCAGTTTGGATGCCATACTTTAGGATAATTTTGTTTAAATTTATCCTCCAAATTATTTTGTGATTTTGGGTAACAAATGAACACAATAAAACCACAATGACATTCAAGAGTCGAATTTGAATCAAATGGTCGAACTGTGTAATTTCATAAATGCCGAAGCTCGTGTTTTACAGATTTTGTGTTTTACACGTGCATTTATAATTTTAGGCAATTTATAACTTAAAGCATATGTTGGCCAATATGATGATTTGATATTTTTGAATGTTACCTTTAAAATTTTTGCTATTTCGTGAATTGTATAATTGTTTATTATTGCCTTTAAAAGACATTGTGACAACATGCCCTACTATTAAATTACCTGTATATGTATATATATATATATATATGTATATATATATATATATATACTATATATATATATATATATACCCCCCTGAATTATAATTATAATTCAACTAAAAGCAGAAACCTTTTTATGCGTTTTGGACGATCATTTACACGACAATCAGCGTTTTGGGGGCCTGAAAACGCAAACTTTTGAAAAAAAAATTAAAACGTTACGATATTGTCTCTTGGTAAAACTACAAAAACGTGCATTTGTGAAAAGTGCCGTTGTGCACATGCGTGTTACGTGTTCAGTCTAGTGGCGTCTAGTGTTTCTTTACAAAGTGACATCGCCACCTACTGGCCTGGCATGCATAAGACAGCTGAACAACTATGGACTGAACACGTAATTGTCACAGTGTTGTGTTATGTTCCCTGGTGTCCACTAGAGGTCCCCTTCCCCCACGGTGTCATTCTCATTAGGAACTGCATTTCCCACAATCCTTGTCTGCACTCATCACTGTTCATTGTACCCAGCTGTTCCCCATCATGATTGTTAGTTCTGTGTGTATTTATACCCTGTCTGTTTTAGTGTTTGTTACGGAGTCCTTGTTATTCGTCACACCACTTTGAGGTCTGTTTTCCGTTCTGTCTTGCCTGTTCTTGTTTTGTCTCTTGTTTGGATTGCTTTATGGATTTTGACCCCTGCCTGGACTGTTTATGAATTACGGATTTCCCTATTAAATTACATACTGCACTATTGGATCTTCCTGTGTTTCCTTGAGTGTGGATCGTGACAGTAATGCGCATGTGCGCGACATCTGCGTTTTCGTGGTTTTGCGTTTTTGAGGTTTGCCCAGAGATAACGGATAATCGTTTGCACCTTCGAACCCATTTCAGGCAGTGCGTTCTCGAGACACCAGGCACTGTTTTGTGCGGATGGGCGGCCGGAAGGTGTTAAAGGAGACATATCATGCTTTTAAATTGTTCCTTTTTACATATAAATCATATATTTGTAGTCTATATAAAGCGGAACTGCAATGCTTGGGTCTGAATTCCTCATTATTATAGCTCCACAGGCCCCTTTTCTACCCCTTTTCTGATGTGCGTCTGAGAGCAACTCGTTTTGGTGCGGTCTCTTTAAATACAATTGAGACACTTCATACCCCGCCCACACTCCAGGTTGTAGAGGTGACACTCGGTTCAACTCCACCCCGTTCGGCCATTTTTGTAGTTTGATACCAGAGATACGATTATCTAGCGGCACAGAAACTTTTTATTCACACGTTATTAACAAAATGTCAACAACGGAAGACTTGTCCAGCCAGCCTTACATGTTCGAGCCAGAGTCGGAGCAGGAGCGAGATGAAAATGAAGACGACGAACCTGTAGAACAACGTCTTCATATGGATGTATGTATTGCAATGGTGTGTACTGTATTTACACATGAAACTTTGGTCTTCCGACCTTTTACCACCGTGTCGATTTATTTTGATTAATATGTACGAGGGAGAGAGAGCAAGACAGCGTCTAGTTTGGAGACGGTGATGTCTTGTTTACACTTTCGCCTGGCTCTGAAGAGAGAGTGAGCACGCGCGCGACCGGGTCTCTCTCTCTGCTCGTTCTTTCAGTTAAACATGCGTCCTGTAACAAGCGCGGCAGTTCATCTACATTAAACGGTGTAATGAAGCGTGTGGGTTACTACATCCAACAACCGAACATTTGAACTTACCCTCTCGTAACTTCTGCATCCTTTAGCTTGGACTACAAAATTGCAGCGAGAAATAAAAATGGCGGATTGCTCGAAGTGTTGGGCCGGAAGTCAATGTCCTTATTTGGCAGTTCCGCTGCAAATACTGTGACGTAATAGTTCAAAAAACGTCATAGATAACAGAAAAATCGGAACAGGTTGAAAAATATGACCAAAACAGAATATAAAGATATCAACGAAGCACCTGAAGAGAATAATTTCATATTTTCTGTACTTCTAAACACTCCAAATATACAACAAAATGCATTTAAGGGCTAAAAAAGTGCATTTGGCATGATATGTCCCCTTTAAGGGTTTTCCTGTTAGAATGGTGTTGTGTTAGCGGCCCCTAAGCTAATAACTAATGATCTTCGCAACGGAAGTGAATCAATCAATCAAAACTAACTTTAGCTGGACAATAATTTTATCCTAGAGCTGTTGTAAAACCTAAACAGTCTGTTACGGTAATTTCCTATTATCACTGTAAAGCTGCTTTGAAATAATCCATATTGTTAAAAGCGCTATATAAATGAAGGTGACTTGACTTGACTTGACAGCGCTTTTAGTCGTTTTTTTGCGGATCTGTAAAGGTGGATTGTTTTGAGAACGTTGTCATCTGTACGCGAAAAACGCAAAGGAAATACCTTTCCGTTTTCGGTACATCGTTGCTGTATAAACATACCCTAACTGGCTAACTAAAAAAAAAAAGCTGAATTGTGGCATGTAAGCAAACACGACTATTGCATTCACATAGTCTCAAATATCTATCTCTCTCTCACTTTTCTTCGCCTGAGGCCATGTGATTGCCCATCACTTCAAGGTCTGTGGCTCCGTGCACGACTGAGTGCGCTCGCCAAGCGATAAACCAACAGCCTCTGAATAACACATCTGCCTGACAGGGCAAGGACCGGCCGGCTCTCTCGTCTCTGTTAAATAATCGTCCCAGAGTTCCTCGCCGCCCAGGTATCAGCGTTCATGATTTTTATTCAGGCATAGTGTAGTCCGTGACAACAATCCTCATCCCATGTGCTCAGTGTTGCAGCCGGCTGCCTCGCCACGACAAAGACTGACTGACTCCCTTCTTCTGTTTATCACAAATACACACGCACCACAGGGGAGCGCCGTCACCGTTTCTGTGGCATCGGTCCAGAGAGATAAACACTCCGGCCCGGTGCTGTACCTCTGGAATTCTGTCAGTCAGGACGCTTGCCGGGATTATAAATAAATAAAAATATGGGCGCTCCGTCGTGATTGCCTCTCCATGCCTGATGTGGCACGCTGATGGCTCACGACCACCGGAGATGAGCACCTGATGACAAGTCAAAAAGCAGCACATGACAAGCTGAGCAACGTTCCCATAGTGCAACACGACAGAAAACATCAACTGTCTATCTTAGTGTTTCCCTTGTCTTGTAACAATGTCATGAAATTTGAAATAAGTCATGCTGAAATATCATATCACACAGTATTTGAGTACTAACTATGGAGTAACTCATTTTTGGCATAGTTACTAGTCAAATATCCCACTCTGCTAGTAAAACAAATGTACCTATAATGATAATTTAAACGCAACATTTAATTTGAATGAAAACTTTCAGTCGTTTAGCTGATGAAATCTCAAAAATGCATCCTAGGTACACAAAAATGTCCAGAAAACATGGCTTCAGAAAATAAGATGTGACCTCTGACCTTGATGAGCCATTTAAAAAAGATGCATCGACATTTTTAAACAATTTTTATATGCTAATGTTCAAAAGGAAGGATTTTTACAATGTTTTCTCTTATGCTCACCAAGACATTATTAGAATATTATATATATTATTAGAATTTAAAAGAACTGTTTTAATGAGGAATTTTCAGCTTTATTACTCTAGTCTTCAGTGTCACGTGATTCTTCAGAAATCATTCTAATATGCTGATTTGATACTCAAGAAACGTTTATTATTATTATCAATGTTGAAAACCGTTGTGCTACTACTTCATATTATTATCGATACAGTGGTGCAGTGGCTTTCCATTGGGGCGAATGAAGCCTGGTTTCACATTAGAGTCACTCGACCGCTGCAGTGCACACACAGTCTTCTTCGGTCCAGAGACACGGAAACACAGAGCGGATCAAATGTGTGAGTCAGCACAGATCATAAAACGTATCGGACCCATTTTAATTCTGCACAGAATGCTATTTTAAAGCGATATGGAGGAAATTAGGAGGAGAAACAGTTAGAGATTAGGAGGAAACTGCGGCTTTACCGAGCTCAACGGCTCTGGCCGAGTTGTGATATAAACAAAACGCTATTGGCTAATTTTAAAAAAGGGGTGGAGCTGCTCGATATGCCCCGCCCTGTCTTCCTGTTTCAGTGGAAATTAAGTCAACACACTGAAAAACGCTGTGCGTTTCAAGGCACTTCAGTGGGCCTTTAATGTCCAAATGAAAGTCATTTTTTGTCGCATTTATTAGGGAAAGTAGGAAAGATTTCTTACAAATAACTAATGTTAAGCTAATTGATCTTAATTTTAATTAGTCTTTTCTGCAGTCTTATTTCTGAAGGCATCTTTCCGCAGTCTTGGACACACTGGATGTTCGAGCGGGCCTTGTTTTTAGTGCCTTTGTAGTACACCAAAGTTTTAAAGGGGAGGGGTAGGGGAGCATTGCTGCTCCCTCTGGGAGGGGTAGATGTTGCCCTCGTTCAGCTTTGGCCTGCTTTCTTTGTTTTATCCTATTCTGGTAACATTTTTTCAACGCCAACCTGGTAAAGTTGTGAAATGCCCATTGTTCTCCTGACAACAGGAGTTGCGGGGGTTGAATCCTTTGACATGAACCCAAAGGAGCGCTCATGATAAGTTATTGAGCTTGTGTAACCTGGGCCACTATTGCATCTGCCTTTGTTTTTCGCTTTTTTAATACCACACTCCATAGCACTGTCATAGAGTCGTATGCTAACATTTGAACATAGTAATTAAAACTGCAACATAAAGACAGTTGCTATTCAAAGAGAGCATTTTATTTAAGCACAACTTGCGGTTTTTCACTACTGAGGAGGTATTTCTGAATTGAGCCTCCAAATGATGGAAAACCAGTGTGGATGAAACCCTAACAGAGTTTCTAATTAGCAGAAATGGTGGAAAGGCTAGAAGTGGCTTATCAGGATACAAACAAGTGCATGACCACTGGTCCTTAAAAAAATCCTTTGAAAATGAGTTTCAAACACTGGTTATCACTTGTGAACAGTAAGAGTGGGCCGCTCATTAGAAGGGCGAATGAAAAAGTTATTGTGGAAATCATTTACATTTAATAAAGATATGTTCTCAAGCTTGAAATATTATTAAATATTAGTTTTGAAAAACATTATTTTTTATTATTATTCTTCATTAATATTATAATATTTTTATTGTTTAATTAAGTTGAAAAAATTCAATTATTATATTTATTATAATTCGTTTTCACTAGGCTTTACAAACATGTTTATTTATGGCAACTGCATTCAGTAAAGCACACAAACAGTTAACATTAGAAGGAATATGAAGATATGTTTTGAAATCATTTGAAACCAGCATATTGAATTCCTTTAAAATACAGCTAAATGGGAAGCTGGGTAATATCTGGAACATTGTGCCTAAAGCAAGTTACATATCAAATATATGCATAAAGGAACATCCATCTGAAAAACCTTTCTCAGTTATGAAGCATAATTTTCACGAGTGAGGTTATATACACATGAAACACACACAATTTTAATCTACAGTTATGAAATAGTGACACGGATTTAAAAAAAGAAGGGGAAAAAAAGAAAGACAAAAGAGGATGAACTGGTTTTGTAGACAAAAGTAAGAGTTCCTGTTCGAAATCACGACCAGAGCTGTGATAAATATCTTTCTAAAGAGTTTTTTCCTCTTTGAACAAAGGGTCTACTAACTCTGTTTCGCATTCACTCAAATTTTGAGTGTATTTTAGTCGTATATTGCACTAAACAATATTGTTAAACCATAAATTACCAAGTATTAATATCGTACATAAAATGTCTCAGCAATTCAGAGTTTGTGAGTTTGTGAGGCACAATGGCCCACATCAGTAAGTGTGATAATGTTTTATACAACAATTCGATTAATAAGAACTTAATATTGAGTAACTTATATTTCGTTCTCTCCCTGTCTGTATTGTTTCTGTATTGGTGAAGGTGGGAGGAGGGTTGAGTGCCTCAATCCTTGTAATAAGAGGAATCAGACAAGGGTGCCCACTCTCTGGTCAATTATACATCATTGCCATTGAACCATTTTTAAGAAGAATGAGAAGAGATCTTAAAGGGTTTTCAATTCCACATTATTCTAATTGTAATAGAATTGTGCTATCTGCTTATGCTGATGATATAACAGTGTTTTTAAATGGACAAGAAGATGTTAACAATCTTACAAAAGCATAGAGGTATATGAAAAGGCATCCACTGCAAAAGTAAATTGGAGAAAGAGTGAAGGATATGCAGTAGGTCAATGGATAAATCAATGGCTTCCAGAGTTACCAGGTGGATAAAAGTGGGGGTAGAGAAGGTTTGAAATCCCTGGGTGTTTTTTTGGGTTCTTCTAGGTTTTAGGAGAAAAATTGGGAGGGACTGCTGGAGAAGGTGGTTGCCCGATTATCTCGATGGCAATGGCTGTTACCACAACTATCTTATAAGGGGAGAGTTTTGGTCATTAAAATCAGTGCTATGTACATGGGATAAAACCTCCAAGATTAAAAGAGTTTTCGAGATCCCTAAAGACTTGGTGTTGGAGGTACACTGATGTCTTCTAGGAGCGTACAGGAGAATATGTTGAGAAGAAACTGCATGAAGTTGAAGGACTTGGTCAATCCAGATGGCTGGAAGTCTGTGGAGGATATAATGTACCTGACAGAACTGCAATCTCGACTGCGTTTCTTTAGAAGAATTTGGCTCCTTTTTGCCAGGTTCTTACAGAGAAGTTATACAAAGGAAAGATCTGAATGAACAGACCCTCAAAAACGGTTAATTTGTTCTACTTATAACAAAAGCATGCTGGAAGACCATCATGTAGTAGAGGATTCTGACACTTCTGAGACATGGACAATTGATGAAATGTCTAAAACGGTTTTATATAACCTATGTGTCAAGACTGTTCATAAAGACTCACTGAAGGAACAGCTGCCATTGAGGTGGACAATGAAGTTTGGGCCAGCTTTCCCCTTGAGAGATCAGTGGAGGTCCCTGTATAAGTTTCCACTAGAGAAACGAACTGCAGATTTGCAGTGTAGACTTATTCACAGGGCAATAGCTACTAACAGATATGTGGCTCACCTCAATCCAGCAATAAGTGGGGAGTGTGGGTTCTGTAGGCAAGAAGAGACTGTGGAGCATTTATTTTTGGATTGCAAACGATTGGAGGGGCTTTTTAGAGTTTTGACTGAAGGGTTTAGAGCAGGGATAGGCAACTCCGGTCCTGGAGGGCCACTGTCCTGCAGAGTTTAGCTCCAACCCTAATTAAACACACCTGAACAAGGCAATCAGTGTTTTCAGGATTACTAGATAGATACAGGCAGGTGAGTTTTTATCAGGGCTGAAGCTAAACTCTGCAGGACAGTGGCCCTCCAGGACCGGAGTTGCCTATCCCTGGTTTAGAGGATTTGGTGAAACCTTTTCTGAATGCATTTTTATAGGAGGTGTAAAGTGTAAATATTTTGTTACCTGAACTATGTTATGGGCATAGCAAAATTAGCAATTTGGAAGACCAGAAAAAACAAATTTCTGGGTCTAACTGGAGTGGATCCAGAGAGAATGCTGAAGGAGTTAATTTCAAATAGATTAAAAATTGAGTTTGCTTATTATGACTTGGTAGGAGACTTAATGACTTTTACAGAAAAGTGGTGTGTAAGAGAAGTTTTATGTTGTATTTATGAGGAACATCTCATTTTTAATTTTTAAAAGAATGTCTTTTAAAAATATTTGTACTAAAAGGTCATGAATGAGGAATTTATTGAATGAACAATAATGTATTGACGAGGAATTGTATTTAATAAAGATGTGTTAAACCTCTCTTCTCTTCTCTTCTCTGATGAAGTATTTACTGGCACGAGGGCGGGACAACCTGTCACTCACATGAGATCGACCAATAGCAAACCACAACCATCCAATCAATTCCTGATGGACAAAATCAAGTCCCGTCCAACATTTTTTCTTGTTAGAGATGCCGTTTTACTTGGACACACGTCACAATAGGGAAGAAAAGACTATCTTATCTTCTGTTTCATGACAACTTTAATTATATTATGCCGTTGTTGTTTTTTTGTTTTTTTTTAGTTAATAGAATGATGCATCTGGGAAAAAAAAATTGACCAAGTTTGTTTGTGAAGTCATAAAGATTGGTATATATAGTATGTATATAAGCTGTATTGTTTGAGAAAACATAAAAGTATGGACCCATCATGAAAATAATCTGTGCCGCAGTGTCCAGGAATGCTGTTAATAATGAAGGGTGTTGTTAGTGAGCATGCATGAGTGTGTTTTATGTGTACTTGAATCGATGCGTAAACATACAAACAGACTGCAAATACTGCCCAGCCAACTGTCTGTCACATCCAGCTGGGTTACAGGCCTGACTGCCTAATGAAAGTCTCTCTCTTTCTTTCTGCCTCTTTCTCACCCTAGAGAATGCAACCCTTTTAAACTGCACACTGTAAGAATAACTGAGGGGCTTGCAGGGGCTTCTGCATGCATGCTCTCATACACCCTGATCCCCCCCCAAAAACTGCAGGAGAGGCACAGCGTTGTGTTTGCATCTCAACAGGTCCATATCAATAGTTCCAGCTGTGCATCAAAAGCACATTATTGCATGCAATAGTAACATATTTCAAAATACAGGAACATATTTATGCTGCAGAGGATTGCCAAAAGCAGCTTTCTCAGCCAACTGCTGGGGCTGAACATAAAAATGATGGGAAATCAAACGTCTGGACATGAAACTGCTTTTTGAAAAGGTCCATACTGACTTTTCACTGATAAAATCAATACATGCACTTTATTCAAACTGGCATGTCCTCCTCAGGGAGTCTTTAATGTCAAGACTCACTCATGAGGTCTGTATGTCAATTTAACCAAAAGAACAAGCCCTGAAGACATTTTTTATTGCTTAGAGGATGCTTTTTTATTGCTAAGGGAGACTTTTTTTTTCCAATTAAATTAACATTTTTATGCTTAAACACCTGGTAGATATCACCAAATTAGCTGGCAGTTTTAAGGGCTGTTTACATCAAGCTGGACTTTTGCTATTCTCATATAATTAGAATAATTATTAAATCTTTATAGTTATAGTTATCACTATAGTTATCATCCTTGGTGTGAACGGGCCTTTCTGGCTCTATAAACAGCAAATGGCTCTAAACAGCATAAAAAGAGTTAGGGGCGTTGCTTGCATGTAACCAATCAGAATACTCCTGTCACTTCCTTTCAGAGATATTTTTAGACACTTGCACCTGTTAAGTGCTTACGAACTAGGATAGTATAGAGCTATATCAGTTGGTGACACAACAGTACAGCACCAATATTGCTTAGCATAGAAAAGTAGACAATAATGTAGTTGTGTAATAATGTAGTTAGTATTTTACCTTGCCTAGCTTTATAAGAATTTTGAGGATCTGTCCGTATTAGCATCTGTCTAATTTGGCTAGCTAAATCTCAGTTGTAAATATCTCTGTTTAGCATTAGCATTTAGCATTATATTTCCATGGCTCTAACAGAACAACCCCCTCAACCAGCTGTCGTTTTCTGATGGCAAAGAAATAGAAAACAGTCTAAATGGAAAAACCTGAGATATTATTTGTGATTTGAGTGGAAGTGAACTTCCTGACAGAGACTTCTGAAGACACTTGCAGTGCCTCACGCAGCTGTTAAGCACTCGCAAACAACAATGTCCTTTACTCAGAAACAGTCTGCTTAAATGGCCTTTGCTCTGTGGGCCTATATATCGAGTTATAATAAAAGGTTCAAGCGAGAGTGAGTTTCTCTGCGAGGGAAAGGGCAACAGTTCTTCCCTGTGCCCCGCTTCCATTAGTACAGTTCCCCTGTGTGTAATGGCCAGGCCCCGCTCACCCAGACAAATGCTTATCCCAGCGTAAGACGTGAAGCGATCGAGTCCCTCGAACGGCACGGCTGGAGTGATTCAGGAAATAACGAGGAGCCCCGGTCCTGACCGGGTCTGGAATCAACTGAACGCTCATTAAGAACAGACTGATAGGGAAGAGAGAAGCTAATGCAGCGAGTCAAACGGATTTGCTTTCTCTCATTATTTCTCTTCCTGTCTCTCTCTTGGCTCGCTTCCTGTCCCCGCAGTCTCCCTTTAAATAATTCTTCTCATCCCCTTGTAATCTGAAAACGAGAGGGTGCACATTGCCCATTTAAAGAAACTCTTCAATGAAAATATTTAAGCAGTCTAGTCAAACACCTTGTGGAGAGTTTGAGCCCATAGAGGCTAGCAAAAGAGGCCGTGAGCCAGGGAGCAGTTGCTGAGAATGAATGATTAGGGGCCGCCCGCTCCTCGCCAAGTGCCACGCAGCCAAAGTGGCTTGGGTTTACAGGGGCGATATCGATAATTTATTGGATCATCTGCTTTTTCTCTCACGCCAAGCCAAGATAAAGCGGAGTGAGGCCTCTCGACAGAAGCTGGCGCTCGAGCTCGCTTCACCAGAGCGGATGGTTCGACAGACGCCGATGAGTTATTTGCATCAACAGATGGGATTTAGCCTTGTGACAGCATTGTAACGCTGTTGTATCAAGAGAACGGGGCACAATTTGAATTTTGAAGTTATCTTTTCCGTAGAGGAACTTGAATTTGGCTAATTGGTTGAGTAAAGTGAATCACGTTTTGGAAAACTCTTTTGACGCGAGGTGTTTTTGGCAGTAACAAAGTATCTTTGCTGACACATTACTGTACATCAATTCTTAAAGTCTGTGTGAGTTGCCCTTTTCAAACCAGTTTACTTATAAAATATGATGCGTCTTAAAGTAAAATTGTGTATTCGACAAGAAAATAGGGCAGCAATTGATTGCACTGTGAAAAGTGGCTGTTATATATGAAAATGAAGTCAGATATGAATGTTAGTTTGCCAAAACAATATCTAAATAGTTATTTTTTGGCCCTTTAAAAATAAAGGTTCCAAAAGGGGGTTTCCAGAGTCAAGCCATAGAAGAATCTAAAGAACCTTTCAGTGAACAGTTCTTAAAAGAACCATTTTTTCTTAGTGTGGGGAACATTTTAAAATGATATATTTAGCATTATAACATGGTCTGTCTGAAAAGTGTGAAATAAAACCGTTAATGTAAGCCTAAACTTGACTTAAACTGTAAACTTGTCCCTAAAATCTGATTGGTTAATTGGTGGTTAATTGGAATCTTGTACTTGGTGAAATCACATTTACCGGCAAATGACCAAGGTATAAGCGGGATTATCCGGCTAGCTGTGCATTAAACAATTTGGATTATCCCTTACATATACCTGCTTCATTTTTTAAATTAGATTTCCTTTTCTTTAGCGACACTTTTATGTCATTGACCTCTTATCCAATAGCCCACGTGGCCAACATGACATCAGCGGAAACACAAAGTTGTGTTTAGAGAAAAAACAAGTGATTACAATTTTCAGTGAAATAACAATCACTGATGAATTGTTTACAATAACACCAGAAAAATGAATTAAGAGAATTGGTGGGGTCCTTATTAATATCACATTCACTCTACAATGCATTCATTCATTCTCTCTGTAGAGTTTAAACCACTGTTTGTAATGACAGCATCTCTTCATTATCTTCCCAACGAGTCACTTGTGTCTTGAGCTCAACGCACAGCCATATACGAGAACATGCTTTTACCTCAATAATTCATAATCGAGGAGGGATGCTGAATAATTGAACTGAACTTGAAGGCTTTTTTGCACAGTGAAGCTTTTACATTGGGCTTGATGTATCTTGAAGAGAGAGAGAAAGAGGGGGAGGGGGAGGGGGGGGGGGCATAATCCTAAGCTGTGTTTTCACCGCTTGTCTCATTGATCAATAATTTAGCGAGACCCTCTGACTGGGACCAACACTCTAAAAAGACTCTAAACTAGTCAATGACACAAACCGGTTTGCCCCCTTCCAGAAATCCCTTTCCGCACTCCTTAATCCACCATTACCTCATATTGCGAAAAGACACGGTTGAATTCTGCAAAAAAATGGAACTCAGTCTCCACAGTTCTAGGAAATACTGAGGCAATATTACAGTAAGTGCCTTTCATCTAGGAAATGAGGATTGCTGGTGGAAAAAATTGCATGGCCAATAAGAAGCAATGTGGGCATTGCAGGGCAGCCATGCTCACGTCCTCCCAGTGCCAAAGGGGCTGATGGGAAAAAGAGCACACTCAGGGCGGTGCATCATCACACAAGCAAACTCCTGAGCTCTAGCCCCACTTGCCGAACCATCATCAAAGGCTGCAGAACATAAAGAAACTGCCCCGTCGACTCTGATCTCGGGTTGTTAAGGAACGGCAAGTGACTAATTAACACAAAAGAAATGAGCGGGTGCCTGCGGAGCATTAGGCTGAAATGAGGGACGCTTGAATGTACCTGGAGAGTACATGAATTCATAAAAATGTGCAGAGGCCTGGTGGAACCAAGTTTAAACGGTATGCAGATGCACTTTTGGGAGCGTTGAATCAAATCCTGGATACTGAAGTTCCGGAGGCAATTTGAGGACATCGATTGCGCTTCCTCTGATCTCGGTTTGCAGACAAACAGGCATGGGCATCGCAGAGGGTGTTAGAAATGAATACTTCAACCAGACATGATCTTGAAACTTGATTCATTTGTACTCTCCCCAAGTCCTTCAATGCCAAAAAAAAAGTACATATTACAGAAAAAACATACTTATGTGCATGTTATGTTTTTGGACACTTAATTGCACAAGTAAAGATGTTGCTGCCTTTTTAAGTACAATCAACTTGGATGTTTAAGTAATTTCAACTTAAATTACATTCAAATAGTTGAATCTTGTATAACTTGTTATTAAATGTTGAAAATTGCTTGACTTATTTGAAGAGTTAAAGCAATGTAAAAACATATGTTGTCATAACTTATTGATCATATAATTTTATACAGTGTAGCTTAAATTTATATTAAATTAAAATAGCTGGATTTTAGTGCTTTTGCATTTACAGGGATAGTTCACCCAAAAATGAAAGTTCTGCCATCATTTACTCACCCTCAAGTTGTTACAAACCTGTATGAATTTCTTTGTATTAAGATATTTTTAAGACTATGTGTAACCATACTGTAAAACTTGAAGTAAAACCAATTGCTCTACCCGATACAGGAAGACATGGAGAGTGCTTCAGTCTACTGGAGAGCACGTGCCATGGGGCCTAAGACATGGATCGTTTGTTATTCCCGCCTGGCCTGTGGGATTACTCAAACATTGTTCAAAGAGCAAACCAAGACAAGCAAAATGCCCGAGGTTATGAGCAACCGTCACCACTGAGAATCTGAATACGACAATATCTCCCCCATTTAGAGGTCAAGCTGGGCTTTGTCTGATATGATTTATGATACAGAAGCTCACCTAGGACTGTTGAGGAAAATACGTGTCACCCTGTGTTGCTTGGTTAGAAAAACACCATCTGATCGCTGGTGATAGATGGATCTGTTGTGGAGAAGAAGACGGGCACAACGTGTCCGAGGCAGCGGTGGTTAATCTTCATCTGCGGTCAGAGGTTCCTTGTGTCTCCTCAAGTTCATGTTTTCCTGTATTGATTAAAGCCTGCTGAAAGAGAGCTGGTGTTTTAAGGGGAAAAAGTTCTTTGTGATGAGTTTCTCAACTGACTTACTGTACCTCCATTGTTCTAGTATTGGATAAATAGCACAGCGCTGTAAAATCACTAAGGAATTCTCTGTAATATCTCAATTGTTTCTCCAAGATCTCCAGTGAGATAAAATGGAGCACAAATGGAAATTTTTGTTTGGGTTTCCTGCTTTTCAGATATTTGTCCTGCAAAGAAAACCCTTCATTACAGTTCAGAGTTTCAGAGTATCCAGTTCAAGCATTTCCCAGCAAATGAACCCAGGAGTTCTTTTTGTGCTTTTTGAAAACTTACAAGAGTTTCTCAGATTTGCTATATATATTAGTATAGATATAGATATTACTATTTTACATGTAGATTTACTAACCAAAGAACTTTTCTCATCAGTTTTTACACGACCAATTCTGATCTGATGTCAATATAATATAATATAATATAATATAATATAATATAATATAATATAATATAATATAATATAATATAATAATGTTTAGATAAAGCAAAACTATAAATAAATGAAATTGTATAGTTGTATAATATAAAAATACTGTTGTATCTAAACAAGACTTTTAACTGTGATTTATGAAATTAGTGTATAATATAATATAATATTATTGTAAACATTTATACCATTTTACATGTATCATATTAAATGATAAATGTTATTGTAATATATAAATGTAATAATATTTATAAATGTATAATAATTATTACAAACTATTATCAAATTATATACAGTATTTTGTTTGTTTCCATATTTTTTTAAGGATTTATAATACAATGTATAAAGGATTTATAAAATAAATGTATAATATAATATAATAAACTGTTTATATTTGTCACATTCACCGTCTGTCTTCGTCCTGTTCACTACAGTTCCCAGAATCCTCCTTGTCTCCACACCTGAACTCACTCCCTCAATTACCCACCTGTTCATCATTATCATCAGCTGCATCACCTGTCTTGTGTTCATCTGTGTGTGTATTTAAGTTCCTGGTCTTCACTCGTCTTTTGTCGGTTATTGTTTGTGCACCAGCACACTGTCTCTTGTTTGTTTTGAGTTACTTCCTGTTAATAAACCTTTGTTATTTTGGTACTTCGCTTGGCTTGTCTCCTTCCTCAACCCGGACCTGACAGAATAACCGACCACATCATGAGCTGGGAGCTCGCTGGACAGATCGCGGCTTTGGCTCGGGATAGCCGCGATCTGTTGCAATTCGCCATTCCAGCCGAGCCTGCACTTCACGCCAGTCCAGCCGAGCCTACACTTCACGCCATTCCAGCCGAGCCTGCACTTCACGCCAGTCCAGTCGAGCCTGTACTTCACGCCAGTCCAGCCGAGCCCGCACTTCACGGCAGATCTGCCGAAGCCAAGGCAGTTTGCGTCATGCCCGCCGCGCCTGAGATTGAGAGCGTCATACCCGCCGAGCCTGAGCCAGTTGTTGGCCTAGAGCGGCCAGATCCAGTTCCGAGTCCAGTTCCGAGTCCAGCCGAGCCTGCACTTCACGCCAGATCTGCCGAAGCCAAGGCAGTTCGCGTCATGCCCGCCGAGCCTGAGACAGTTGTTGGCCCAGAGAGGCCAGATCCAGTTCCGAGTCCAGCCGAGCCCGCACTTAACGCCAGATCTGCCGAAGCCAAGGCAGTTCGCATCATGCCCGCCGAGCCTGTGACTGTTGTTGGCCCAGAGAGGCCAGATCCAGTTCCGAGTCCAGTTCCGAGTCCAGCCGAGCCCGCACTTCACGCCAGATCTGCCGAAGCCAAGGCAGTTCGCGTCATGCCCGCCGAGCCTGAGACAGTTGTTGGCCCAGAGAGGCCAGATCCAGTTCCGAGTCCAGTTCCGAGTCCAGTTCCGAGTCCAGTTCCGAGTCCAGTTCCGAGTCCAGTTCCGAGTCCAGTTCCGAGTCCAGTTCCGAGTCCAGTTCCGAGTCCAGTTCCGAGTCCAGTTCCGAGTCCAGTTCCGAGTCCAGTTCCGAGTCCAGAAGTCGCCTGCCCTGTCGAGCAAGAGCCAGAGCCAGTCTTCCCAAAGGCGTTTTCACCGCTGGTCCCGTCTAACACGGAGCCCTCTTCGCCTCTGGTCCTGCCCAGCTCAGAACCCTCTTCGCCGCTGGTCCTGCCCAGTTCAAAGACTTCTTCACCCCTGGTCCTGTCCAGCCCAGAGTCGCCTTCGCCCCCTGTCTCATCCAGTCTTGAACCAGAGCCTGATAATTTCCCCAAGAAAATTTGGGGGGGGGGGGCTATAAGTCCTCTGGGGGGACCGTGGAGGCCTCACCGACACGGTTCCCAATGCCGTCCTGGCCACCTGAAGGGTCTTCTCCGCCATGGCCGCCCGAAGGGTCCTCACCGCCATGGTCACCTGAAGGGTCTTCACCGCCATGGCCGCCCGAAGGGTCCTCACCGCCATGGTCACCTGAAGGGTCTTCACCGCCATGGCCGTCCGAAGGGCCTGCTTCGCCATGGCCACCTCCTCGTCCTGCACCACCGTGGCGGCGATACCATCCTGGAGTCTCCTGTCTGTCATCTCTCTGTTCACCCTTCGGTCACAGACTCCAGGATGCCCACCTGGGGGAGTAATGTCACATTCACCGTCTGTCTTCGTCCTGTTCACTACAGTTCCCAGAATCCTCCTTGTCTCCACACCTGAACTCACTCCCTCAATTACCCACCTGTTCATCATTATCATCAGCTGCATCACCTGTCTTGTGTTCATCTGTGTGTGTATTTAAGTTCCTGGTCTTCACTCGTCTTTTGTCGGTTATTGTTTGTGCACCAGCACACTGTCTCTTGTTTGTTTTGAGTTACTTCCTGTTGATAAACCTTTGTTATTTTGGTACTTTGCTTGGCTTGTCTCCTTCCTCAACCCGGACCTGACAATATTACATAATATTATGAAATATTAACATTTATAACATATATTACCATTATAAAATGAACAAATATAATTATAATAATAAATTGCAAAATATATTAAATTATTATAGACAGTCCCTGTGGTGTGTAAACAATGATTTAGTTTGTTTCTATATGTATTTTTATTTTTCCTATAGGGAATTTTAAAAGTGACTTCAGAGATGAAGCTGATACTTCACTGAAACACAACTGAGAAATCTCCTGAGCTATGGAGGCTCATATAAATAAAAAATTCCTCCGGGAAAATAAAACAGTCCTGGCCTGGCTGGCCTTACTCGAATAGCCATACAGATCATTCCTAAATGCTTTTGGGTTATAAAAAGTTTAAATCAAATATGTAAAAAATAGCCGATACCGAGCACACCAGACCCCCTTACACTGCTTTCCCAGCATGTTATAAACACAGAAGATGGAAGGGAATCAAAAGACAGCAAGTGTGCCACCAGCCGCCATGGGAAAGGGCCACAGCGTCTCTCCGCTCCTCTCTTATCTTTGCCTTTCCATCAGTAGAGAAAAAGACAACAGCTCAAACGTGGCGCATAGTCATGCAGGTTATATCTACGCCTGTGTTCTACAAAGACATGAAGGCAACAAGCACTTAATTTGTGGTTAGGCCTTTATAGTGAGGTGTGCTTATCCCCACAGGAGTTCATTATATCCACAGGCCTGCTTCATTGTGTTCTCCCCCCCCGACACACTCCTCTTGTGGGGTGATTTAATGCAATTCTCTCGGTAATAAACAACTGAAGTGCATGACCACAAACACGCCGCATATATTATCCTCTTGTTTTTTCCCCGCTTCTTTTTTTTTTCCTTTCTGGAAGGTTATTCTATCATGTAAATGAGTCTGTGCCAAAACATATTTTATTAACATGTTATTATTCTCGCAGAGTATCATTTGCAGTCAAGAATGTGATTTTTATTGCCCTTCAGTGGACTATTATAGATTATTTTATTACACAAACAGTGGGGCCTTTAAATATATGATGAGATGATGATTTTAAATATGATGATATTAAGACTTCAAATGGAAGGAATTCATATAAAGTCATAAAAGCATTTAAATAAAATTGTCTTTTTAGAGTCTAAGCTGTATCAACAGCCAAAAAAACACTTACTATTTAACGCAGGCAAAAATAATAAACACAATTAATATCTTTCCTAGCAAAGAAATAAAATCATATGATTTAACAGGGGGATCTCTGAAGTATTCATAAATGTCATTAAAAAAAATCTTTTTTGAATTAGGCAAAGACACTTCACATGAATAAAACTTTAACTTATAAATATCACCGTACTTTACCCAGTTGATTAATCACATTATACTTTTCTGTAATGTTATATTTGGAAATGAGGTATTATCTAATTCAATATGCACCAATTTGCATACATTTCTAGAACAGAAATATGAAAATTGGATGAAGCTGGGTTCAAAATTCTTGTTCCATGTTGTTGACATATTAGGTTTAAGGCCCGTTCGCACCAACTATACTACGATAACTATAAAAATAAATATAAAGTTCTAAAAATCTTTCTAAATATGAAAGAATAGCAGAGTTCACACCACAACTAGCGATAACGGCACAGAGAAACGATATAGTTTAAATCACTTTCTGAACTTTGGGGATGTTTTCTGTCCAGTCTGAAATACAACATTATGGAAGCAAAAAGGACCAAAATCTGCCTGGAAAAAAAAAGTATTACGCATTACAAGGAACCTATGAAAAATATTCTTCTAACAAATGTAAAAAAGTAGCTTAAACAAAGATTATTTTATTAGGTTGAGTCAGTTATTATTTTGAGTGAATGCAACAAGAATACTCTAAACATGTTGCTAACAAAAGTTGTTTTGTTGACATTATTTAGATTCTTAACATGTCCACATTTTGTCCCAACTTTCCAAATTGAGTTATCTGAACAAACAATTTTACGTAGCATTGCATCTTGAAAAAAAGTGGTAAAAATTATCATTGCTTTGCATTTACTGGGTAAATTTATGTTGTTGTCACTGTTATTTAGCTGTCATATGGTTCAGAGTTCATATTTTTACTGATTTAACATTTGTTGATCATCACCATTTGTGTTGTGTTGAGGTATATGTAAATGATTTAAAAGGCAAATAATGTTCATGCTTTGAAAATCAAACAGAACACAAGAAGAGGAAAGAACAAGGATTGTAGCCCATGCATTGCTAAATGCTGAACAATCTTTAGTTGCCTTGACAAGTATTTTTTAAGTTCAAAAGACAAAAGACTACAGCTTACTCAAAAGCATATAGCAATTAGTTGAGTTAACAAGTTTAATGTTATAGGTTGCCTTATTTTTTCAAGTTAGGTCAACTTTTTTTAACAGTATAGGGTTTATGTTGTTGGCCGTATGGGTCAATGACAAATAAGAGTGTCTAAGATAAAAGAACTTTTTAAAAGTCTCTTTGTATTCAAATTGATTTCATATGGTTTTGGTGGGAAAAAACAAGAAAAGTTTCAATTTAATGTCATGTGGCAAAAAGTATTTTAAAGAAATATATATATGAGTATAATACATCTTGATTATTTTCAAAGAAAGTTTTTAAATGTAGTTTTAAAGTTAAAAGTAGCATTGGCTTATTAATGAATTATTACTGTATAAATATTATTATGTTTTCAGGGAGGTTCACAAAAAATTATTGTCAGGGATGATGCATTTTTGTAGGCAAAACCCAAAACCGAGTTAGTATTTTATCGCTTCAGGTTCCGTTGTCCAGAAGTCAATGGTTTTCTTGAATGGACTTTTGGTTAAATGCCTGAAATAAGGTCTGTGGTGAACACAAGCTCAAGATATTTTCACATTTTATTCAGCGATATAAAATACACCAGTAATACCCCCTTGTGATTTTTTTTTTAGTTTTTACTTGTCTTGTAAAAGGCGGTTGCTAACAAGTATCTTAATACAGAGCTTGACGGGGACATTAAACGTCATCAGCTGAACTGGTGAACTCGTCTATTCACTAGTCCGCTTTCACAGCCTCATTGCTCTTGCAAACTATTATAACTCAAACTTTCAGGTGAAAATGTTTTTTAAGCAAAGACTGAAAGAGTTAGTGATGGTGACGTTGAGGTCATGCTTAGCTTTTGACTTCTGCCGATTGTATTTAGGCTTCAAAATTCATAAAAGTTGTGTTCATTTCTGAAGATTATAATCATAAGCTTTTGTTAGTCACAGACCTTATTTTCTCCAAGTGTCTAACGCACTGTACATGTACTAGAAACACACTTTATGTGAGAATACCTATGAATACTAATAGAAATGCTATTTGAATTCAAGGTTAAGACAATGAAGATGCAGTCATTGATCTGAATCTTTCTTTGTTCGCAGGCTTTGTCTGTATCTCCGATTGCCTCGGTGCACGATTTTACACACACGTACACACAGCTGCCACAAAACGGCATCTCTCACATACAGGGCTGTGTTCTTTAATGCCTCGGTTCAAGTGTTCGTTTTTTAAACCTCCGCCTTGAGCTGCGGCGACTGCAGACCATCTGTGGCAGCGGAGGGGACAACTGTTGCTAACTAAATTAGCCAGCTCCATCATCTTGATACATCAGTGGAGTACCTGGGCTCTCGATGACCTTTCCCTCTCCCTGTACCCAGCCCTCTGTCCTCGCTAATATAGATGCAAACAGAACTGGGTCAAGCTCCAGGTATAAATCTTCCTTGGCAAGGCACTGCGCTGTTTGCCAGGTCTCCACCGCGGGCACGTGTGACGGACAGAGAAAGAAAGAGAGGGAGAGACATAGAGAAAGTGGATGTGGACCAGGGCTGGAGGCACGGATGGCATCGTCACTGCCCGTGGGTGAAGAGCAGGCGGTTCGGTGCCCGAAGGCCTGCCTCCTGCTCAGCTAACAGTTGGTCTGTACCTTGTGTTTCTTCGAACGGCAGAGTGTGTTTTTATAGGAGGGCTGACCAAGCATTTATTTTCTGTGCCTAAAAAGGCAGCATGAGCTGAGTGTGTTTTTCAAGGGAAATGAAAAGAGCGCATAAAAATTACATGATTCTCAAAAAAACGTTGAGAATTTAATGGGTTCAATTACATACATATATACAAAAATAAGTACATTTCCTGTTCTTGCCTTACCCCCTCTCACTATGGTAAGTCTACAACAATATTACAAGTTTTAAAATAATAATAATAATATGATCATAATCTATTTTCAGAGCTGCTCTATTTGAAATGGGATATTTAAAATGTTTGTCATTTAAGTTTGTAAACAGAGAAAAGAAGGTCAGCTAATATGATGGAAAGGGTATGGCTGCAGTCTGGAGATCTCCAAATTGGGGTGAGATCTCCAAAACTGGCGTGGTTTAAACTCAACCCCGCAGCCAATCTTAAAAAAACAATATCATTGGTCATGTCAATGACAGTGATGATTTCCTACACAATGCTAAAACAAATGCTAACCCTTAACCCTACACTACAGCCCAATTTCGTTTATAACTCCCCAACCAGACCACACCGAATAATGAAACCTTTTTAGTTGCACCCAGCGTCACTTATGGAAGCTTGTTTCCGCCACAGAATAAAAAAAGAAAATGGTAATTGCGACTTTTTATCTCACAATTTGGACTTTTTTTCTCACAATTCCAAGTTTACATCTCGCAATTCTGACTTTTTATCCGAACTGCGTGATATAAAGTCACAATTGCTAGTTATAAAGTCAGAATTGCGTGATATAAACTCGCAATTTCGAGAAATAAACTTGCAATTCTGACTTTTTTTCTCAGAACTGCATGTTTATATCTTACAATTCTGACTTTATAACATGCAATTGGGAGATATACAGTCAGAATTGCATGATATAAAGTCACAATTGCGTGTTATAAAGTCAGAATTGCGAGATATAAACTCACAATTGCGAGGAAAAAGGCAGAGTTGCGAGATATAAACTCACAATTGCGAGGAAAAAGGCAGAATTGCGAGATATAAACTCACAATTGCGTTGTTACGTACTGCTCCGAGACACGAAGGTTGAGGATCCAAATGCAGTTTATTTAAAGTGTTATTCAGAATCGTAATCAAAATCCAGGCAAAGGTCATACACAGGCAGGCAATCCAACAAACAGACAAATCCAGAGGGTGAGGCAGAAACAGGAAAACCAGGACACGGGCAGAGATCAAGAACCAGGAATAACAATGACAACAAGGAAATGCTCAGAGATGCAGTGCTACACATACAAGACTTCGCGGTGAGTGAATGAATGAACATGGTATAAATAGACAGGCTAACAGGAGGATGAGACAGGTGAATGCAATCAGTGAATGAGGTACAGGTGAATGTGATCAGTGATGAGTGATGAGTCCAGGCAGTGAGTTATGGGAAATGTAGTTTGTGAGTGATTAGGAGAGTCTAGTGTGGAGTGCCCTCTGGTGGCTCTCAAGGGCACTCCAGCTGGTGATCGTTACATAGCCCCCCCTCTAAGGAGCGGATTCCAGACGCTCCTAAGATTGTCCAGGAGGGAGGTGGAGCGGAGGCGGACCCGGGGGCGGGATGGAGGGCCAGGCCCGTGGAGCGGCAGAGGACCTGGAGACTGCAGCAGGATGGGAGGCCAGGGCGGATCAGGCTGTGCAGGCGACCAGGGTGGAGCAGGCTGTGCAGGCGACCAGGGGGGAGACAACCCTTCGGGCGGCCAGGGAGGAGACGAACCTTCGGGCGACCAGGGCGGAGTCAACAGTCCATCGGACGACCAAGGCAGAGACAACAGTCCGTTGGGCGACCAGAGCGGAGACTTTCCCTCGGGCAGCCACGGCGGTGGAGACCTCTGGGGCGGCCACGGCGGTGAAGACCCCTCGGGCGGCCACGGCGGTGAAGACCCCTCGGGCGGCCACGGCGGTGAAGACCCCTCGGGCGGCCACGGCGGTGAAGACCCCTCGGGCGGCCACGGCGGTGAAGACCCCTCGGGCGGCCACGGCGGTGAAGACCCCTCGGGCGGCCACGGCGGTGAAGACCCCTCGGGCGGCCACGGCGGTGAAGACCCCTCGGGCGGCCACGGCGGTGAAGACCCCTCGGGCGGCCACGGCGGTGAAGACCCCTCGGGCGGCCACGGCGATGAAACTGGAACAGACACCAACGGCTCAGGAACTGGAACTGGCACCAACTGCTCAGGCACTGGAACTGGTACCACCGGAACTGGCACTGGAACCACCGACTCAGGTTCAGGAACAGACACAGACACTGGCTCCGGCTCAGGAACTGGAACAGACACAGACACTGGCTCCGGCTCAGGAACTGGAACAGACACAGACACTGGCTCCGGCTCAGGAACTGGAACAGACACCGGCTCAGGGAAAGGCATGTCGGCGGCCATCTCTGCTGAGGGTAACTCTGCTGAGGACACTGGCTCGGCGGAGACCATCTTGTCCCGAGACACTTGCTCGGTGGCGGCGACCATCTTGTCCGGAGACACTTGTTCAGCGGCGGTGGCCATCTTGTCCGAAGACACAGGCGTGTAGTTGGCCATCTTGTCCGAAGACACAGGCGTGGAGTCGGCCATCTTGTCCGAAGACACAGGCGTGGAGTCGGCCATCTTGTCCGAAGACACAGGCGTGGAGTCGGCCATCTTGTCCGAAGACACAGGCGTGGAGTCGGCCATCTTGTCCGAAGACACAGGCGTGGAGTCGGCCATCTTGTCCGAAGACACAGGCGTGGAGTCGGCCATCTTGTCCGAAGACACAGGCGTGGAGTCGGCCATCTTGTCCGAAGACACAGGCGAGGAGAGAAGAGGAACAGATTCAGGCTCAGTAGGACGAGACTCCTGATGGGCAGACGTTACGTGAACAGTCTCTGGATCGGCAAAAGTGACGTGAACAGTCTCTGGATCGGCAGAAGTGACGTGAACAGTCTCTGGATCGGCAGACGTGACCAGCAGCAGCGAGGGCTTTGAGCTGGGTAGGACCAGCAATGAAGAGGGCTCTGAACTGGACGGAACCAGCGGCGAAGAGGGCTTTGAGCTGGGCAGGACCAGCGGCGAAGAGGGCTTTGAGCTGGGTAGGACCAGCGGCGAAGAGGGCTTTGAGCTGGGCAGGACCAGCGGCGAAGAGGGCTTTGAGCTGGGCAGGACCAGCGGCGAAGAGGGCTCTGAACTGGACGGAACCAGCGGTGAAGAGGGCTCTGAACTGGACGGAACCAGCGGTGAAGAAGGCTCTGTGCTGGACGGGACCAGCGGTGAAGGCTCCGTGCTGGACGGGACCAGCGGTGAAAAGGGCTCTGGATCGGTGGGCATGTCGCTTGCTGTCTCAGGGGCGGCGGGCACGACGCATACTGCCTTGGCTTCGGCAGATCTGGCGTGAAGTGCGGGCTCGGCTGGACTGACGTGAAGCTCTGGCTCGGCAGGACTGACGTGAAGCTCTGGCTTAGGTATTACTGTGAGCTTGCAGGGCTCCACATCCGTAAAGCCCACAGTAAATGATGAGCTGCTCAGCAAAAGGGCAAGGTCTATATATTGTACTAGAGTCCAGTGAGGGGTATTGTCAGGCATGAGGTAATTAAGAATGTCATTAAGTCCATGGTGAAAAATGTCCTTTAAGACAGCATCATTAAAGTTAACCCCATGGCTAAGCTTACAAAATTCCTTGACAAAATCCTCAATTGGACGGTTACCTTGGTGGAGGTTGAAGAGACAAACTGCTGGATCCATGTTGGCGAAGTCTTCTGTTACGTACTGCTCCGAGACACGAAGGTTGAGGATCCAAATGCAGTTTATTTAAAGTGTTATTCAGAATCGTAATCAAAATCCAGGCAAAGGTCATACACAGGCAGGCAATCCAACAAACAGACAAATCCAGAGGGTGAGGCAGAAACAGGAAAACCAGGACACGGGCAGAGATCAAGAACCAGGAATAACAATGACAACAAGGAAATGCTCAGAGATGCAGTGCTACACATACAAGACTTCGCGGTGAGTGAATGAATGAACATGGTATAAATAGACAGGCTAACAGGAGGATGAGACAGGTGAATGCAATCAGTGAATGAGGTACAGGTGAATGTGATCAGTGATGAGTGATGAGTCCAGGCAGTGAGTTATGGGAAATGTAGTTTGTGAGTGATTAGGAGAGTCTAGTGTGGAGTGCCCTCTGGTGGCTCTCAAGGGCACTCCAGCTGGTGATCGTTACATGCGTGTTATAAAGTCAGAATTGCGAGATATAAACTCACAATTGCGAGGAAAAAGGCAGAGTTGCAAGTTTTTTTCTCGCAATTACGAGTTTATATCTCACAATTCTGACTTTATAGGACACAAATGTGAGTTTATATGCTAAAACAAATACTAACCCTTCAGCCGTAACTCCCCAACCGGACCTCGCCGAACAATGAAACCTTTTTACTTGCACCCAGCGTCACTTATGGAAGCTTGTTTCCGCCACAGAATAAAAAATTAAAAAGGTAATTGTGACTTTTTATCTCCCAATTCGAACTTTTTTTCTCAGAATTGCGAGTTTTCATCTTGCAATTCTGAATCTCTGTCTCAGAATTGCGTGATATAAACTCGCAATTGTGTGTTATAAAGTCAGAATTGTGAGATATAAACTCGCAATTCCGAGTTATAAAGTCCAATTCTAAGGAAAAAATACTTTTTTTCTCAGAATTGCATGTTTATATCTCGCAATTCTGACTTTATAACATGCAATTGGCAGATACGTATAAAGTCATAAATGCATGATATAAAGTCGCAATTGCATGTTATAAAGTCAGAATTGTGAGATATAAACATGCAGTTCAGAAAAGTCAGTCTTTTTTCCCTTAGAATTGGACTTTATAACTTGCAATTGCGAGTTTATATCTCAAAATTCTGAGAAAATATGTCAGAATTGCGAGATATAAACTTGCAATTGCGAGAAAAAAAGTCAGAATTGGAAGAAATATCTTGCAATTCTGACTTTATAACACACAATTGCGACTTCATATCTCGCAATTTTGACTTTATAACACACAATTGCGACTTCATATCTCGCAATTCTCAGAATTGTAAACTCACAATTGTGAGATGAAAAGTTGCGATTATCTTTTAAAATGTTTTATTCTGTGGCGAAAACAAGCTTCCATAGTCACTTCCCCAGTGTGCCCCCTCCTACATCGCGAATCTCGCAACCCTCGCAATGCCACCGACCACATCAGTTCATCTTTCAGCGAGAAACAGTTTCATTTAAAAAAAAATTGTTTGAAATGTAAGTCAACGACATTTGGCGGAAGCGAAAGTCTTTGCGTGTGGAGACTCCACCCCTTTTGGAGGTACCGCCCACCTTTTCAAGATAACATTTTTCGTGACAATTTGGTTCCTATTTCTGAGGTGTTGTGCTGGGTAGCACCGCCTACTCTGAAACCTCATTGGTTTACAATCTCATTCCTCATTAAATTTCAAATAAAATGTGATTGGCTGTGATTTTGTCATGTTGCGTAGCAGTTTAGAGTTTAGTATTGGATTGACATATTGTTCGATGCTGGAAACTTTGCATCATGCCTAGTTATGAAACTATGTTGTGCTTACACTGAGGAAGTTACCAGCTTTAATGGGTTCAGCAGCTTCAATGGCATTACATGGTCATGAAATGTAAGTTTCACTTCTCAAATTTGACTTTAAATAATGACTTTGTGAGATATTTAAAAGTTTTCAAACATGAGAGAACAAAGCAAAAAGCTTTGATCTTCATTACACTGACAAGCATTCTCTTGGTTTTGAATGGAGTTGCACCCTCACAGAGTTTTTAGGCATAATTAAGTTACGTTTAAACCACCTTGAGCAAAGGACAGTCGTTTTATGGCCATCATGTCACAGCGGTGACATACCGTCTGTGTAAAATTAAATCCTCACTTCAACATTACATCTGAGTGAAATCATAACTCATGTTTGAAAGAACACAGGCCTAAAATACAGTCCTAATCAATTTCACAGCTGCCTTCTGGCACTGCACAGGTAATGAGCAAGAAGTGGCTACAAATCCAAACCCTGACAAAACCATGAGTGACTAGCAACTCTTGTTTTGTAAAATCGGAGAAGCTTTATTGCCTTAACGTCTGTTGGAGCTACGCTCACTCAATATTTACAGCCGGGTGCAGAACTGATGACATGATTTAAATGGACGTTTGCTGAGGCACTTTTTTATGCGAAGGCTTTTAGGAGCTGTCTTTTTCACGGCAGCGACGGACCGTTCCATTGCACCATTCCACAGGGGTGTTGTTTGGAGAGATTTCAGGGAATAGTGCCATTTTACCCAGACAGAACAATTCCACAGGCTGCCATTAGCCTCATGCTCCAACGTACACACACCTGCGGCTGATATGTTCTTTCCTTTGAGCCTCTTTTCTTACGTAATATATAACTGGCCCTTGGGTGCTGTGAGGTCATTTGTGCTGAAAGCTCACTATCCATACTTGTGTTGCTGTGTTTCTCCGCTAGCTCCTAACACAAAACTTGTCATTTTGAGATACTTTAACTCTGTCAGAACAAAGGTTAATAAGTGACCTACTGACTAAAGGTAGCAAGTTAAAGGTAGGGGAAGCAATTTTTTAACACTTAAACACTTTTTGTAATACTGCAGTGAAATCTCTTCACATCCTGATAGCAATCAACAATAGAAGTGGTCTAAATATTAAAACATGTACATATATCTTCTATGGAAGTCTCAGGACCACATTTTTTTTGTCTTACCTGCCTGTCAACATATATATTTCCATACCACAGCGCACCTGCTCACGCAGTCATCAGTGACCAGAGGCGAGCTAAACAGATGACGACAGCGCTGTGACGTAGAAGTCATTAGTAAACATTGCAAGATGGCTATGAATGAACACCAGTTGTTTGAAACGGCTTTGGCCGCTACAATGAACGAGTTAGACTTGGCTTTTTATCTAAAAGAGGAACAGAAGACGGCACTCAAATCGTTCCTTTGCAAGAAGGACGTTTTTGCTGTTTTGCCGACCATATACGAGTGTCTAATCTACCAATTAGCTCCGCTGGTAGCTAAGCGTATGGGGCTCTGGATACGTCACCCTGTGTATTGTTGTGATTGGTCGTAGTGTTATCCAATTGCGTGCAGTGAGATTTTCAAATGCATGCTTGGTGCAATGCCACCCCTCGAGCTGGCCGATTTTCATTACTCAGTGCCAGACCCTTAATCTTTCGGATCTGGGTCTGGATTTCCAGGCTATTCCTGACCTTGCCTGATGGTCTGTGCTCAACTGCGCGTTCATGAGACAGCACCGCAGTTCACTCCGACTCGCCCAGAAAAACACACAATTTGCGAGAAATCAAGATTAACAAAAATACAACACAAAATGTAATCTTCTTTCTCTGAGGTGAATATACCTGTTGTGTTGTGTTTGACATAAGTAGTTTTCGCGCTCACATCTTTCAACTGTCATTCTGACTGTCATCTGACAAACGGAGTTCCGATCCAAATATTTAACTCAGTGAAGAAAGTTCCTTGACACTTTTTGGGGGGATTTCTAGGCGTTGTATTTGTATTTACTTAACGAATGAATTAAATAATGAATGAATCACTTGGCCTAGCCTACTACAGAATGCTATGGAGAAAGAGTTACTGATCGACTGCATGGACTTCATCTTCATTTGTTGACTCCTTTCTTGTTACAACTTACACGGCACATCGCGGAATCGTGGGACTACGGGACCCGCGCTGTATTTTTTTTGACCGCCCACTCCCGCCTGCTGCAAAGGTAAAACCGCACACTCCCGTGAGATTTGCGTTGGGACCCGTTGGACCCCAATCCCAATGCAGCCCTCTACTTTGTAGACTCTGCTGTGTGCGTTCATGTGATGTGTTTTGATGGAGGCGTGACTTTGGAGATCTAATGCTTTCAAAGCTAGCTTGCTATTTCTAGCCTCTCCGAAATCGCCTAAGAGACTGCATGTGTTCTTTAGCAAAATGCTACGTAATGCTGCATGCTATATAACTTTCTTCATGCCATTGCTAGTTTCTAATATGGATTGTTTTATATGGATATCTGAAGTTAAAAGCCATCAGTTGCAGAAAAAGTTTTTAGAAAATAACTTGATTTTTGGGGCTAATTCATTCATAGAACCAACTTCAGCAATAACCTCCACCAAACATGTGCTGTAGCGGATTAGCAGATTAGCACACCATTTTTAAAAAGATTCCACCTTACAAAACTCAAAAAATACAAAACTATTTTGGGGATTCCTTGTGAGAAGGCTCATTTCGGGTCGCCCTAGACCTCAACAGCGCATAAGAGTTATGCCGCGTTCCAGGCAACCTGTAACCCGTGTTTTTCCAACCTTATACCCGTGAAAGTGCACTGGAACGGCAGTCAAACCCATGACTTCCCACCCGTGAACTCGTACTAGATCGATGTATCGCAGTTACGAGTTGGAAAAACACGGGTTACAGGTTGCCTGGAACGCGGCATTAATGGTGGTGATGAAGTCATGTGACCAAAGTGTAGTGCGTTTATTGCCTACTTCTAGCTTTTTACTTTTGGCGATTGTATTTAGACTTCAAAGGTTGTGTTCATTTGTTAAGATTATCAAGATGAACAAAACATGAAAGAATCATAAACTTTCATTGGTTACAGATCTTATTTTCTATAATAATCCTCTGGAAAAATCCTATTGTCCTACAAAAATACGTCATCACTGCGGGACTCTATAGGGTTACATTTTGTTTCGGACCCTATTGAGAGCAAACAAGGTTTTTCAAAATTTCTTATAGATAAAAACTCTAATAAAATAAAAATAAAAAATAAACTCTTAGAATAGCATAAGGGCAGAAAAAAAGGAAAGAACCAATGCTTCCAAACCAAAGTACTGCAACTTTCTGTCGCAATCAACAAACTGAAGCCAACAAGACAATTGGTCTTAAAACACAGCAAAACAATCATATTCTTGAACCTGTATTTTGACAACTAAAACAACCCTTTTTAATGTATTTTTTTTATTTATTTAAAGGAACAGTTTGTCAATCAGTCAATCAATCAATCAATCAATCATCATTTTCCACACTCATATGACTTCTGCATAATACAAAAAGAAATTTTTAAGGATTCCCATTCTTTTATTTATGTAATTACAAAATGGTGCAAGCTTTCAAGTCAGTGAGTCAGCAAGATCCAAATCAGTCTGATTCGCAAATAATTAATCTAGGCTGCGTCCGAAATACTGAAAGATGCTGCCTTCAGAGGATGGCATCAAGGGCACGTCCAGATCCAAAGTTGGCTTCACTTCCTGTCTCCTGAGATACCTTCATCTGATTGATTTTTGAAGGCAGCACAGACGTATCCATCGCTGCCTTTGATATCCCACAATCCTGTGCTTTCCAGTCTGTGACAGTTGTCCAAGAAAAATAAAGATGGCATCTGAAAGTTGAGGTTGATGTTCAGTTTGTGTGTAAATGTACGTTTTTGACCAACGTTTTTCACTGTAGAAAAGACGTCATTTTTATTTTTCTAGCTCAACTGTGATTTCTAGAAAGAAATTACTATTGTAGTACTTAAATATTCGCTTAAGAAAATAGAGCGAGCTTTGGTGATAACTGTGTAGATCATTAAAGGTAGGGTAGAAAAAAAACTTTTTTTCAAATTTGTTTAAACTGTCTTTATATACCAATACATAATTAAAATGTAAGTGCTCTGAAAAAGAGAGTTTAAAAATCGAGTGACTGTAGACCTTTTAATCTGCAATAAACACAGCTCATTATTTCCATCCGGGACGAAACAATTGATTGGTTTGGGCGACTGTCACTCTCTCTCGCAACCATGGCTACCACCACTGTTGCTAGATCTGCCCATATGCGCGCGCACCCGTTTGATTTGAGGGGAGTGCAAGAGAGGCACGGAACCTACGAAGAGTAAAATTATGGCAGAGAGAAAGAGCATTCAAAATTCAAAGCACCTGCATATGCAGTCAGCGAAGGCAAACAAGGCAAAAACTACTTCCTCGGACCCTGGTTGCCCGCACTCTTGAACGACCTCCTCTGCTTCGCCCTCGACCCCGGACCTGTCCTTGAACCGACGATGCGGTACTTGTCACCGGAGTGTAACGTTAGTCCTCATCGACAGAGTCAACAATGTTTTCATCATGTAAACTCTTACATGCAAAACACCGTATGTTATGACTCTTACACGAAATTCACCTTCATCACAGTTTAACTGATGGTAATGGAAAAACGTGTATCAATGCAACCTGTTTTTAGCTTTGCCTTATGAATATAGCTCGTTACCTATAGCCTAAATATAGCTCGTTACCGAATCAAACAAAATATATTTTAAACTTTACCAGTATCGATATGCTAGCTTGATAGTGAGTACTAAAAGCCATCTTATTTGTTTATATTTCTAGTGATAAAGTTAGGTATTTTATTACATGTGATTCTGACATGATGTCACTGCATGCACTGCGCTCCTTCCTCTGCACTCGTCTCAGGTAAATAAATGCGTCTTCCTGAGCCTGAGCATTTGGCGTCGCGCGTTCATGTGTTTTGGGGGCGTGGCTTTGGAAGGAGCCCAGAAGGGAGGGGGTGGAGTGAATGGAAATAATTAGCTGTGTTTACAACAGTCGTGAGAGGTCTACAGACACTCGATTTGTATACTCTCTTTTTCAGAGTACTTATATTTTAATTATGTATTGGTATATAAAGACAGTTTAAACAAATTTGGAATGTTTTTTTTTTAGAAAAATCCTACCTACTACCCTACCTTTAAACCGTTACGCTGCTTCCAAAGTCTGTCCGAAATCAGTGCCTGAAAAGGCAACAAGTCAAGTTTCGGATGCAGGGATTGGTTTTGTGAACTATATGAACTGACTCGAAAAGATTTGACTCAATAGAACTATTTGTTCATAAATCAGGCATCGCTACTGCCCAGCAAACAATAGCTGTCATTTCACCATCTAGGTTAACTATAGCCCCGATATAGCTATGAGTAGCCTAACCCTCTAGCCAAAATAACCTTGAATTTGGTTACATGTTGTTTTTGCCAAAGTAACTTGCGAAATGTATGATATTCCATCATGTAAGCAAAGTCAACAGTGATTACAAGGTGTTTAGTTTCATTTCTTTGACATGTTCTATGTGTAGCCTTTGCGTCTATTCTTGTTAGACGTCAATAAAAATTTTACTTATAGCCCAAATTTTGCCTTGTTTTAGCCTAGACGTCTGGGCTGTGTTTGAACGTCTATTAGACGTCTTTTAAACACAAAATTGCTTGCTGCGTTGTGTCAAGGAACAAATATTGAACTTAAATTTGGTTTGTTACTTACATAAAGCTGTCTAAATGACTTCAGAGGACTTGAAATACAGTGAATACAAGTCACGCCTTTATGGTGTTTTTGCATTCTTTTTAAATTTTTACAGCCTCAGCCCTTGTTCATTATAATTGCATGGAAAATAGGCTTCATATTTTCTCCTCTGGTGTCCCACAGATGAAAGGAAGTCAAAGAGAACAACATGAGGGTGAGTAAATGATAAAACTTTCATTTTTGGGTGATCTATTTCTTTAAGTAATTGATAATATTTCATATTTTGGACCAAACAATTGTAGCAAAGTTTGAAATGAAAAATTATGCACAATAATTGGGTTGAAACAGGATGATGTGAAGAAATGCTGCTCTCGCATTTACATCATTTACTCGCATAAAAAATCTCTAAAATGCATCAAAAAGCCAAAAAATGAAAGAGAATTCAAAATAAATCCTATTGATAAGGCGCACTTTCTCCTTCAAGATGTTTCACATACTTCAAAACAACGACATTTACTGGAAGTGCCAGAAGACAAACTGCAGTACAGTACAAACAGATGAAACGAATGATTATGGAGAAGATTTCCCCACAGCGAAGGCTGAGTACCAGAGGAGTTTGTGAACTGGGGTTTTGGTTCCTCCTTTGCTCTGATCTTAAACCTGTTTTTGTGATGAGATACCTGATGCTACATTTTCAAAACTCTGGTCCAAGATCAGCATAAAAAGACAACCACCCTGGGGCCTCTAGCAAGGACTAAAAAATACACCTGCTCGAGCGCATGCATCAGGCTCGCAGATAAATCGCGGTCTCTCCGGCCTCCAGGTGCTCTCGCTAGTCGGAGCGATATTTCCTGCTCAGTTCCTCACAGCGCTGTGGCACTGCCCCGGGATGCAGCAAGACTAAATGAAACACGGACACTGTACAAGTTTCCAATCAAAATTTCCATAATTCATTTCCACGCCTTTTTTTTTTTTTTTTTTTTCCTGGAGTGCATATTGGAGGGAGGGAGAAGGAAACCCCTAGCACACTCTCTCAGGGAATAGGAATCCATGGGCTGTCGGAAGAAGCTATACCGGGCATCAAAGGAATGCTCTGACATATTCGGACACTGAAATATGTTCTGCCCCAAATGATGTATAAAGGACTGAAAGACAAAAATAAACTGGAAATACAAGAAATGTTGACACTTGATCAATGTGAAGTTATCCAGATTTAAGAATATCTTAACTGGTTGATGATGATTTGCACTGATTTAAAGCTGATTTTTACTGATTTTTCACTGATTTTTAGTTTTTTCTGATGATATGATTCCAAAATAAAGGTTAATTCTGAATGAGCATTTTCAGTTCCGTTTTACTTATCCAGAATTTTTCGGATTCAATCAAGACCTTTCATTTCAGTCATCTACCAATCGGTATGAAGTGATGGACCAAACTAGCTGTCTTTGAATGAAATCCTCCACAGCTTGCCAGAGCATCCGCTGCGATTCTGAACGCTGTACATTTCAAAGCTACTTCCTCACAGTTGTTTCTTACCTTATCAATAAATAACATCTCGCTCCTTTCCTCCTTTCCCACTCTCTCTTTATATTTACCTCACTGGCTCGTTGGCTTCTTCAAGTCTTTTAGAACCCATTGGATGTCTAGGGGCTGCTATAAAGAGCAGTAGCTATTCTCTTTGTCTGTACAGTTAAACGTTTCCCGGCAGTTTGGTTTGTGTTCCCCCCCCCAAAGCTCTCCATAGAACCTTTTTTTTTTTTCGGAATAGGTCCCAAAACGACTGGCCAAGCAGATAAACACGTTTGATCAGGACTACTTTGTTGTTTACTTTGTATATTTCTAAAAGAGACAAAAGGCCTCAGACTCAGGCAACCACCCATAAAGCACGTTGCATGTTGCTATGGAGATGCGATTAAAGTTTAACCGCGCTCTCGCGCCAGACTTTCTGATCCCTCATCTTCGCCGCACTTCCACCTTTAAATTGTTTATGTCTCCTTTACATATCATTTATTATACATTTTATTGACGGTTTTGTCAAAGAGCTTTTAATTCGAACTGGCAAAGGAGTGCATTTTGGAAGCCGCAACAAACCAGAAACGAAGCCAACTTGTAATCCAAGCACGAGAGTAAAACGTTCCTCCCGCTGTCTCTATCTTTCCACCCTCTCTCTCTCTCTCTCTCCTCCGTTGAAAGGGCCCGGACACCAGGTGCTCATGTAGATGTAGAGCATTTTTCCCTGTGGCGTGATAAATTGGTCCACATAAAGAGGGTATTCATCCAAAAAACTACAGTCTGCCTCTCAGAGTCCTGCGTGAAGAAAAACAGACAGAAAAGCAACGGATATCGCGTAAGTATAAGATATCTGCCGCACTGCTAACAGGTTGAAAATTCTGTCATCACTTAATCACCCTTTTAGTTTCCAAACCTCTATTACTTTCTTTCTTCTGTGAAACAAAGATATTTTGATGAAAGTTTGAAGTAGTTTTGTGCATACAATGAAAGTCAATGGGGTCCAAAACAACTTCCTTTGTGTTTTCGCAAAAGTCGTAAAAGTTTGGAGCAATGAAGGTGAGTAAATTATGACAGAACTCCTTTTTGGGCGAACTAACCCTTTTCAGTCCATTACATGGTTTTTAGTCCATGTCTATTAGCTTTTAGGCATTTTATGCCACTGGACTCATAACAGTTAAAAAAAAAAAAATCTTTTAGTAGAAATACACACATTAATATGCAAACTTCTGAGAAAAACAGGCCAAAAATATAGACTTGAATAATAATAATAATAATAATTAGTAGTAGTATATATATATATATATATATATATATATATATATATATATATATATAGGCCTACTTTTTTTTTTTTTTTTTTACATAGCCTATTGTTTATTGCATATTTTGCCCTGTTTTCTCAGGAAGTGTGTTCATATATTACAGTAATAATAATTATAATAATAATTACTTACTGTTTTTTTATATTTTATATGTAGTTATGTATTTTATATATTGCCATTTTGTCTCAGAAGTGTGTATATTACAATAATAATAATAATAATAATAATAATTAGTTGTAGTAGTAGTAGTTGTTGTACTAGTAGTAGTATTTTAAGTCTATATTAGTCTGCATATTAATAATAATATAATAAAATAGACTGAGGGCGATTGGCTTATTCTGCCCCACTGTTGTGTGTCTGTACATGTGAAGATCTCTCTTGGATTAAATATTTACAACCACAATACAGCAGTGACAGCAAACATCACTTCTGCTCTTGAAAGGTCTGCTCTTCTCAAATGTCCCTCCTTTGAGTCCATTCACCAGAATCCTGCTCGCCGAAGCACTTTTCTGCACTGGATTACAAAGATGGTGTCGCTGCATGTTCGACAATATCGGCACAATACTCAGTATGACAAAAAAAAAAAAAAAAAAAAAAAAAGAGTTTACTTTCAGCCGAGGAGGAAGAAGACGAAGAAAAAAAGCAGAATCCTCAGTGGGAGATATCGCCTGAGGTAAGACACAGGTGGATGAAGCCAGGAGCAGGGTCACGGTAAAGATTTATATTATGTGCAAAGTAAAGAACAAGAAGAAAAATGGCCGTCCGTGGAGCATTGCAGTGAAGCGAGTGAACCAGCTGTTCACGAAGCGCAGGGGGAAGTGGTCAGGTAAGACAGAGGCGTGGAAATAATAATCACAAGCCCATCTGCTGACCTGAGACTGCATGGCCCCAGGGCCCAAGGCACACCGCCCTCCGTATGGAGCTCATCGCCCCTACACAGGCACCGTATTCAGCCCAGGCAGGGGCGCCACGGGCTCCTGACACGCGGCCACATGCTCCCTTTCTGTGTTTGTTCCTGTTACTGTGCTGAAACAATGTGCATGCTGCTAGCTTACTACTGTGACGGCTTTACACGCAAGGGTATCTCCTCAACTGTGATTTTCATCAAATGACTAGATATTAGTGTTTTACCCTTGCAGTAGATCCAGATTTTCAAACATATAATCCATATTTAAAACTAATAATCTAAACAGAGTGAAACTATATTTTTTAACTCTTTTTAGATCATTAGTTTTAAAATAAAATCTTCTAGTACCGGGTACCCTTTTGCCTTCAGAACTGCCTTAATTCCTCGTGGCACACATTCAACAAGGTGCTGGAAACATTCCTCAGAGGTTTTGGTCCATATTGACATGAAATCATCACGCAGTTGATCCGAATCTCCCGTTCCTCCACATCCCAAAGCTGCTCTTGGATTGAGATCTGGTGACTGTGGAGTCAGTTTCAGTTTAGTGAACTCATTCATGTTCAAGAAACCAGACTGAGATGATTTGAGCTTTGAGATATGGTGCATTATCCTGCTGGAAGTATCCATCAGAAGATGATACACTGTGGTCATAAAGAGATGGACATGGTCAGCAAGAATACTCAGGTAGACTGTTGCATTTAAACGATGCTCTGTTGGTACTAAGGTGCCTAAAGTGTGCCAAGAAAATATTCAACACACATTACACCACCAGCAGCCTGAACCGTTGATACAAGGCATGATGGATCCATGCTTTCATGTTGTTTACGCCAAATTCTGACCCTCCATCTGAATGTCACGACAGAAATCAAGACTCATCAGATTAGGCACGTTTTTCCTATCTTCTGTTGTCCAATTTTGGTGTCCCATGGGAATTCTCTGTTTTTATCTGACAGTGTCACCGGTGTGTGTTCTGCTGCTGAAGCCCGTCTGCTTCAATATTCGGTGTGTTGTGCGTTCAGAGATGCTCTTCTGTTTTCATTTTTTAATAGATTCACCAAGAGTCGAATACGACTAAAAATGGTTAATGAATGAATGAAAGCATATATGCAATGCTAGCTATACAATTAGCCATTGCAAGACAAAAACGTCAACCGTTTTATTACAATAATGTCAAAAAATGCCATTTCCACAACAGTCATTACCATTTTAACACTATAGTAAATACATAATTTGAGATGTGATCGATATGCATCTAATAAAAAAAAAATTCCAAAGCAGAAAAAAGTGATTTTCTACAAATAAATGCTCTAAACGACAATATTTTTATTTGAAATTTGGAAAAAATGTTGTCAGTAGTTTGTAGAATAAATCAAACAGATGCATATAAATAATAAATCCAGAGAAACTACTAATTTTGCATTGATCTCTTAATTTTCAGAGCTGTATTTTGGACATGGTAAGTAAACCAATTACATTAAATAAAACAAGTTAGTAAAAAAGTAAAAAGTGTGTTTTAAGAAAATGTACGTTCCTTACAGTGCCAAAAAGTTTGAAGAAACACGATACATTCACCTGTGTATCTGGAAAAATGAAACCCTAGTGTCTTTTTGTTTATACGGAGTGATTGCTTTAGATCCCACGTTTGTCTAATGGCTGTTATCCCACAGCAAGTGTGATGATTTATCAGACTCGTGTTAAATGTGATGAATTTCACGACGCGCAATAATACACAGAGGGTGCTTTTCAACATCAAAGCCGAAATGCCTCGAGAAAGCCGATCCAGGAGCTCATATGTCTAAAAGCCAAACTAGTTTAATTTAACCATTTATCTGGCAGTTAATAGCAGCTTGAGATGGCACATTAACGAAACCTGGGATTAAAACATTTATCATATTAGAGTGCTTATAGCTGATTTCCAGCGCGCGCATCCGTAATGGCCTCTCCTGGAACAAATCAATATTGTGTTACACCATAATTGACCGATTAGGAGGCTAAGAAGAGTGAAAAGTCGAATTATAATTATACGTGATAAAAATGAAGGGTTGGAAGAACGTGAGGGGAAGCCACAAAGATGAGCCGAACCAGAAGCCCCTGAACGGCAGCTCCGCTCTCAAGGATCCGCCAGTCCGCTCTCCCTTTGAACCCACTTAACAGGCTCCATTGACAGGCTCTGAGTCTTCAACGCGGCCCCGGCTGCTAATTACGAGCGTCAGGGCCCCGCAAAAGAAGGGGGTTTTTAAACCGAACCCTAGCATCTGCCGAGAGAGGTGTTCTTACCATTGCCACGGCGAACATGGGGCTTCGCCGTTGACGGGAACTGAGCCCCGGTCCGGCATATGAAGAACACACAAGTCATAAATCACCACGGTGTAGGACAGGTGCGTGGGCCAAAGAAGAGACGCTTCAGGAGGGAATCGCTAGAGTCGACCATACAGGACGTCTATGGAGAGGAACTTAGAAGTAAATATATGCCTAACAACCAAGACCTTTGACTCAGAAACCAAGAGAGGGCCTGATGGGCTTCCATAAAGGTTAAAGTTGACCCTTCACTAAGCTCCACCCCCTTTGGTTACTGTGGCTCACTCAGACAAGTTGGACAGACTATCTCATAATGAACTGGAGATATTTGTGAAAAGTCTAATTTTAGTAAAATGTGGCATTAATGGATGTTATTCTTGGCTGGAATGGCAATGAAAAACATTTTTATTTGCCAATAACACTATTCAAAATGGAGACTGTGTCTGTTATGTAATTAAAATGACATCAAGCTAGTATCACTAATTCATTGTAGGTCTTACGGCACAGTCAGAAAGCTAACAAAAAATTTTAATCCATTAGTGCATTGTCAATAGTGTAAAGTAAACACAAAGCACTGCATAGTATGAATATGTTAGCCTTACTGCTATTTATAAGCTAGTGTGCTCCAAAACAATGACAAAATTTGCATTTAGAAGAAATAAGCGTTCAAAATTCAAAATTTCACTGCACTTCAGCTTCTCGTCAGATTTTCTGTCCAATCAAATGCTCTCTAGAATCTGAAGCGTCCCGCCCCCTACACTATAAATAGACGCTGAAGCTACGGCTGAAATCGGTCACTTACAGTGCACTATAGGGGATAGGGAACGATTCAGACTGTGTAAATGTGCTTTCCAGAGGGGCGAATGAAGCCTGGTTTCACATTAGTGTCACTCGAAACGCCACAGCGCACACACAGTCTGCTCCGGTCCAGAGACACGATAGCACAGAGGATCAAATGCGCGAGTTACGGTTAGACAGACTCTCTTAGCATTATAGCACTATCACTGACGAGTAGAAGAGATAACACCATGCACCAACATAAATTACACTTCTCAAACTACACATCCTCAGCATGGTCATGTTCACTGTTGTTCTTTAGTAACAGTTTCATATTAAATCTAAAATGGAAATCTATTAGGCTGTGGCTGTCAAATGCAGCTTTACCGAGCTCAACGGCTCTGGCCGAGCTGTGATATAAATAAAGGGCTATTGGCTGTTTTTTAAAAGGGGAGGAGCTGCTCGATATGCCCCGCCCTGTCTTCCTGTTTCAGTGGAAATTACATCAACACATTGAATAATGCTGAACGTTTCAAGGCACTTCAGTGGGCCTTTAAACCAAGCAGATTTCTGTTGGTCGATCCAGGCAAATTCACGTGAAAATCTTGAAAAAAATGTGTCATGAAATTCCTAGTTGCAATAAAAATGACTGGATTTCTTGTTTTGTTTTTTATGCAATATTGCAGTGTTTATTATAAACGATTTATCCATGAACGTCATTATTTTTTATTTTATTTTATTCATGTGCCCTCGTAATCCCTCGCAGCTCATCTCTTCTCTTGAGTGATGACATGTTTACTGGTGCAAGGGCGGAACAACTGTCACTCAAATGAGATCGACCAATAGCAAACCACAACCATCCAATCAATTCCCCATGGACAAAATCAGGCAAGCCCCATCCTACATTTCTGTCTTGTTCAGCAAAGAATTCCCTCTTTAGAACCAAGAACCATCAAAGCAACACATTGATTTGAAGAACATTTTAAATAAACAAGCCACATTATTGGATGTGTTATCCATGTCTGGATAAAAATAGTGCAATTACACTTAGTTTAATGCCTAAACTCATAAAAAATAAAAGTTCCAAAAGAGGTTTTTCCCCAGTGATGCCACAGAAGATCTATTTTGGGTTCCAAAGAACCAATCAGAGAGAGCCATTTTTTCGGAGTGTGAAGTACATTATAATAATCTAAAGAACCTTTTGTCCAGTGGAAATGTCCCATGGATGTTAAAGGTTCTTCATGGAACCATTGATGCCAATAAAGAACCTTAATTTTTAAAAGTGTAGGGTTACGGGTTTCTTCAAATCAGTCATTCTATATATGAACAACAGTGAGGCTAATAATGCAATTTCTTGTTTGCATTCTTATTGCGAATCATCTGTGTGCTTAATCGTATCAATGCAATGGATGAACAATTCTTCCAACCCTTTCTAAGGAAGGCAACCATGCAGAAATGAGATTGTTTTGTAAATGTATACGCATTCACACGCTGAAGTCAGAGCTCCCAGACGTGCATTCAGAATGCGTAACACAAAAGCAACCTTTATTGGCTCTGATGGAGAGCAATAAACAGATCATCACCCCATCACAGCCGTCATATTGCTGACCTAAACAGATGTTTTGTCTTACAAACGGCAGCCTGTGAAGTTCGCAAGCAGGCTGTCAGTGACGATAGTATTGATGCAGTTTTGAGGGCTGAAGAAAACAAGAACTTTGCTGAGGTTCCCACTTTGAAACGAGAAGGAGATCCACAAAAGCAGAGGCAAATTTTAATTACATCGATTCAGCTCCCCAAAATGTATAATTCTTCCACCCAGTCAGCACAGTCTGTGTTTTCTCTCGCAGCCGAAGGGAGACGGTGTGTTTTGTAAAGCCTTGCACTTCACACAGTCAATACACAAAAACCACGAACACAAAAGCTCAATTTTGCCGCTATCAACATAATAAGTGAAAGTTCTGTGACAGAGGTTGCAAAAAAACACACACACACATTATTCAAAAGCCCCACTTAAAAATGATCATCAGCGCAAAATGGCAGGGAGGAATATGAAATATGTTCTAGATATTTCATGTCATTTTGTGATTCTAACACTATATCAGAAAGAAATGAGATGTTTGTTGTTTACCCCCATAGTAACTAATTTCATATTTTATTAACACTTCTATTCTCTTGCAGAAGACACATCTGCCATGCTGATCCACCATTTTGCAGAATGTTTTTTTTCTAATGGATGTAGACATCATGCATATAGATAACTTTTCAATGTCTGCAAAATGTCAAAGGAAGAAACGCAAAGCAGACTTACGCGGTTTCAAAACTCTGGAGAAAAGATTACACACAGTTTCTCTTATTTTCTCTTTGTGGATTTTTGTGCCTGCAAAACAAATGGTTTAATTACAGAATGGTTATTTGCTGTCTTGTCTAAAATTGCCTGCATCTGAACTTTCATTCAATTATTTCTACACTCTTTTTGCAGCAATTTTTTTTTTCTTCTGTTGAACAGATGTAGAATAACCCATTAACATCCATCCAGACCCAGAATAAACGGTGCGAGGAAAACTGAATTTCACCCATGTTATTATTAGGACTATTAAAGGGTTAGTTCATCCAGAAATGAAAATTCTGTTATCAATTACTCACCCTCATGTCGTTCCAAACCAAAAGACTTTTGTTTATCTTCAGAATGCAAATAAAGATTTTTTTTTTAATGAAATCTGAGAGATTTCTGTCCCTGCATTGAAAGTCTATTCATCCAAAACTCTGATGGTTTCAAAATGTTCATAAAGAGATTGTATATGAATCCATATGAATCGAGATGTTTAATCCAAGACTTCTGTAGAGATATGATCACTTTATATGATGAATTAATTTAGGCTTTCAATCACATATAAACATTGATCAGCAAACATACATACAGCACTTAAATATGGTAATATTTATATAAGCTCAACCATACTTGCTTGATAAGTGAGAATGAACATCATTGGTTCCTGCGGAAACTGATGAATGTTTATATGTGAATAAAAGCCTAAATTAAATCTGTCTTTTTAGAGCATTTTGGACTAAACCACTAAATTCATATAGATTAGTTTAGCGATCTCTTTATGGACTTCTTGAAGTCAAAGTGATAGTTACGTGGACTGTCAATGAGGGACAGAAATCTCTCAGATTTCATTAAAAAAAATCTTAATTTGTGTTCCGAAGGTGAACAAAAGTCTTATGGGTTTGGAACGACATGAGGGTGAGTAAATGATGACAGAATTTACACTTTTGGGTGAACTATCCCTTTAAGATGTTTAGCATTGCAAATTTATGACAATTAAGCACATTGTTCCACATATATACTCATTACTGTAATGCATCATTACATAAACCAGGTAGCTCCAGTACTGACAGTAACAGGGTTGACAGTTTTAAAGTTCGTTTAGCCACTAAACCTTTTAAGGTGTTTATTGGAAGTTTGTCATACAATATAGAATTTTAATGCTGATGGATATTCCAGTTGTTTAAAAAATCAACAGGGTTGAAAAATTTGGTTAATTTAGCTGTCATATATTAGCCAACACGATCTCATGAGTAAATGTAACTATTTTACGCAATTTCTTATGAATTTGCACAATGTGATTTGTATATTTCCGTACAAAAAATAAAATAAAAAAGGCCCACGTTGCTAAGCCAATCTTATGAATGAGATCGTACGAATTCATACAAATTAGCCACTGATTCGCAATTTTTTTTTAAATAGTTACGAATTGGCATTAGCTAAGTTGATATTAGCCTTGTGCTCAAGGTCATGACACTCAATCTGTTTTATTAGAGAATTAATAATGCTGCTATATCTACAGCTTTTTTACTGTACGCAATCATGGTAATAGGGTTGACTAGTATTTAAGATCGTCCCCTACTGGCAAACCTAACAAAATATTAAATGGCACTTGTTGTTGAAAAAATTCACATCCTGAAAAGATTATGTCAATATGACTGTACATCATTTTAATAAGGGAAGTTATTACTATAACAGGGTTGACCGTCTGGGGAAAACTTCAAGTCTTTTTAGTAAAATATTATTAGTATTTTGTTTAAGTTAAAACAAAATATTCTAAAATATTAAAATCTAAAATGATTTTCAAAGTCATGACAGTATATTATTACATATTTTTACATTTTTATTACATGAAAAGATTAATATAATTATTGTTTCAAATTAAAACAAGTCAAAATTAAAGACATAAATAAAAAAAAGATATTTTTTTAAAATATATATATGTTTAGCTTACACTAATGAGAATGATGTGTGTAAAAAGTTTTTTTTTTTTTGTATTATTATAATTAAAATGTGGGTGGGAAATGTGCAAAAATTGATAAATGTAAAGACTGGTTTCTTAAAATTTTGTGATATTCATCCTGTTTAGCGGTGTAAAGAACATGTAGCCCCACAGCATTTAAGATACAGTTTCCTGTATTACTTACGAATTGATCTGTTTCACCACTGCATGCCCAGTTCTCAGTCAAAAAAGAAGAAAACAGGCGAGGAGAAATGATCCGTGTTCTACGGATCGCCTCAGGCATGAATTAGTTTCCACCTGCCCTCCTCTGTTACGCACTTAGCACCCTCTTTTTCTCTGTAATGGCAGTTGGCGAAAGCCAGAGGCTAAAAAAACCTCTTTATGTTCACTGGTTTGTTTTGAAGACTGAGTGTGGAGGTGGCCATGGATAATTTCGCCGGGTTAACTACTCTGACCTAAAGGTAATTGTCATAAAAAGTGCTGTCACATGCCTTTTACTTCTCACTCCTGTTTCTTTCTTTAGCGTGAGCTGGGTCTGCTGTGAGAAGACGAGGAGAGAAAAAAGCTGTAAACAGCATCTGCAAAATCTTAAATCAACATTAAATCATAATTAACATTAAATCAAAATTAACCTCCTTAATAGATAGTAAATGTTGCTGGAATGAGTAACTGGATGTCTTACTACATATCCAGCCTTTGAACAGACATTCAACACAGTTTTGAAGAAGAAAAAAAACATTTAAAATGATTTGATTTGGATTCTTTATGCAATCAAAAGCAGTTTTTGATATAATATGCAACAGTTTCATGTTTATTTTTATCCCTACAATGATGATTAAGGGTACGTTTACATGATAACAATGTACTAAAAATGGAATGTTTTTCCTTTTGCGTTTTTCGCGTACAGACAACAACATTGTCAAACAATCCCCGTTCACATTGATCCGTGAAAACAACTAAAATGCTGTATTAATAATGCCAGGCCAGTAGTTGGCGATGTGACTTTGTAAAGAAACACTATGACTACGACTATAGACTGAACACGTAATATGCATGACGTCCCGTTTTCACAAATTTACGTTTTTGTAGTTTACATGGAGATGATAACGTTATTGTTTTCAAAAACGTTAAAGTTTGCATTTTCAGCCCCTCAAAACACTGTTGTCATGTAAATGAACGATCAAAACGAATGCGTTTTCCATTTTTAGTTGAAAGCGGTGTCATGTAAACGCCCCCTTTAGTTTATGGGTGGGGCTTTATAGTAACTTTTTGGTTTAGCTTGTGTAATTTTGTATAACCCAACTGTAAAAATTCTTACAAATCATGAGACCAGCAATTACATCAATTCACACGTGACATTTGTAAATAAAATCATTATATTTTTGACACAAGGAAGAAAAGAAAAAAGTAGCTGGTGTTGCTGTACAAACCCCAAAAAATATATAATGCCTATTTAAATACTACAAAGTAAACTGATGAAAGAAAAGTCCTTTTTTTATTTAATTATTGTAATAAATAAATATTGAATTAGTAGCCTACTTTTATTTGAATTAAATAATACATAAACATTTATTTATTTCTAAAATGAATTAGTTAATTTATGAATAAATAAAAATGTAAGCTATGAATGGAATGTATGAATATGAATAAATGTCAACTTAGTCTTAAAATAATCGTAACAGTGGAATTTGTGGTGAAAAACTACATTACCCATGATGCTGTATAGAAAATTCCACCAATCAGAGAGTCGAAACAAGCAAAACGCTCCAAAAAAAACCTCTTTAGCTCCACCCACTCCCATGAAGCACTGCGAATGGCGTAATCAAGTCAATCTCCTTACGCTCTTAAAATGCTTGAATATGCATATTGTGCAATAAATGTAAAATATATTGTTTATATATCGGGTAAAAACCGGGTCTTGGAGACGTACAATAGATTTGCCTTGACTTGACTTGACTTGCCTTGCCTATATATAAAATCAACATAGTAGTTTTATATTTCCCCATTTGTAATTTGATTATGCTGTTCTCATTGCTTCATGGGATTGTATTTCTTTTCCTCAAAGCCATTAAGTTCAGAGTCTTGTACTGCACCTTTGTATTTTTGTCCGATTTTCTAATACTTTACAACTCTTTAAACAAAGACTTTTTTTAAATCCCTATGGGAGAAATGAATGGAAAAAATACTTCCGGAACCAACGCCGCTGAAAAAGTGGTCCCGCCACCCTGTCAGTAGAAAAGGAGCTTGTGCGAACCTAATACAGTGATTGCCAAACCTGTAAACATATGATTAGCATATAGCTAGCACCCCCATCCATGAGGTCCATCATTTGCGATAATTCCACAACACGGCCCGTTAATCGCTCGTGGGAATTTGGATGTGAAAGCCCACTGTGAGATCCAGGCAGGGCTGCTTGAATTAGCAACCGGCTGGGCTGATGTTTCAACTCGCTGAAGCCTTGACAGTTCTTTGTAGCGAATGATTGTTCTCCAGACTGCTGAGCGAGGTAGCGCGCTCGCGCTCCGTGTTGTTTGAAAGCCCAAAAGGATACGCAGCGTATCATCAAAGTCCAGCACGCCTTCCATGTGTCAGCCGAGCCTTAATCTCCCTCTCAGAGGGCAATGTCTCTGATCACTCTATTCAATCGATGGTGTTTGAATAAAGGAATATAAGAGATCTATCATCTGCGATATTTCAGCGGTGTGCAATTATGGAAAAGTATCACAGTTAGAGCCGGTTTTACGGCTCTAACTGTGACAGACACTATCAATCACTAGTTCTACCAACTCACACGCTAGATAAAGTTGATATTAGCCTAAATAGGACACATCTGTTTCTGTTAGTTGAGTCAAAGTTTAATTAATTCTCAAGTCATTTTTATTTTTAGATGCCGTGTTTTTATTTATTGCCATGCGGTAATGAGGTTGAATAATGGAGATGTGTTGCTCCGCAGTTAGCTGGGGGTATGCGACGCATTGATGCGCAACTTAGCCATACAAAAAACAAACGTAGCGCTCTGGTTAAACCCCACTTTGTACCTTTTTCGTCTTTTATATCACCTCAAGACTCTCGTTTACACCAGAGAATCGTTTTTTTCCTCACAACTTTTTAAAGAGAAAATTAGTCTTCTCCCCTCCAGCGGAGTTCAAGGACAGGTCTGTACAACCCAGAGAAACACACGGCAGCTAAGAACTTTGCTTCAGATGGAAACGGCATCTAGGGACCATTTCATGCCTGGATTGAGCTTAGACAGAGCCGTAACCTTAAGCCCTTTGCTTCCTAGATCAATAGGAGTCGAACCAGTGAAAGTGCTTTGTCTTCATTGGTCTCTTTCCCAACATCTATGCACACAATCTTGGTGTTAACTTTAGCATGTAACCGGTTTAAGCTAATGGGCAATGTTAGCATGGCAGTGGAAGTGATGCCATGGTATCCTGTATGTTTTGTATATCAACAATACTCAAATGCATACAGCCATGTTTTGTGGCCTATGTGATGTGAATGACTTGAATACACGTTTTCTTCAATACCATGCAATTTTCTTGATATCACACTGAAAAAAAAAAATGAAGTAGTTTGGAATCAAATTTGACTGTAAATAAAATAAAATAAGAAAATATTACAATGATTTTTTTCTGGAAAAAAGTAATTTGGTGCAACCAAAAATGTAATTTCATGCCAACAAAGTCATGTACAGACAGACCTTACTACTACTACTATAAGTGGTCTTAAAATATCAGATAATTTGACCTTTTTATGACAAGGCAAGGGTGTAAAATGTCATGCGACTCCCAAATGTTTTTATTGATATGTCTTTTTACTTTGAAAAACAATATTTAAAACCTTTTTGAAAATAATGTTTAAGATGTGTACACTAACGTGTAATTTAAAAATGTTATTTTACGTAACATTAAATTGAAGCTGTTCTTGAAAATGGTATAAATGTTTTTCAAAACTGTATGGAATCAACATGAATCCAAAGAGTGCATTTCTAAGACCATTCAGAGTTTTTACATAAAACATTAGCATTGCATCTAAAGTGATTCTGTTTTTGTGGCCCATGAGCTTTCCTTTGAATAACCCTGCTGTTTTTTCACATCTCTAAATTGTCTTTCACCGATCATGTCCCACAGTAGGGAGTGACGGCAATAAAATCATGCCTTACAAGACTTTACTATAATTAGCCTAGCATGAAAAGTTCTTTACCTGGTCAGATGGTCAGTGCTTGAGGGCAATATGTCACACCGTGTGGGCACAAAAGGTAGCCAAATAATGCCTTTTGAGGACCAGGTGCAACGGCCAGGCTTTGCCAATTGCCAGGCTAAGCCAATTGCCAGGCTTCTAGCAAGTGACTAGCTTGAGACGTAGCTATACAGTTCGCCCTCGTGGACCAATTGGTACCCCCTCATCCAGACTTGAGGAACTCGATGTCCTTGAATGACTCCAGAAAGTTACAAAATGAAAGGAACAGAGGAAGAGAGAAGTCAATGTCTAACAAAGCTGAAAAATCAACTATGGATCTTTGTAATAAGTTCCAATGCTAAATCTAAAGCCCCTGTTTTGGCTGCAGAACTAAACAAATGAGGTTTGTCTCAGTAATGATGTATTTGAGCAGAGCGCTCCATGCAAGGGCAAGACCTTAATCTGTCTTCATTTGTCTGACTGCGTGATCTCAACTCGCTACTTCTTAGTGGATATGGGCAGGCTTTCAGACATCTAATGCACTTGGCTGCGTCAATAAATAGCATATTGAAAAAGATCAAAATCAGTTACATTCCACATAATAACAGTGTGTCCCCAGTTATAGCTATACTGTTGAGGTTTAAGCAATTTTTAAGTTTATATATATACACTACCCTGGTCACAAAAAAAAGTCGCTGTTTGGATTTAAACAGGCAAATGCTTAAGAATCTATGATTGGATCATTATTGTTGGGATTAATATGTTTCTAGCATGTTATATGTTTGGCAACAGTTCTTCTAACCCTAATTGATGGAGTGTGCAGCTTTTCATTTCTTAACCATGTAGGAAGATACATCATGGTCATATTCCAGGATGACAATGTCAAGATTCATCAGGATTCATCATTGGGAGGAGCATGAAGAATAATTTTCACACATGAATTGGCTCCTCTGAGTCCAGACCTTAAATTCATTGAAAGTCTTTGGGATGTGCTGGAGGAGACTTTACAGAGTGATGGACTCTTGCATTGACAATACAAGATCTTGACCAAAAATTGATGCACCTCTTGATGGAAAAACATCACAACATTTATTTCCATCAAGAGGTGCATACATTTTTTATCAAGATCTTGTATTGACAATGACAAAGATGACTTTAATATAATATTATTATTTAATATAAATATAAGCTTTATCTTTAACCTTTAAAGGGGTTATGAATTCAGAATTTTCATTGAGCTTTTGACATATAAGAGTTCATCATACTTAAGAATATCCTGTAAGTTTCAGAACTGAAAACTTCCTTGTTAGTCCAAAAACAGCTTTTATTGTAACCAAGCCCAGAAAAACGACTCGTTGTGGAATGTGCCTATCTGTAATAGATAGGTGAAAGACCGCCCCTGAAGAAGAAAATAAACGCCTACTTCATCATCACAACTTTGGCCTCGCCCATTGGCGTGTTGGTGAGATGACGAGGAGAGAAGAGCGAAAAAGGATCATTGGACTAAAAATAACATTACCTTCCAAAGGATCGTAATGCTAGGAATGTGGTTATTTATTTTTAAAAATGTGAATGTCTCAGTTGAGCAATAATTGTATGTATTCGGTACATTTCACAGGGGGTTCATTGGTAAATCAGTCGCAATTTCTGCGCAGGCTTTGAAAACAGACTTTTACTTTTTTAACCTTGACAGTAATGGTAAAAATGTGCTAAACGTTTTTGAGAGAGTTCTACATGTAATACTTATTTCATATGCAAAGATGTTAGCCAAACACAGCAGTGTGCGTTTACACTGAAGTCTCACAGCAGACACACGCCTCTTAAAACAGAGCGTTTAAATCACAGGGCTTAAATCAGGGTAAGAAAAATGCCTTTTATTTCTAAATTATGACAATTTGTGATGTAAAAATCACATGTGCAAGGCATTGTTAACACACATTCAAATTCCTTGAATCTGTGACCCTCTGTTGACCTCTCACATCATTCCGCCTCAAGTGATTTCGGAACCTTTCACTTCCACAGGGTTTTCACACCATTACAGTTTACTGCATTATTATATTGCAACTCTATTTATATGGACATAAGACCCTTAATCAAATTGGTTGTTAAATAAACAGAATGATGTAATAAACATACTTTATCACAATCATTAAAACCTCTCAGAACAAAGACTCAGTGAAATGTTTAAATTCAGAACTGTTTTTTACTTTCTTAGGGGAGTTTTGATCAATGAATACAATACCAATCCAACCAGCACAATAAAACAAAACGAAAACAGTCTGAAAGTCTGGAGGTAACGCTAGTTATCTGTTTCCCGGCTGAAGTTTTGGGGTTAGGATAAAGGAGTGCGGTGTCCTTGTAGAATATGGATGATAAATTGTTCTTGCTGTATTGATACCATGGTTATGAATCTTTCAAGGTAGATGGAATGTGAGAAGAAAGGCATCGGAGAATAAACATTAATGACGGGTCAATTTTTTGCGACTCCCAGATCGATGCATAAATAAATAATTATCATTCAGTGAAATGCATTGACTATCCTCTAATGGGTAATATCAGGTTATTTATCATGTTTCTAAACACATATAATTTGATGAACAGGATCTTGACAACAGCAAGTAAATGATTGCGCACTTTAAGACAAAACAATCATATTGTGATTGGACCGGACTCTCTGAACTCTCTTAGATTCCAAGAACTTTCTAACTCAACAGTGTTTTACAGACTGAACCAGCAGCCCAGCAACAGGGCGAACATCAGTATGGACCCTTGGTGCACATAATGGGTCGCGACCTCTTTACACACGGCCCCGCGGAGGCCTGGGTCAGCACACACCTGAACCCTTCCCCTCGCACTGGGCGTCTGGGCTCAGAGCCACTGAACCAGCCTGACCCACACTCCACAGTCTTACTCCTCTGAGACTTTACAAACAACACAGGAGACACACACTGGCAGTTTGTTAACATATACTTCACCGTTTGCAGCCAGCCGAGGGAAATATGGCCAGAGGTGAATGTATAGACACTTAATAATCGATGATAAATGGGCTGGAATTTGTATGCATGATGGCAAGCAACTCTAATTAGTTATTTTTTCTATCAAAGATATTGCTGCGTTAAGCTAGAAAGATTATATTTATGCGATGAGTGCACATGGATATCACAAAACAAAGCTTAAAAATACACTAAAAAGAAAATACACTTATTTGGAGCAAATCTTTACATAATAAGAATATATACGAGATAATATATTAAACGTTCATATGCATCATATTTAAGTTTTTTGAGAAAAAGTCCAACAAAATTCTGAGGTAATTAGCTATTATTTACTTTCAAAAATCATTTTATATATATATATATATATATATATATACATATATGGGAAAATACATTTACATTTTTTTACAAAATGAAAATAAATATGAGAGAATATACTTAAGAAAATTCTATGAGGTTTATGTTTAAAACAATTTGCCATATAAAAGAAAAATAAACTTATTTTATCAAATTATCGAAATCTAATAATCTTACACAGTTATGCTTGAGGATGTTTTGATAATTTTATTGGAAAATAAGACAAATAAAGATTAAATAAATATATTTTGTTGTGTACCAGTGGCAAACTATACATTTTCTTTGAGACCCATCATAAGTCATAATAATATTATATTATTATTAGTCATACAAGTAGTCAGTGTGAAGATTTACTTTGCAATTTATGCGTGCATTTTCTTGTATTGTTGAAGAATAATATCATAAAGCTTGCCAGAAAATGCTCATTTATGACGAGACAGCTTAAGTGATAAAACTACATTTGCCATCATTCCGTTTGCTCGTCATTTTGTTATAGTGCTAAAAAAAGCATCTTGTCTTTGCCAAGAAGTAAAAAAAGAAGCTGCCAAGTCTGTTTTATTCAATCAAAAATATGTTACATTGTAATTGTGACTTCCAAACTTGTAAGGAGGAAATTCCCAGGAGGACCTCAAGGCATTTAATTTTTTATTAAGTCAGGCCACTAAAAATCATCCTGTATTTTGGTCAATATCACCATCTTGTGGACATGAACCTGTCTGTACTGAAGGTACCTCAAAGCAGAGAAAGAGCTTACAGAAATCACAATACCTGATCTCTACAAAAGAGAAATCTGAATGCCTCACCATTAAATGACATTCTAGGGAACTGCTTGGTTTCAACTTTACGGCAAGTTTGGTGAGGTATTTTTTCCGTTCCAACATAAAAATACGAGGTACATATAAAAATGATTTATGGAGTCTGGTGTGGCAGAACTCGACTGGCCTACAGAAAACCCAGACCTGAACACCTTTGGGAATAAGTGAAACATCACTAATGCTCTTGTGTCTGAATGCAAGCAAACCCCTGCATCCATGTAAAATAGCGGAACTCCTTTCCCAGAAGACTGCTGTTAGTCCAAATGCCTATTAAATGAACATTCTGTCTTCATTTACTCTCCCTCGTGACATTTCAAACCTGTGGAACACAAAAGAAAATATTTTAAAGACTGATTCTGCTGCTTTTGTCAATACAAATCAATGGGCCCCAAGAACTTTCAAACTCCAAAAAGGACATATAAAGTAAGGTGAAATTAATCCATACGATTTTATTGGTAGATTCCAAGTCATCTGAAGCCGCACAATCACTTTGTTTGTAATATACATATTTTTTGCTAAATTAATAGTTAAATAATTATAGTTAAATATGTAAATATTATATTTAAATATATTTATATTTACATAATTATATAAATATCAATATTAAGAAGATATTTTGCAGAACTTTACTCAAATTAAAATATTGATCAACACATGCATACACAGACTACATCAAATATGTCAGCACCTGAAACATCAACTAACGGCAAACCTCATTGGCTCTCGCATGTCACATGACCAAACGTCATGACGTGCATGATTTAATTTAAGAGTGAATTCTTCAAAATATCTTCTTTTGTGTTTTGCAAAAGAAAGAAAGTCATACAGGTTGGGAACGACATGATGGTGAGTAAATGAGAGAATTTTCATTTTTGGGTGAACTATCCCTTTAAGGCCCATTATTTTGAAATTAACTACTCGACAAGCTTTTTGGGTGTCCGCATACTTTTGGCAATACGCTATAGGAAGAATCAATATTTATGTACTAGATATTACTCTCACGAAACAAGAAAAAAAGAAGAAAGAGTATGATTGCCCAGCAAAGACAGGAAAGAGTAACTGGGAAAAGACGAAAAGCGGTAAACAAGACACTCTCAAGAGTGAAGTCATTTGTCCACATCTTCACCTGCTCAGGGTCAGACAGGAAATGAGATGACTTTATCATTGTTGTCACTTTGTCTTTGGTTGGTTAGGCAGCTTCCTCTCATGGATTGGCTTCGCGGATGATGGCGCAGGTGAGCCCCGCCGAGAGATCCTCCACCTCTCTCCAAGAGCCCCACTTTTTAATATGCAACATCTGTGCCGGGGAGAGCGTTCCAAAATGGCTGCTCCTTGGAGGATGACAGCGGAGTCTGCTCAGAACTTGGGCAGGGGGCGTTTGTAACTGCGAGGTTATACACAGATGTTAGCAATGTTCACAATGTCACTTTGTCCTTTGTTCCAATGGCCCGGGGAGCACTATTTCTGGGCAATCGCTTCTTTGCTTTAACTTTTCAGTGAGTTTTTGCTGTCCATATAACATTTCTTGGCTTGGTTCGTTCAGGGTCACCGGACCGCCGATCAACCAGGTGCTACAGCGACGAGACGAGAGCTTGAGACTCAATGGAGTGCCCGCATTCTCCACCAAAAATGGGAGCGGGCTTATTCGAAATCTTAAGAATGTGAGCGAAGAGGATTGTGCACCTGCTGCTCCTCTGGGATCTCTGGATCTCAGAGAAAGAGGCCTGGGGACTTGTTAGGCATCACAGGGATGCTGGAGATTTAGGGGAAAGTGTCTGTGTGTGACTGCCTGTGTATCTTGTTGAGCAGTCCATCTCTCTGTAGGCACTAGAGGATTCACAGACGAACAAAAACTGTGAGAATGATGACTGAGCCCTGAATAAAGACACATAGAAAGAGCGCTGTGACAGCTGAGAAACACAGACCTGTGTACTGTATACCCATCTAACAATTTTTCTTTTTCTAGCAAACTTTTCTGGCTCCTTCGTTTTTGTGCTAACAATTTGAAAACATTATTAAAGACCAGAAAACTCTGAACAAATGTTATATTAATGTTACTGGAATAACATTTATAACCTTGCAAGTATGTTAGCTAAAGTTCTGTGAATGTTCCCTGTTACCTTGGTTTACATAAACAAGCATATATCTGTCTGCTATGCAATTTTAATTTTCTTCTCCAGAATCTTCTGCAATTAATTCATCTCAAGCCACTCGAGAGACACTTTTTGCTCAAAAATTTTGTCATGATTCACCCTAATGTAATTTATTTTCCTTGTGAAACACAGAATAAGATATTTAAGAAAGTTCACACAGCTTTTACTGTCAAGCTCCAAAAAAAAGAAAGGACTGTAAATGTGATGCATTCAACTTGTGCGCTATATACCAAATGGTCTGAAAAGATACGTTTTGTGAGAGGAACCAAAATAATATTTTTTGAAGCTCTGAAGTCTAACTCAAATTGGTGTTCAGATTCAAAAATGGCATGAATATGCAACACAACTTGCTGCAATGGCCTTTGAGTCTGTCTACACTGAAGGTAAGCCTGATGACTTTATTGTTAATGGGAATCCATCAGAATACTGGATGATTTATCATATAATTATTACTATGCTAGATTTGAAAGTTTACGATTTTAATTAGCAGACCAGACACATTACTAGCTGACATATATAAATAATTAAAGGCAACATAAAACTGACATTTCTTCTCTATTGTGATGTATGTTCAAGTGAAATGGTTTCTCGAATGAGGCCGTGTTTACATCTGGTATTAAGACATCTGGTATTTTTGATTGATTTGATCACAAGTAGACGAGGGAGACACATTCCCGTTTACACCTGGTGTTTTAATCCTCTTTTGTCCACTTTCAATCACTTCTGTCCTGATTTCTTCGAGGGGAGAGTCTATGAGTGGGTAAATGTATGTTTTTTTCAGATCTTTCGATCTAATGGACAAAATGAGCTCATGCAATTTACATATGAATGCGATCGGAGATGACAGGAAAACATACGGAGAGCATTTGCTTTTTTTCTGCTCTGATAGCCACAAGACCAGCTGAACGCTGTGAGTGTGTGTTAGAAATCAGGAATGGTGAGAGAACATTGTGCTTGGTATGTTTTTCGTCTTCAAACCAAACTTGGGTCTTCAGCCAACAAAGTTAAAATCCCGTCTGGCTTGCACGCTTCCCATAATGTTTCCGCATTAGGTCATTCAGTGGAGAGTAGGTGGTCTTTTGTGGCTGTTCGAACACATTGGACCACATGAGTGTTTACACTACAAAAGCAATCCGGTTGAATGTGTTTACGACTACCTCTGGAAGTGGTCGAAAGTGGACAAGCTCAAAATGTTTTAGACCCCGTTTACACCTGTATTTAGCGTCGTCCACTTGTGATCCGATCGATCAAAACGCATCTTAATACCAGGTGTAAACAGGGCCAAATCATATATGGCCCTATCATACACCCGGCACAATGCAGCGCCATGCAAGTGTTTTTTGCTAGTTTCAGCCTGACGCAGTTATCATTTTCACATCCTGCGCCACGTTGTTTAAATAGCAAATGCATTTGCGCCCATGGGTGTGCTGGTCTGAAAATGAGGTGTGTTCTGGAGCATTGTTGGCGCGTTGCTATTTTGAGGCAACTGAAATAGACTAAGCCATTGAACAACTGAAACCTGGTCTAAAGTCAATGGCGCAATATTTTTTTTTGTTATTTAAAGAGCACGTTAGTAATGTGCGCCTATAGGCCCGTAGATGGTCTGCTTGCACGCTTTAACCTCGCGCATGAGCAGATCCGTTTGCGCTCTGGAGACGCGTTCGGTCTTTCCACTATCAAATTCCGTCATGTAAATAGCGAATCTGCCATGGCGCGAGTGCAACTGGCATTTAAAGGGAATGGGAGATGAGACTCTGATTGGTTTATAGCACGTAAAGCCCAAAACACACCCATTACTCAAGAGAATAGAGACAACCCTTTTAGACCATGTGCCTGGCGCGCCGACCATTTTTCCCGGCGTTAAACTAGCAAAAGTGGATTCATACACGCCCTAACTGCATGCGCTTTAGACCATGCGCTTGAAACGTTAAAATAGGGCCCATTGAGTAAGACTGGAATTTGTCCATCGGAAATTTGGTTGGACTGTTGCTTCAGAAGATTTCAAATGTAGAGCACAAGTCATATGAACCATTTTAATGAACTTTATGCTGTAAAAATTATAGTTTAGAAAAATTATAAACATAGGCTAAATTAATAGAGTTTGAAAGTGACTTGCATAGTAAGAAAGTCTGCATTTCAAAAACTAACTGACAGTGATGTCATGATAACATTTGTATACTGAATAACAAATAATTTTGGTTGGCGGCGCTGTTAGGTGTCAGTTCTTCTCATACACCATCAGGAGTTTCTGAGGCAGCACAATTATGCAAAAACTGAACCCTAAAACATAATCATACCTGAAACTTCTGTCACTTGTATATTCTTAAGGAAATTAAAATCTAGTTTAATTTTTGTGGTTTAAGTTAGATAATGTATTAAAACGAGAAGTGCAGGCATGAACACGCTCTATCAACATTGAGGAATAAAGCATGAGTTAAGTCACACTGATCCCATCTGTGCTGCAGCGGGAAACAGTTCAACTCCAGTTTATTAATATTCCCCCTTTTTTTAAAGAATGATCTAAAGGGGTCTGTCAGTGGGATTACACCGCCAATTTTCAAACAAGACAATGAGGAGAGAGCGAGAGAAAATTATAAATGAGAAAAGAATATTGGGAGATGGTGAGCTTGATTCTTTTTTGCATGCTTACGAAGACATTCATATTTAATGCTCATCATCAGGGGCAGCGTTTGAGCATAGGAAGATGCCGCTGCTATTTTTTCCCACACCCCTTGAGCCAACTCCTTCTGACAGCCCTCCGCTCCATCCCAGCAAATTATTCGCATGAGTTCCCGCGAACAAAAACAGCCCAGTGCTAGCGAAGGGAGGCCCGGCCGCCGTGGAGTAGGACTCGCGTTATCCTGCGACCGGGGAGGGGGGAGGGGACGGTCGGGCACGTCACTTCGGATCAGCAGTCTCTCCGTACCTCGCATCATCTCAGTTAGAGGATGAACATAGAGCAGGGGATGTCGAGCAAAGATCCCAGCTGCCGTGGAGAGGACAGAGATTATGCGGCCATATGTGGAGAATGGCGTGAGATAAGTAGCCGCTGAAACGCTGAGGTGGCTTTTCTGAGGCCTTTGATGCTCGTGGAGATGCGAGTTGACTACAGGGCTTCTGAGAAGACTAGTTGTCTTGGCATTCTCTTTGTCACTTGGATTTAACTTAGTCTCTTTGATGCAATAAATAACAGCACGCATGCTGGTTGTGAAACTATAGACATGCAACACGAACAACACGTGATTTGACATGAAAATATCATTATAGCTGGATATTAAATCAACATCTAAGCGTCTTTAGATGATGGAATTCAAAGGCATAGGCTTTTATCTGCTTATGATAATGTATTTAATTAATGCAGTTTGGCTTGGCAAGGCTACAGCACTAACTAAACTGATTATTTTTTAAGTTTTTTTTTTTTTTCTAAATTCTTTGAACAAGATGAAATACGTAAGGTAATATATTCAATGAAATCATATTTAATGCACTATAAATGGGGTTCTTAAGCCATTCTAATGCACTAATAATGTTAATTTATGTATATACCTTATAATTATATTTATGCTCTCATAAATATTTGTAACCACAGTTGTTTCATTACGATATTAAACTATTTCTAAAAATATGATGCATTAAAACGCTGAAGAAATGATCAACACATTGATATATTACTCCCATTCATAGTGCAGACTTCAACTTTCACTGTAAAAAGTGATCAGTGAACTTAACTTAAAGTGAGGGAACACATTACCTTAAAATTATTAAGTAAAGAAACTTAATGCGTAATTGAAAAAATTGAGTTGTGTGAATTTGCGTAATTGAAACAATTAAGTTATGTTAACTTTTTCAATTTTTATCAACACTTTTTACAGTGTTGTTATTTATCTTAATAAAAATAAATAAAAATAGAAATGCAAATTACTGGTTATAAAACATGTTTAAAAAAATCTATTTTATCTCATTCTACAATATAATATTTTTCTTAAAATAAAATACATATTAATAATAGGCTATATATTAAATGTTATGAACGTTGTTTTATATTTTCAATATTTTAGGTCAGAAGTCTGAAGTACTAATAAATAATCATGAATAGTTATATATAATAATTTTATTTGTATTTCTATTTTTTATATATTTTAATTAGAGACTTTATATTTAGAAATATTATATGTTTGTAAAATTTTTAATTATTGAATTATTTTGACTCTAGCAGCAAGTGAAATTCCGTGTCCTTGTACTAAATCATCTTGGTTTCACAATTACTTGTTACTCAAAAAAGGTTGTTTACATTTCTAAATGACCAAAAAAGTTAGCCTTAAAAATCAGACTGCTGTATGTGTTGATGCTGTTAATGAAGTCTCTCACATCCTCGCTCCTCAGCAGCGCTGCAATGAAACGAGCGCTTATGTAGAGCGCAACAGCATCCTCTCCTGACCGACCCTGTTACAACACCTTTAGGATGAAGACTTTAGGTTTGACCACTGGTCCGCTGAGACCTGATTAGTAAATCATCTTTTCTCTGGCCTCCTTCTCAAGGATATGAGTTGACGCTGAAGGAGACTTGAAAAATTGACTACCATAAAAATAAACTTGTCTTCGAAGATACATGCTCACCGAGCCCCAAATTGGCCCAAATTTAAAGCTATATACATAGACATCCCTTCATTTACACTGACTCGCAAAGTACATAGAGGACAGAGAACTTTACAGGACTCAAAGCCTGGCTCTTCTGATTTATGCATGACAGCGAACCCATTTTTAATTGACTCTGAAATACGATAAATCAAAGTTGTGCATCAGGGTGTTCAATTAAAAGCAGCGTGCATCAATTATGAATGAATAATGAGGTTTTTAATACTCTATTTGAATAACCTACGCATGACAGCTTTGGTTTTTTAAAGTAGTTCATTGGCGTTCCAAACGGTTAATAAATAAAAGAGCAAGAAACTAAATTGAAACATCATTTCATACATTTTTATAAGGAATCAGCCTGTTTGATTTGTACAGAGCTGTATACATTTGCTCAAATTAGTTGTAGGGATTTGTTAGGAACCTAAATCCCGCAAAAAACGTAATCCTTTAGTGAAAGGTTTCGCGTGTACCGCTGTCACTCCGCCGTCTGAACAAACAGCGCATGCAGGATGTGTCTCCTAATTGCTGTAATGGAAGACTTCTTGTTGAGGATTTATGAAAGGTGCATACGCATTACCTGCAAGCATGTTTGTGTTTTTGTTGCAGCCTTTTTGCTCAAAACCACATTCAACAGCACAGCGTGCCATCCATATTCATGCGATATTTTGCCGGGAGGCATTTTCGTGTCTCCTAAAAATAGCACGTGGAAGAAAAAGAGACTCACAAATCCACAATGCTGCATTCGTACGAGCTTTCTGGAAGGAAGCTGGTAAACAAATGTCTCCTCGCTGAACCTTCCGCTCAATCTGCAGTGTAAACAAGAGTAAATTATTTGTAAGGTCACTTTAAGGTCAAGTAAAGGGTGTCGATACGCGGGAAGTGATGAAATAATGCCGCGCTTTGTGCCTCTGAGGTCTGACACTTATTTCCATATGACAACGTGGCGTCTTATGAGCTCATAACTCATGTCATGTTGTGGCTACCTATAGGACTGTATAAAGTAAGAGCCGGGGGTGTGTTTAGTGTGTTGTGGTGACAAATTTATGGATTTCGGTATTGGCTTGTGAACATGTCACTCCGCTTTGTATGATTTATCTGGAAGGTTTAGGTTTTTATGATAAATGTCACAGGTGTTTGCTTAGATAGAGAGCAACAACAGTTATGCACTGTGCATTAAATAACATTAATCTAACCTTCCTTCAATTATAATCTATATAATTATAAAATATATATAGTAAAACTCACCGATGAACACTGATGTAATCAGCATAAATTTAAGGCAAATTTAAAGAAATACTACCATTTTGCATTAGAGCAATGAGAATTTAGTCATATACATTCTCCCAGACCATTTTTTCTTTGGTGGAACACAAATGTTGTTTTGGACCCCATTGACTTTCATTGTATGGACATAACAGTTCTTCTGTCAGGGTTCTGTCCCTTCGGTCTGGTTTATTCTTGGTTTGGTGGTAGAGATCTGACACTGCTATTGTCTTGTCTTTGTATGGGCGTGCTGTTTTGAGTTTGCTCGAAGCCGTACGTTCTTTTGTCCGCGTGATGTTGTGTGTGAGGATCCCGGCACTTTAAAAAAACTGCAAAAATTGCACTGTAAAATATGTTATGATCAATAAGTTATGACAACATATGTTTTTACATTGCTTTAGCTCATCAAAATAAGTTAAGCAATTTTCAACTTTATTTTTAAGTTATACAAGATTCAACTCATTTTTAAGTCAGTTTAATGTAATTTAAGTTGAAAAGACTTAAACATCTAAGTTGATTGTACTTAAAAAATTAAGGCAGCAACTTTTTTTACAGTGAGTGTTCGGATCCCGGCACTTTGGTCTAGTTCGCTTTTGGTTCAGTCTCATGCAGGGTTCGGTTCAGACATTCTTGCTCCATGTTTTGTCTCCCGTTGTGAGTGCACAGGTTGAGCGTTCATTTACTCACCGTGCACTTGTGTCGTGCGTTTTTGTCAAGCGTCTGGTTTGCATTTTCGTTGGCCCGCCATTCTTATGTTGTTGCATTTTGTGTAGCACGCAGCTCATGTTTATCATCGGCCTCATGTTTCCATGTTGTCATGTTTTGTGTGGACACAAGGTGAGAGCTCTTATTGGCTGCATGTTTGTGTAATGTTTTGTGTGAGCACATGGCTTTGTCTTTACTCCGCCACATTTGTTACCTGATTATTGGTTTATTTATCCCACCTGTCCTCCCTCATTACCCTCCTTGTTTCTCTCCTATTTAGGGGCTGTTTACACAACACCATTTTCAACTAAAAACTTAAAACTTTTTAATGCGTTTTGGCCATTCGTTTACACAAAAACGGCATTTTGGGTGCCTGAAAACGTAAACTTTTGTTTCAAAGTGCAAGTTTTTGAAAACCATCTCCATGTAGGCTAAACCATAGATATCATATATAAACGCTAGATGTCTTATGGCGCAGTCACTTCCGGCATCACCGTTCGGCCATCTTGTCACAGTGAAGCTGTGCATTAAGGTGAATGATCAGCATGCACACAAATCCTCTTATCTCGCTGAAATCTTGACGGATTTACAAACGGTTTGGTTTCTTACAAACGTTATTAACGTGGCTATAATTCCGAATGCTTGAACATGCATGTTATAATTATTCATATGTATGCACTGTATGTATGCAGTGTCATAACTACATCTCTGACGTTTATAACAAACCAAACCGTTTGAAAATCGGTAGCAAATTGAGCAAGTTATGGTTATTTAAAAGTACATGCACCATTAAACGAGTGAGCGAGCACACTGTGGCAAGATGGCCGCCACGTGCGGACGTCGACCTCCATTGGCCAGCAGCAAGCACGAGACATCTAGCCTTTATATATGATATCTATGGGCTAAACAACAAAAACGTGAATCTCTGAAGACGATGACGTCATGCACATGCGTATTACATGTTCAGTCTATAGTGTTTCATCGCCATCTAATGGTCTGGCAGCAGAATACAGCGTTTTTAGTCGTTTTCGCGAATCCGTGTGAATGGGGAACGTTTTGACAATGGTGTCGTCTGTACGCGAAAACTCAAAGGAAAAAGTTTTAAGCATATCGTTGTTGTGTAAATGTACCCTTAATCTTCCTGTGTTTTCGGTCCTTTGCCAGTTCGTTGTCACACTTTCCATGTGTGCTGTTCTCTCTAGCTCTGTCGAGTCCTTCTCCCAAGCCTTGTTGTGTGCGCTGCATGCTGTGCCTGAAGTCTCGATATTTTTTTCCCCAACAGGGTAGTTTTAGTTTGCCTTTTTATTAGATTTTTCTTCTAAATAAAGTTTGCTAAAGCTCTGCATTTGGGTCATCACTGCCCGCACACCAAATCTGACATCTTCAAAATATCTTCTTCAGGGTTCTGCAAAACATAAAAATTTTAGTGGGTTAAATGAAATAGAAAATTAAGAGAAATACACTACCAGTCAAAGGTTTGGAATAATTTAATATATATAAAAAAAAATATATATATATATTAAGAAGCAAAACAGTTTTTTAACAGTTTCTTGAGCAGCAAATCATCATATTAGAATGATTTCTGAAGGATCATGTGACACTGAAGACTGGAGTAATGATGCTGAAAATTCAGCTTTGAATCACAGGAATAAATTACTTTTTAAAATATATTAAAATAGAAAGCAGTTAATGTTACTGTATTTTTGATCAAATAAATGCAGCCTTGGTGAGGAGAAGAGCAGAAACATTTTTGACTGGTAATTATCACTTAACTCAATATTATTATTGTTTTTATATTTATTGTTATTTATTAATATTATTTATTAATATTATAAACAAATGACATTCAGCAGTAGCTAAGATTTTAAAATTAAATATATATATATATAGAGAGAGAGAGAGAGAGAGAGAGAGAGAGAGACACAATGTGTATTGTTTAATAAGAAGGCATAAGGGCACATAAACCATTAACTGATGGGTTAAATAATCTTTTAATCTGAACTCTCTAAACGGCAGGTTATCATGGTCACCAGTAGAGGCCAGCACTCACTCAGTCTTTGGTGGTCACCACATTTTGTCATCATAAATTAATTCTCTCTGTTTTGAGCAAAACGTATTTTTCATTCTCTTAACTGAAAAACAAAGAACCAATATCTTACTAGAGCTACAAAAACCAGACAGGAAATACTAAACTTTGATATTCAAATCCCCCACATATTACAGATGATCACATAACAAACCTTTATTTGGTAGATGAAATAGCCTAGATAAATGTTCCTGTGCCCCTCAAATAATCTGAAATATGCTTTGTTGTGCCTCTCGTTTACCTTTATGCTTTTTATTGTTGTAAGTAAGGCTCTGTTCATTTATTATGCATGCTTTTGGTTTGTGGCAAAGCTCCCAGGTTAAATTAGTTGGATAACTTTTTTGATTTTTATCACTCTGCTGCATCCGATTTAGCCGTTTTGTTTCCGATCACAGGCGATAATGGTTACACTTAATGTTTAAGAGGTTAAAAGTTGTGTCCGGTTGGAAAAGCTTATTTCTGGGAAGCTTGGAAATAGCTGCTGTGCCTGAGGCTGTGCTCTTAAACGCGTGTGTCTACACACATATGCACAGACCTCCAAATGTGGACGACAACATGGAAGATGTTGAACCAGATGTGACCCAGACCATCATCTAAATCACAGATATGATTATGCAGACATCCTTGCCTTAATTGGTGTCTGTGACTGGAAGAGAACAATGTATAAAAGATAAAGAACACGTCACATGATGATAATGACGCACATTGTCTGTGATCTTCTTTAAGAACTCAACTGGCTTTTATATATTTATAAAACAATAGTATACAATACAATAGCAAGACAAGTACATTATGCGTCACAGTTATGTCATTAAACATTTTTAATAGTTAGTCATTTAAAAAGGACACATTTATTTTCAGGATATTTTCAGTCTTTAAGTAATACAATGCTATAACTAGAGATGCACCGACACGAACATTTTGGCAGATACCGATAACCGATAATTCTTTATATATGAAAGCCGATAACCGATATATTGGCTGATAAATCTAAATCTGAATTTGTATATAGTTTTTGAGAGCCTGATTACAAAAACAAAAGTCTCACCATGTTCTCATCATCATTTTTTGTAGCCTATTGCGTCTGCGCATGTTGCACTTAACTGTATTTTCCTTTTTGAAGTGATTCCAATCATATTTCAAGGAATTCAATAACATTATGGCGAACAGTGCGCATCTAAAGTGTCTCAGCTGAAGGAAATAGTCCATTATTTATCGGATTTAATATATTGGCCAAAGTTCCTTATCGGGCCGAAAATGATAACATTAAAAATGAACATATATCGGTGGATACCGATATGGTGGCCGATATATATCGTGCATTCCTAGATGTAATTTTGTTCATGATAAAGAAAAAATAAAACACATGTGCCAAGTTCTTAGAAATGTACTCTTTGTTTTCAAATGGTTAAAAAAAATGTTTCTACTATTTTCAAAAATGTTTCAAATTGATGACTCTAAAAATGTCATGTGGTGTAACCATAAAGTAAAAAGGAATCAAATATTTTGAATGCATGCTGTGAATGTATACATCTTGGTCATTATTTTTTTTAAATGTTTTTTTTTTTTTTTTTTTTTTTAATATGACAAATTAATACATTTTAAATAGAATACATTTATACATTTATCAAACCTTTGGGGAGTCACACCACATGACATTGTCCTAACCTTGCCTTGTCATAAAAAGGTCAAATTATTACATTTTAAGAGATTTGTTGACCTTGAAACATGAAGGTCTGCAGGGGTCTTGTCTTGTTGGTCGCACCACATGACTTTGTTTTGGTGAACACATTTTTCAAATATTTTTTAATAATATTACAAATATTACAAATATTAGTAAGCAATGAAGTTAATCTATAATTTTAAAGAATTAATAATAAAAGTTTATTTTCAAGAATTTTATCCTTTTATTCATATCATTATGATATTGGAACAGTTGTGCCACCCTGACATAATAACACCCAAACTACACAATTTGAGGTAACATTGAGGTTTGAGGCATCATTGTTGAGGGACAAGTTGCACACTAAAGTTTAATAATCAGGGTGTGTTTTGAATCAAAAATCAAATCTATGAAGTTATTTCATGCTGTTTACTGTCAGTCAGGGATATTGTTTCAGAATAATGAGACAGAACATGTGCTGGATCTCTTTTCATAGACACGCTCCTTTTGAGCCTTGTTGTTGACAGCATGCAGGGCAATTAAGACTAGAAATGAACCACATGCTGCACAGTTTACCCCTCTATGAGCTGTTCAGATGCCAGGGGCTACACTGAGCTGTCAACCTGTAGGATTTCTCTACAGGTACCTGTCACACACACACACACACACATTCAAGCCTGTCATCGCTTCCACCATTAGAGAGTGACATGTGTACAAACAGCCTCATGCTACGAGATCTACAAAGCACACCCACACGGCATTTGGATTGTGACCTTAAAGGCAGGAATCAAATGCGTGTTGAAGGTAAGCATGCAGATACATGCTTTTCTACACATGTACACACACATATAATTGCATATTCATTAAAGAAATTCTGAATTTTCATTGTTTTCATCAAAACAAAATCTGAGCTGGTTGGCCTTTTATTGTTATGTCTGACAACATCAACAGAAACCCATTTACAAACCAAATCAGTCCTGGCAGAGCGCTGGTCATTCACGTGGTTGCTAGAGATGTGAGTCACCGCAATGAATGAAATCTCTGAAACATGTTTTGTCTTGATATTTGAATTTCATTACATTGGCACGAATACTGTTATTGTTCAAACTTGGCCTCATTTTTATTCAAAATTCCCAATCTGAAAGTTACCAAGATTTTCCAGAGGGATTATCTGTCTGTCCAGTAACTACCTAGCAACTATCCAGAACAACCTAACAACCATCTAGAAATGTCATAGCAAACACTCAGAAAACCCAAGCAACACTTTAGTAACCACACAAATCACCTGAGCAGCAACCTATCAGCCCCCTAATAATTATCCAATATGCCTTAGCAACCACCCATAACACCCTAACTACAATACAGAACAAATTAACAACTGCCCAGCAGCCACAAAGAACACTTCAGTAACTAGTGTTGGGGAAAGTTACGTTTAAAAGTAATGCATTGCAATATTCCGCTACTCCCTAAAAAAGTAACTAACTGAGTTACCTTTTTATGGAAAGTAAAGTGTTATTTATAGTAGTCTCATTTGGGCTGGGCTTGCTTGCTTGATTTTTAATAATAAGAACTTATATTTTTGGCAAATGTAAAGGTTCTTTCACACCAAAAGTGAAATGAATAAGCCTCAAGCTGAAGGAAATGCAAATTCACACCTGTACAGTAGAGGGCGCTGCTCAAACAAACCTTTCACCTGTGCTGCCGTTCTGAATCGCAGAAGAATAAGACACAGGAGAAGAAAGTTTAACACTCTTCAGCAATAAAAAATAAAACACAAATTCGATTTTTTTTTTACTAAAGTCATTTTTGCTTATTCGTATTGTTGAACTGGATCATGGAAGGTCAGCAGCAAAGACATTGGCTAGTAAAGTGAGATTAAATACATAAAGTATGTTTGTGCAATTTAACATATTTAATTATTGCAGGTTTGCCTGAGTTTGCATTTCACTGTTTTTATTAATTTTGAGAAATACTGAATCTGTTTTTGTGCAAGTGAGATGAGTAAATGTCTGCTCACATTTAGAACTACAATAACCATCAATGAGTGCGTTTACATGCACCCTCATAATGCGCTTATAGTGGGATTTTGGCAAACTTTACCTCATGTAAAAGCAATACTTCATTCAAACTAATGTGATTAAGCTCATAATCATAGTAACCATATTCACATTAAACTATGTGGTGTACACAATTTTAATCGCAATAAACAGGCATGTAAACACCTTAATCGCATTATTACTGCTCTGACCAAAGTGCACATGTGCTCGGTTCTACACGGATGCCGTGTGTTGTTCACACAACTTCATGAATGAACTCCGTGACATTATTCTGAAGTTTTCTCTTCTCCAAATGGCTAAACTGTCAACACAACTCTCTGCGCAGTCTCTGCTATATATATTCATCCAGACGGCACGAAGAACGCAATGACAGCGTTTTTAAAATAAAAAAAAATTTATTTATTTATTTATTTTAAATTTATTTTGTAAATTTAAATGTAATAAGTTATTTGTTACTTGAAAAAAGTAATCTGATTACACAATGTGCGTTACTTGTAATGCATTACCCCAAACACTGTTAGTAACCACTTAGCAATGTCCTTACAACCACTTAGAATACTTCAGCAACAACCCAAAATACTCAAGTAACCATCTAGAAACCTAGCAATGAGCCAGCACACCTTAGAAACTACCTAACTACCTAGCCATGCCATAGCAACCAAAACACAACCATCAGGCCACATCCTAGCAATGACCCAAAATACATCAACAAATATCAAGAACAGTCATAGAAATCAGCCAGAACACCTTAGAAACTGCCTAGCAATAACTTAGCAACCATTAAGAACACACCAGTAACCATTTAGCAACATCCTAGCAACAAGCCAGGCCATCTTAGAAACTAGCTGGTAATGTAGTAACAACCCAGTATACCTTAGCAACCACTTAGCCACATCCTACTGTAGCAACCAGTCAGAACACCTTCAAAACTGCATAGCAACCACTTAGAATACCCTAGCAACTGCATAACATTGCTCTTTAACCACCCAGAACATTCTAGAAACCACTGAACACATTGTATACACTCCTTAGCAACCGCCCAGAACACCCTAGCAACCACCTAGCAAAGCCCTAGAAACCAGCCAGAACACTTTAAAAACTGCCTAGCAACCATATAGAATAGCACTGAATAGCACTGAGCACTTTATTTGAGACGTTGAGATGTTGAGACGATTCAACATTCAAAAGTTTATCTTGACAAACTTTTGTATTTTTCATTCCCTTTTCTTGTAGTTTGTTTATCAAACGTGGAAGTTTGTTGTATGTTTGAAAGGATGCTGAGAGGAAAAACAACCACATCTGTATCATGATTCAGGTCAGCACAGTGGAATATTCAACACTGCTAATTGCAGGCTGTATTTTTCCACAACACAACCTGAAATACTGAAGCGGAAACCCTCTCAGACAAGGTGAATGATTGGTTTAGCACTTCAAAAGATATTTTAGAAAAAACTGAGTTAGCATGAAAGGGCCTTAGTGTTAGCAAAGGGCTTGCACCAGACAGCAACCGACGTTTGATGTTTTTGAAAGGCCGATGTAACAAATATACAGAGTAGAGCAAGAAACAAAATTTTTTTTGTGTTTTTAGATAAAATGTTGCTCTTGGCTATGCATGATGCTAGGAAGTTTTGGGTTATTGCCGGGGCATTGATATGCACCTTTATAACGTTGATGGGTGTAGAGGCATTTGGGTGTAGGTGCAGGGAGAGGGTGCACTTCCAATAGAAAAAAAATATATATCGTCTACACCTCGGGCCGGCCCTGGTCACCAAGGTTGCCAGGTTGGCGTAACAAAATCAGCCCAATTAATATTCAAAAACCCACCCAATCACAGCCAAAAGTCCAATTGAGTCCCCGATAAAAATCGCATTCCGGCAGATAAAAATTGAGTTTCGGAGGTGGGGGGATTGTAAGACTGTAAGATAATAAACTCATATTATGACATATGAAGTTGCAATTGTGAGATATTAAGTTGCACCACTAATTAAAACATTGCAATTACCAGTAAAAAGCTTCAATTGTGAGATATAAAGTCGCAATTGTAAGATAAGTCACTTTATGAGATATGAAGTTGCAATTGGAAGATATAAAGTTGATAACAATAAATAAAGTTGTTTTTTAGAAATAAAGTTACAATTATCTTTTAATTGTTTTTTTTTTTCTTCCATAGGAAGCAAGCACCACTAATAAGACAAGATAAACCTGTCAAAATATGACAAGTGAACACGTTGGTTTGTCAGGTCAGACAGGACGCAGACTGCCCTACATAAGCAACGTAACCTTTATTAAACTGTGACATTTACAGGAGTAGTTCACCTGATGTGTCGCGGCGGGTTATGAAAGATCCTCTCCAGACCAGACAGACTAGACATTCATTATTAACACTCATGATGTTCAATGTACGATTAATTCAATACATGTTTTTATACAGGCTGACTTTCCCCATTTAGATCCTCGCACTGAGTGCTGAATATTTCATGCTGTTCTGTACATCAGAGCTCTGGCATCTCAGTCTTTGTCTCATGATGTTAGGCCTTACAGTTATGATTATGAACACCTCTAATTCAGCCCCAGTATATCTTTATGCCCTAGCAACCAACTAGCAATGTCCTAGTAACCTCCTAGAACATCTTATCAACCTAGTATTTCTCTGTCCACCCAGAACATCTTAGAAACCACCCAGAACAACCCTGCAACCATCTAGTACAGAGTTACTCAAATCTGTCCCTGGAAGGCCACCGCAGTGCAGAGTTCAGCTCAAAACTTGATCAAACCTAGCAGAAATTTTCTAGTAACTCTGAAGACCTTTATTAGCTTGCTCAGGTGTCTTTAGGGGCTTTCGCACCAGGTAGTTATAAGAACTGTTCCCTGAGCACGGCATTCAACAACTTCAACAACTGGAGAATAGCAGATGCCGTAATTGGAGATGTGTTTTTATCATGTGTTGTGGGATTCGTGATAACGGAGATGGAATGTAGGACTAAAAAGACAATCTCCTGTGACAGCTTGTGGTGCTACATATCAATGAGGCTGAGAAAAGAACACAACGCTGCAGACAAAGGCGACAGGTAAATGCTTTCTGTATATTTATTGTAACACTTTAAAATACTCGGCTGTTTAAAAATGACGGGTGCTGTTTCGTATGGCATGCGTTCGACCAATCAGCATACACTTACGTCACTGGTAGTTCCTATTGTGCTGGGTTAGACCCTATTCTGAAGTAGGAGCTAATTTAGTTCCCCCAAAAGGCATTACTAGAACTAAATTTGTTCCCAGTTCCTGTGGTGCGAACACGACAAAAAGTGGGTACTTCTGCCATTAGTTCTAGGAACTAGGAAAAGGTTCCTTCAGTGCGAAAGCCCCTTTTGATTAGGGTTGAAGCTAATCTCTGCAGTGCAGTGCCCGTCCAGGGCCAAATTTGAGGAAACTTGATCTAGAACAACCCTGCTCCTGGACGTCCTGCAGAGTTTGCCTCCAACCTGCCCTAACAGTAAGGTATCCTTGACTGAAAGTTTTCTGAAGACCTTAGCTGCGTCCCAATTCAGAGGCTGCATCCTTCAAAGGACAAGGACTTCAAAGGCCACACCTGATTAGCTGGTTTAAGTGTGTTTGATTAGGATTTGAGCTAAACTCTGCAGGAACTCTTGCTCTCCAGTAACAGGATTGGACACTCCAATCTAGAAACACCATAGCAACCTGCCAGAACACCTAAGAAACTGCCTAGCAATGCCTTAGCAACAATTCAGAACACCTTGCTTCTTAAAATGCTCTAGCAACCACCTTGGACAGGGGTGCCCAATCCTGCTCCTAGAGGACCAACAACATCCTGCAGAGTTTCTAGCATTCCTGAAGACTTTGGTTTGCTGGTTCAGGTGTGTTTAATTAGGATTGGAGGTACACTCGGCAGGACCGTTGGCCCTTGAGGAGTAGGATTGGGTACCCCTGACAAGCCAGAACACCTTAGGAACTACCTAGAAAGAGCCTATAGCAACCAGTCAGAACTCCATAAAACTAACAAGCAATGATGTAAGATTGCTCTGTCCCAAAGGCACAAATGCAATGTCTTATGGAATAAACTGAATTAGCAGACCTACTGTAAGCATGCACGAAAAAGAACGTGAAAACAAAAGACAAAAATTAGAGTATTTATGAGTATTTATGAAATGGTTTAGGGAAATCCAATTTTCATTCCTGTTTTGATACTTGTCTGACCATGGACTAAAAGAAACTGAACTATTTTATCCTTTACTTTATAACAGATGACACTAAGAATTCAACATCAACAACATCACAAAAAATTACCAAAATTTACCATTGTATTCTTTGAAGTACCAAGCAAATACCATTCAGGAATGTAGAGATCATTCAGTACTATGGTATATATCAAAATACCATGGCATTACCATCTGATTCTATCACTGTACCATGGTACTGCCTCAGTACTTTATAAGGGAAGACAAATATCTTGCTCTTGAAAACAAACAAGCAATATACAGTGCCTTGCAAAAAATTCCGAGCCTGTTTCACCATTTTTCCCAGGCTTCCACACAGTTCTTTTAAAGTCTTGGCTTCTTTTGTGCCACCCTCAGATGTCATGCAGAGCTCTTGACATGCTTGTCTGCTGCACCTTTATTCTGCTCTGAGCACCTGAACTCTGGAGCTCCTTCAAAGGTATTGTTGGCCTCTCTGTGGCTTCTCTCACAAGTCTGGGAGGTTTTGATATAGCTTCTATTTTCTGATAACCCAATATGCTGTATCCACTGGGAAATCCAAACACAATTTATGTTTTTGCTTTTTCCTAATTCATGCATTTGTTTTACTTTATTTCTTTACCTGTTTGGAACACAGTTAAGTCATCATTTTATAGATAGATAGATCTCTTCTCAGCAATTATCCATTAACTGTGGGGTTTTGTATGAATATGTGGGAGCATTTCATCCTGTATGTGATTCACAGGTAGAGGGTCAATAGTAAGAATTGTGTCCTCTTAAAGGGACAGATCCTCCTAAAAATGAAAATTTGTCATAATTTACTCCCCCTCGTGTCATTTCAAATCTGTACAACTTTCTTCTTTAGAATGAAAAAGATGATATTCTTCAAAGCTTCAAAATGGTAAAACAGGTCATAAAAAGTAGCGTAAAAGTAACATCATGACTTAATCGAAATTCTCTGAAGCGATATAATCACTTTGTATGAGCAAAAATGTAATTGGTTCGCTCTCAAATCAAATCATATTCTTGTGACTTTTACTGGTTTTGGTGCATTACTACCACCTACTGGACTGGAGTTAACAGCATTTGACAAATGAAGTCCAAATTCACAGTACTCATAAAAAAGTAGGCAAAAAGTACCTGAATGACCTACTTTATCCAGTGAGGTTCTGAAGTGTGCTTACTAGAAACCACATTACTATCCCATGAGACCACGGGAGAGAATTTGTGAAAGGCAGTAAAGCAATGCAACTGAGGCTGGTAGGTCACATGATAATGACAGCATGACGAATGTATATGCCCAGATTACATTCATACTACATACACTCATACTATATAGAAAATACTTTTTTTAGCAGGCATGAAGTAATTACTTGTTTAAAATATGTACCTACTCACAAGAGTATGCCACTCAGCCATTAATCAAAGTATACTGAGCCCAAATCAAATATGGTGTTACATCGGTAAAATCAATCTTCATTGGTTTTTACAGGTCATGTGACGAAAGCTTGACATCCTCACACCAACAAGGTTTGACGTTATTGGCTTGTTGCCATATCTGATCCCTGTGGTCTAGGATTTCTATATACTGGTGTGAATGTATTGAAATATTGGGTGGATATGAGAAAATCCGACATGTATTTGCTTGTAGAAATGGCTTAGCCACTGTAACTCCTTGTATTCATGTGAGTGAGAGCCTTTACCTCCTCATTTGAAAGAGTAGGATTGAGTATCAGATTCTTAGTGTGGTCTAAATTACGTTAATTGCAGCGACTGAAAAGGCTTTTCAGATGAGAGCGGCATAGATTCCACCCCCTTGTTGTGTCTTTCACTGAAAGCGTAGTTGCAATGATGGCTTTGGCGGTAGGTTGGTGGGTGTGTGTTTTGGCTAGTTGTCTCATGCAATAAGCTTCTTCTCCCACACAGTGATTCACAGAGCTGGATATACATATACAGTAGCCCATAAAACAAAACAAACAGTAAAAAAAACAGTTTACTTTCTTTATCATGCAACATTAAGCCTACTTTATTTTTTGCAGTGCTCACATTAGAGTTATATTACCTGCATTTAAAAGCAACAGAATTTTAAAGGGATAGTTCATGCGAAAATGAAAATGCTGACATTGTTTACTCACCCACATGTCATACTAAATTTGTTTGACTTCTTCTGCAGAGCACAAATCTGTTTTTGTCTATACAATGTATGTCAATGGGGCCCAAAACAACATTGGACCCCATTGACTTTCATTGTGTGTGAAAAAAACCCATACATTTTTCAAAAATTCTTTTTACAAGTTAAACCATTTTCAATACATTATTATTATTATTATTATTTATTTTTATTTTTTTGTGAGTGTATCAATCCACAATAAAAAAAATATGTAAATTCAGCTGCATCCATTAATTCAGAAATCTAAGAGCTGACTGCAGATACATTAGGGGTCATTTAGGATGAGCACGACCCTTTTACAAAAAAACATCTCACACCATAAAGGGTTTTCTGGATCATTTCACATTACCCATGAGTCACCTCACTTATCATTAAGACATCTTGAGCTACAAGTAAAAAGCCCAACACTAAAGCTCAGAATTAGCTTTTCCCCCAGTCTATGTTCCACCAGATGGTTCAATCTCCATAGAAATCAATGTAATGGGATCTATTAATACCATTTCATTATAAAATGTCACACAATGGGGTGTTTATGGGTGAATCATATAAAAATCGGTCTAGATCATCCCATATTCAGTATTGCCATATTACAATTTCATGGCAATTCATATATATTTTACATCTTGCCTAATTTGTATGATCTCATGCATATGGGCGAGTATTGTCCCACAATATTATCTGCTGTTAGTTATTAAAATGTCAGTGGTGTTATCATTCGCTAAAACTAAGACTATTAAAAAACAGTTGGGTTAATTAAAATAAAGCTGAAATTAAATAAAAAATAGTCAATGTAGTATTTCAGCTAAAACATATGACTAAAATAAATCTAAAACGTAAATTATCATGTATTGAAACTATTTAGAAATATATATTTGTAAGAAAATGAACCTTGGAATATATTTCACCAGATTCATTGAAAATAATTCTTTGGTACACAAACCTTCGCAGTCCTGTAACCTGTTTTGTCAGAACTCTCAATGTTTGGCTAATTAGCATAGCCCAGCTAGCATTAGCTAGTAAATACAGCACACGCTGGTGCCCAAAAAGCATCTTTTTCCAATGAAAGTCCATCAAAAGTAGCCAAAAATAAATGTTAAGAATTCTTGTCATGTATTTCTGGTGCTACTGGAACCTTGAGCCTTGCAAGCGTTGAAATGAACAGGTATGCTAACATATATATGACTCCTGATATTGTTAACAATACTCCACTGTTAAACATACTAGGACCTAATTGCGGTGCCCTTTCTGTCGAAAACTGTACACACAAAATCAAAACCTGTTGTAGAACTGGCATTATGTAATACAGTTATACATTCATGTACACGAGCCGGCATACTGTACAACAAATTCAGTGTGTCAGTTTGTAAAACCACAGAGGGTAAAATAAGGAAGAATTCACAGCGTGAGCTCTAGAAACAACACTTTAAAGCTCTTCACCAGCGACCCCATCGTGAGCCTCTCTTTGCCTTTCTGAGCACCTGATTATGCTGAGAGATGCTGCTTTAGACTGGGGTATTGTGAAACAAATCTGGATGTCGTCGGCACATCTTTTCCAGGTTTATTTTTGACATCTTCAGTAATAGCTTTCACTCATGCTTCAATGATACTTCTGTTATTTGAGCGCTTCCGTGGTTAAATTGATGGTCTACTTGAGCACACGGGGTGGGTGACAGATCAAAAGGACATGACGTGGTTTCATATGCTTCCCTGCTAAGATGGACTTAAAAATAACTGCATCTATTTTTGAAACTCTAGGTGAAGTTATAAAAGATCACTTCACTAATTAGTAGTAATGCAAAAAAAATAAATAATAATAATTATATTTATATAGATATTTTTATTTTTTATTTTCTATAACTGCAGATAATGGTGAAGAAGAGTAACCACAGACTACAGAGAAATGCATGGTACTGTAAAGTGATGATATAAGATGATAATACTAGGGTATTTTCTTAAACTTTCACAAAACCGTATGAATTATATCATATTGATGTAGTTTGATATTTCCAGGGTACCTCACATACTACCATTGTATTTCTATGGTAAATGTACAAAAAATCTATCTATACATCCATCTGTCCGTCCATCCGTCTGTCTGTCTGTCTGTCTGTCTGTCTATATCTATCCGTCTGTCTTTCTGTCTACCTATCTGTATCTATCCGTCTGTCTGTCTATCTATCCGTCTGTCTGTCTGTCTGTCTGTCTATCTATCTATCTATCCATCCATCCATCCATCAGCCTATCTATCTGTCTGTCCATCCATCCATTTGTGGAAACTATGGCACAATGTTTTTATATATAAACTTTTATAATAAACTTAATTGATAATAAAAACTGGGGCATTAAAAAATGATAATACAAATGTCCTGCTTCAATCTACTTTGCATTTCATTAAAGACTGGAAATTGTATTTTAATCTTTCTTTACTAAAAAATTTTCTCATTTTTTATAAAGTACCCTGTGATTGGTTGTTTTTATGAAGAGGAATCCACTGGTGGAGAGTGATATGTGTTAAACACTTCCAGGCATGAAAATGGATTCAGGTTTCCAGAAATAATCACTAATTAATTCACATATTTGAAAAATTAATAGGCTGCATTATATTGCCCCAAAACATCTATTTAAATAAAGTTCCATTGGAGTCCTATAGGGGTCGCTGCTGCCATAGAAAAGCATCCACTACTTACTTGAATAAGTATTTAGCTAAGAATTTAGTCAGTATTTTAAAACAAACAACTTATTGTACATTATACAGTATAATGCATTTAGAATTAGGCAATAATTGAAAATATGACATGAAAATATAATGTAATTTGCTATGAAAAACATTTTGCCAGGTCTTTTTTTCATTACCATTCAGTCATATGACTCATATGCTAGCTTAAAAGCCAAAGAAGACACTAAGTGATTCTAATACACAGAGGGGGAAATCACTTATTCACCATTCTATAGAATTCAAAGCATCCTTTCAGTCCTGAATGTTTTAATACTCCATAAATGTCCCTCATGCCTAAAATTAGATTGTTCTGAATTCATAAATTTCACCAGCCTGTCATCACAGAATGATACCAACCGTACTTAGCCCATTTAAAACAGTCCTCTTGAATTTTTCTGAAAATCATATTAGCACCTATTGAGATTATTGCTGCTAAAAACCAGCGTCCATTCAGCTGATAGTGCCGTCATACCCATTAGCTGTTGCCGCATGAGAACACAGCATTGAGTGTTCGGAGAAAACCACTCCAAAACCTTTCACTATATGGCAAAATTTCCCTCCGACAGTTTTTTTAGAGAAGATCAAGGGCACCAAACGACACTAGTAGAGCTAATCATTATGCTAAGGCTATTTCAAGTGCCTTTAGTCGTTAAATCAATTAGTGTATGCAAAATAACTATAACAACAAACTTGTTGTTCCATATTATAAAACAAACAAATCCGCACAGTCCGGTGTTTTGCCAGATGAGAAGTTTATCTATGTATCATCTATTTACTCTTTTAATTCATTTTATAACTGTATCATACATCTCTTTTAATTTCTTTAATTTCTAGTTTTAATTTTCCTTTTTTTTTTCTTTAATTTTCCTAATTTTGTGATTATTTTAATTCCTTTCTGTAAAGCACTTTGAATTGCCATAGTGTATGAAATGTGCTATATAAATAAACTTGCCTTGCCTATTGTTTTGTTTCAGTGAATTGGTAATCATGTTTTTTGTTTTTAACTATGGGAAATGATGATCGTTCATTTAGTGGCACATTATGGGGATCAGATGTCAGCCACCTGGATATAGTTTAGGTGAGTCAGTCCCACTATTTGGCATTAGCCTTGTCCGAAACACACAGTGTCTCTTTTTTCACCTACAGGGCCGGTGAGAGAAATGCTTATGTGGCATAGGCCTAATAACTATGTGGAAAACAAAAAAGTCAGAGTTCATAAAAACTAGCACACAGCAAAGTAAAATAGTGGCATCCTGGTAATACACGGTATTACCCTGGTCCTATATAGCTCAATTTCCTCCAAGTATAAATATACTGGATTTTACTTGTTTTTTTCATCCACTACATAAAAATATTTTGGCTAGAAAAATTACAGCACACTTCTCCACAACAAGCCACACAACTGTGATTCATGTCGGTAGGGACAGGTAACAAGCCTTTAAAAGTACTAATAGTTCACACTAACACAAATTCAGTCTGATTTCCGCAAGCGATTTGTCTGTTCGGAACAATGTGTAAAAAATGTCATACGGGTGAAATGAAAATGTAATTTCTCTTTCTGACTGTAGGTGGCGCTTGTAGAAAAGCAGAAATATGCCTGGCTTTTCTGGTGCGCAGATTTCCGTTTCTGACACCCACTTGTTACGGAGAAGAAAGGAAGTCTGTTGGTGAGCACAACCAAGACTTTCAGTCGTAGTTTTATGTAACAGCAGCGACTCTGGGCATGTGACCGAAAACACAAATCTTGGCCAGTTTTCATCACAGTGCGATGGAAAACAGATTATGTTGTGCTCCAGACAGTTCAAAAATTTGAATATCCCCCGCCTCCTACTTGGAAATAATGTTTGGAATGCCACTTGAAAACAGACATGCGACCTGCGAACATTTGATATCAATTCCAAGATGGCGGCGAGTCCTGCTTCCAAAGAGCTTCGTCCAGAGCTAGTTTTGCTTTTCGTCAGCTGTTTGGGAACGGCAGCATTTTATGTTATTTTTGTTCTCTTTTTCCCATAATTGACACAAAAACACGAAATGTTCTCGTTGCGTCATGTGATTGCGACATCATGTGGCCAACATGTGAATGTGACGTAATTGACTGGAACTCACTGAGGTCTGAAGTGAGACCTTTCATTTGAAATATCCCCATTTCCAACCTCGTTTCAAACGCGCCATTATGCTGCGTTCCAGACAGCTCGGAATTTGGATTTTTCCCACCTCCTGCTTGGAATTACCTTTTGGAACGCCACTCGAAGTCGGATGAGAAATGTATGCTAAGTATGAGAAATTGCAATAGTGATGTTTTTGTTTAGCAAACACTTCTAAGTTCACTCAAAGTTCACTTCTAAGTTCACTCAAATGTGTTTTCATTTAAATTTTACTTACTTTGTAAAGTATGAGGACGTCAAATATGGCTAATTGCTTGATCTTTTGTAACGCCATATGTTTAATTCTCTAGAAATATTTTGTATGAGCCTCATTTGAATAGAATCAGACTGCTTAAAATACTATGATCTTGCCATCACAGCTCAATCATATTATGATACAATTAAGAGTAAAATGGTAATAATTCCACTCAAAACATGTTTCTCTGTAATTAACGCTTGGAAAATGATCGACTTGTGCATGGGCCAGTCTCACGTGAGGGCTGTGGCACATGCAGGGCTGATGGTTTGGCATTGGTATGCACTGATGCATAAATGCATTCAGGCTCTGGAAGGGAGCATGAATGAGCAGCAGCCTCTGGTCCAACAGTGAAGTATCAAATTAAAGTATCCGAACAAGGAAACATCATTAAGGTTTAAGCAATTTTACTTCTTATACAGCCATATGCCCATTGCTAAAAGGATCTCTCGAGACTCATTTACATTTATGGCATTTATCTGACACTCCAGACAGACTTGAACGTCATTTGACATAAGAGACCGCCCTGGTCACCAGATGGCAAGAAGGATATTCAGAAAGTCATCTGCAAGGAATAAAAAAATCATTACCAGTAAAAAATAGTTATAGCTAGAAATGTCAACACAGTTTGTTTATAACACTTTATAGTAGCTTCAATCAATGTGTCATTAACAATTACATAACGTTACATATACAGTACTTGGCAGGTCAGCAGTTCATGTGCACTCAAAACAAAGCACACTTTATCAGGTACACCTGTTCAACGCCACGTTAACGCAAATATCTAAGAACTGAGCGTCAGAATGGGGAAGAGTGACTTTGAACGTGGCATGGTTGTTGGTGCCAGACGGGCTGGTCTGAGTATTTCAGAAATTGCTGATCTACTGGGATTTTCATGCACAATCATCTCTAGGGTTTACAGAGAATGATCTGAAAAATAGAAAATATCCAGTGAGCGGCAGTAAAAGGCGAAAATGCCTTGTTGATGCCAGAGGTCAGAGGAGAATGACCAGACTTGTTCGAGCAAAAGTAACTCAAATAACCACACGTTACAACCAAGATCTGAACACAAAACACATTGAAACACAGTGTGGCTGGTGCCACACCGGTGCCACTCCTGACAGCTAAGAACAGCAAACTGAGGCTACAGTTCGCACAGGCTCACCAAAATTGAACAATAGAAGATGTTGAGTCTCAATTTACTGCGACATTCAGATGGTAGGGGCAGAATAAAGGTTTTGCCAAGTATCTGAAACTGTCAATTGCCATTTGGCCGGTAATATTTTTATGAATTCTAGAAATGCAATGTTGTGAGAACATAAACGTGAACTAGCGTGAGCGACGCTCAAGACAGTTAACAGGCCAGTGCTGCATCGTCACGAAAGTATAAGCCTTGCCTATTGAAATATTCAAGCGCAAGAAGACTCAAAAGGGAAATCCATTCGTTACTTGCAGTGTGTGAAGTTTTCTGTATGACAACATACGAAAGCGCGTCCAGAAATCCTAATCATAGTCAGTTATGTCTTAAGTGAACATAAACAGTTGAGAAAGAAAACACACGTTTCATCAGTATATTCGATCCATGCATTCGCTTTTAAAATGACAGCAGCCATTTCTGCTGCCGTCTGTTCTTAATGTTAATCAAACAACAAAAAACAAAGAAAAATCACTCACTGCTCTAGACTGAATAACTTTTGTAACTTTAATACGGATTAATCTGTTTAATTTATACAGTGAAGACTAAGCACTGTTATTTTACATTTGATTACTTTATTAAATTCTGTACCTGAAAATTTTCAATTTTAGTTTTATATATAAATATATATATATATGTGTGTGTGTGTGTGTGTGTGTGTGTGTGTGTGTGTGTGTGTGTGTGTGTGTGTGTGTGTGTGTGTGTGTGTGTGTGTGTGTGTGTAAGAAATTATAATTGATATAACATAATATAAAAATACTTGCAAAATCTGAGGGGAAAAAAACCCAGCTGATATCAGTGTGGATAAAAGCCTCTCTCAGATGAAAGGCAGGATCTCCAAGTTTTTTTCTCCCAGCCTTTCCCGTGTTGCCATGGATGAGATCAAGAGAAAAGACATTCGGGCACAAAGGTGCTTTTTTAATGCTAATTTGGAAAGATTTCCTTCCCATGTTCCATTTGCTTTATTGATGAACTGCATCTACCTGTTTGCAACTCTTGGTGATTGCTTCTGTCCGGTGTTTTGAATTAAATAAAGTTATGGAAAATAGAATTATGAAGACATTTGGCTTATTTGATTAATATTTTTTTATAAATAGAATTTATTGATTGTTTAGCTTTGATGCTTAACTGAAAAACAATTTTAAAATTAACATCACACAAACAATTAACATCACGTAAAAATATGACTGTTTACAAATTATTACTCTATGTTTTGAGCTTTAGATTGTACTATACACTGAAAAATGGTAACATCTAAATGAACTGGTTTCAAAAAATGTATTTAATATCTCTGATTATTAATTATTGCTGATTATTTAATATCATCTTAAATACATTCATTTATGCCAACAAAACTATTTTTTATAGGTTAAATCAGGTATAAAAAGCTCTTTACTGATAGGTTAGCACTTTTTACAGTGTAAGCTCAATGCTCTCTGTTTGCTGTCAGCCCTGAATCAACATTCACTGAGTTTCACGTGATCCAGGAATTCAACCAACTTTCCATGCCATATAACCGTCAGTGACAGGGCTGATGCCTGGGCCTCTAGCAGGTGCTGTTTGCAGTCTGTCTAAAGGCTATTAAGAAAATATGATGTAACATCCTGCCCTATAATTAACCGGGCATCACAAGGAACCTGTTGTGCTATGGAGATGGAGGCATAGCTTATTTGCACTGATCAAACCCCCCATAGGATCAATCACCAAAAAGAGATTACCATAGAGTTTATCTGAGTAAAGAAACACTGACTTAATATATAGTAGGGGAAAAATTAGATCATATCCGTAATGCCAAATATCTCACACACGACTGATGACTAGGGAAAAAATGAAGTAACAATTTAAGAGGAAAACACCACATATATATTCATTGCGTAAATTATGTGTGATAACATTTTTTAACTTGTCAGGACTATAGCTATAGTTTTTGTAATGTTATCACAATACATTTTTGCCTATAGAATCCCATAAATCACATGAATTTGAAAAAGAAAAAACTTGAAATATCCCATCTTATATTTAACAAATCTTTCAAACTTACATTTTTCTTGTGAATTCTCATATAAATGTATTATTTGGTTGTAATTATAAGTGATTTGATGCAAATTTATAGAACAGGGATTTTAGTCAATGTTGTGGTAATAACATAAAACCAGGAAACAGGTACTGTATATTTTTTAGTTAAAAAAAAATTCATTAACACTTCTAAAAAAAAATCTTTCAATCAGACACTTTTTTATGTCATAAAAAATGACTCCTTAAAAAAACAATCATAAATCATGTAAATTTAAAAACAATTTGAAAAAAAAAAAATGTTAACCACAAAATACCATAAAATCTCCACAAAATAACATAAAAATATGTTATAACCATTAATCACTTTCAAATAGACACTTTCTAACTGAAAATATTTGTTTTTTATGACATATATTTATTAATCCATGAAAACATAAATAATAAAAAACATAAATGTAATAAGTTACTTTTAACTATAAAATGCTCAAAGATCTCCACAAAACATAAAAAGAAATGTAAATCATAATCATTACTTTTCCTCAGTACAACTAGTTTTACCATTTAAAGAAAAAAAGTATTGAAAACAATCTTTTTATTTAAAACAATCACTGTGCCTTTTTTTCACGGTGGAGTTGAAGAATCACCCTTAGGCCGGCATGGATGTGTAAGCCAAGGATATTGCCAGAAGCTTCACATCATACATGTTCTCACATGCGTCATGTCTAAAAGGTGTATCCTGTTTAGAAAACTATAATTAGATTGAGTGTACTATAACCAGCATCTTGTCATTGATGTCAGAGCTGGTCATGGTTGATTTCACCTCTATAGCATGTAGGTGTGTGTCAGAATTACAGTGTCTACATAAAACAGTGCAGCTGCAGTCGTCTCCAGAAGGATCCAGTACGTGCGAGACTCACACATGCCCAACAAACCTAATAACCCCTTTATACTTTCACTGGAGAGCCAGTGAACTCAGCCCTTTTTAAATGAACTCATATGTGTAGGCTACTGTACTGTTAGCCCAGTTGTCATAGAGTCTTCCACACCTGCAATAATAAATGATAGCGGCAGACTGTAAGAAGAATTGTTATAAGGTCAGATAGGAGAGTATGCTTAACTCTTCAAACTAGCTTCTGAATGGTTGGCAAAATCAATTGATTTGGGATACGTTTAGCATGTCATCAAGTAATAAACATGACAGAGGAACATTGTGATCTCCAAGTAAACCAAATATATAAATGAAGCTGAAAGGTTCACTGGAGTGCAAAGTGTAATGTAAACCTGCACTGTAATTGACAAGGAGTTAATAATGGCAAATGTGCAAAAAGTGTTTAGTCAAAAGGTCAGACAAATATGAGCATAGTAATCAGACTCAAACTCATCCTTGTCATAATTTAATTACATTTAAGAAAGAACAACTACTTAGCAACCACCTGGAATTCCTTAGCAACTAACTGCCAATGCCCAAGCAACCACCCATAATACCCTAGCAACTATCAACACCAAGCGATGCCTTGTCAACCACCCACAACACCATAGTATACATCCAGAAACCACACAAAACACCTTAGCGACCACATATCACTGTCCTGGCAATTGCATTGCAATGTGTTAAAAACACAGAGCACCTTAGCCACTGCATATCAACACCCTGGCAACCACCCAGAAAACCACACAAAACACCTAACCAGGTATATCAGTGTCCTAGTAACTGCATAGCAATGTGCTAAACACACAAAACAAAACACTTTAGTGACCCCATTTCACTGTCCTTGCAATTGTATTGCAATGTGCTAAAAACACAGAATACCTAAACCACTGCATAGCAACACCCTGGCAACCCCCCAGAAAACCACACAAAACACCTAACCAGGCATATCAAACACCGAAGCAACTGCTAGCGACAACCTGGCAACTACCTAGAAAACCACACAAAACATCTTAGCAACCACATATTAGTCCTAGCAACTACATTGCAGCACCCTGACAACCACCCTGAAAACCAAAGCAATTGTGCAGCAACGTGCTAAAAAAAATCTTACACGACAACACCTTAGTCACTGCATAGCAACACCCTGGCAACCACCCAGAAAACCAGACAAAACACCTAACCAGGCATATCAGTGTCCTAGAAACCACATAGCAACTACCTGGCAAGTTGCAACCACCCTGAAATCCAAAGCAACAGTTCAGCAATGTGCTCAAAAAACACCTTACACAACACCTTAGCAACTGCATAGCAACACCCTGAAACCACACAAAACCCTTTAGAAACTACACATCAGTGTCCTTGCAGTTGCATAGAAATACAAAACATAAAAGTACTAAAACAGAACCAAACACCCAAGTAACCGCATATCAATCAATGCCCTGTCAACCCTCAGAACACCAGCAAATGCAGAGAAATGTATTAAATACACAGAGCATCTTAGCAACTGTATAGCAACACCCTGGCAACAACCCAGAAAACCACAATACACCTTAGAAACCGCATAGTTATGCAGTTAACCACCCAGAACAACCTTGCAAATGCATATCAGTGATCTAAAATTCACATAAAACACCATAGCAATTCTTTGTCTAGCAACCACACAGCAACACCCTGGCAACTGCTAAGACAGGCCAACACCCCTCACATGTTCTCCAGAAAATGTCAAATTAATACACTCTAAAAAATGAGTGTTTCAACCCATGTTTGGGTCAAATATGGACAAACCCAACCGTTGGTTTAAATGATTAAATTAAAATTTTAAACCGAACGGTTGGGTTTGTCCATATTTGTCTCAAACATGAGTTGAAACAACCCAGCATTGTTTTTAAATCACTTTAAATCTTATATGATGACAGATCTTTTACAAAAAGTCAGACCATGAGCACAATTTGTTCCTAAAATTGAACATACAGTCAGTCCAAGTGTTTTTATGGAAGGACATCCATGCAAGCTTGCTCTTAGGAGTGTGAGAACATCTATGCAAGCGGTTATTGGGAGTGCGAGGACCAGTGGAAAGATGGAGAGCCAGGCACAAGCTGCCATGTCGAAGCCACTCCCCAAACGGGCATTGTGCATGACTGAGCCGATTCGTTTTCCCATGCTGTGACGCAGGAACACGAAGCAGCGCTCATAACCATGGCTTTCTGATTACTCTCAATGACCGAGACACACTGACTCTATATACAGAAGGCAGACTAGTTCAATTAACTCTAAATGTACTGTAAACACATGACTAGGCTAACACGACAGGCAAATAAATTGATGTTAAATTGCAGTGAGGTCTCGCTTTTACCTTGATGGGGAACCCAGCCTACAGAGGCTCGCCACTCAGGTCAAATGTATTTCGGATTTGAAAGACATTTAAATCAGTCCCTAAAGAAGAAGCCAGACCACAAAATGTTCTCACAACTGTACACGGTCAGAAATAGGGGTACAGTAGGAGTCCATTTCTGTCCCCCAAGGTACAATCTACACTAACGTACCCCATAGGGCTTATTATTGGACCTCAAGGTACATATATGTACCTTTTTGAGGGTCAAAAAGCATTAAAAGGTACATATATGTACCGTTTCTTTTAAAGGTTAAGGTACAATATTGTACCCTTGAGGGTACAGCCCCAGTGACAAGCCATTGTACCCCTAAAGGTACAATTATGTACTTTATTTTCTGAGAGCGTATGTGTGTGTGTGTGTGTGTGTGTGTGTGTGTGTGTGTGTGTGTGTGTGTGTGTCTATTTAGTAGAAGCAGGAAGAACTTGAATATAATTTAACAGCTTAATTTCACTGTGTACACCGATTACATTAATGCATGCAGCAACTCGTGATCTTGGGTGTAGACAGTTGCGTTGGGGAAATCCATTTTTTGCATTGCATCCCATTCCCAGCACAAGAACACAAAATAATTACGGCTTACAAGAACAAACAAGTCTGTACAAGGAACTTTCATGTTACATTTATGATACAAAAGAAAGATACACAGCTGAAGAAAAAGTATATCCACAATGTAATAATGAAAGCTGTATGTTATGCATTAATGGATGGCAATTCTTTCATGACCCCCAGTAATGGAAAATAAGTATCTTCAATGACTTTTAAATAGATTAGTGGCAAGAATTATTACAGCTCTTATAGTTTTGATCAAACTCCTAACCCTTAGTATAAAAATTCAGTGCATAACTCGTCCTGATGTTTGTGCTATAGACATGACTGTACATCAAATCATGTTGAGAAGAGCTTGTGATATAATTTTCCTAAGTGATTAGAAAGGAGAACAACTGCACATATACATATAAATATATATATATATATATATATATTAAAAAAACTCACAAAATACTGTAGCAATGGGCTAAGAAACACTTTAGCAACGGCATAACAACGACCTGGAAACCGCTCTGATTACCCTTATGACTGCTTGCCAATGTTCTAAAATGCACACAAAACACATTTGCAATGCATAGCAACGCCCAAACAACTTTAGAGCAATTTGCTAAAAAATCCTGACACAAAACACTTTTGCAACTGCATAGCAACACCATAACAACTTTAGAAAAATCTGCATAAAAACCCACCTTAGCAACTGCGTAGCAATGGCCTAACAACTTTAGGGCAATGCGCAAAAAAAAAGTATACTCAAAAAACCTTAGCAACTGCGGCCTAAGATCTATGTGCTAAAAAAAACATCACCAAACACTTTAGCAACCGCATAGCAACACCCTAACAATTAGAGCAATGTGCTAAAAAAAAACCCCACAAAACACTTTAGTAATCGCAAAGCAACACCCTAACAACTTTACAGCAATGTGCAAAAAAATAATATACAAAACACTTTAGTAACCGCATAGCAACACCCTAACAACTTTATAGCAATGTGCAAAAAACACAACACAAAAAAACTTTAACAACGCATTGCAACACCCTAACAACTTTATAGTAACTTGCTAAAAAAAATACCACAAAACACTTTAGTAACTGCATAGCAACACCCTAACAACTTTATAGCAATGTGCTAAAAAAAACACAAAACACTTTAGCAACCGCATAGCAACACCCTAACAACTTTATAGCATTGTGCAAAAAACACACCACAAAACACTTTAACAACGCATTGCAACACCCTAACAACTTAATAGTAATGTGCTAAAAAAAATACCACAGAACACTTTAGTAACTGTATAGCAACACCTTAACAACTTTATAGCATTGTGCTAAAAAACACCACAAAACACTTTAGCAACCGCATTGCAACACCCTAACAACTTTATAGCAATATGCTAAAAAACACCATAAAACACTTAATTTAGCAACCGCATAGAAACATCCTAACAACTTTAGAGCAATATGCAAACAAACAAACAAAAAAACACACAAAACCCCATAGCAACTGAACAGCAACACCCAAACAACTTTACGATACAATGCGATACAAAACTATACAACTTTAGATCAATGTGCTAAAAAGTCATACACAAAACACATTAGCAACCGCATAGTAATGCCCTGACAACTTTAGTCCAATGTGCTAATAAGGCCTACACAAAACACTTTAGCAACTGCATAACCACCCCCTTACATCTTAAGAGCAAAACACAAAACACCTTAGCAACCGCATAGTAACGCCCTACCATCTAAAAGAGCAAAACACATTTGCAACCACTTAGCAACACCCAACCAACAGCTCACAATACATCCTAGCAACAGCATAGTAATGTGCCAAAAACACAGGAAAAATTGCATAGCAACACCCTGGCAACCACCAGAAACACTGTATGCAGGGGAAAGCACTGCTCACATTTTCTTAAAGCTTAAAAGCTATGTTCTTTCAAATCCCTCTCTTTCCAACCAGAAGAAATGAAAGTAAACTTCACTGTGACTTCACCATGTCATGAGACTTGCTCATGAGTTAGCTGTCAAATAACTTCTCGACAGCAATCAAAACATAAAGCAAACTCAAACATAAACTAGCAGTTAAACTGGCAAGCTATGCCAAGAGCCTGTCAAAATATAAACAGACGATAAGGAACACTTGTTTTGTGTCACATCTATTGTTGGTATCTTATGGAAGGAAGCCAGCAAAGATAAAGAGCAAAGAGTCTTTACCGTAAATTATTGTTTTTACTCTATTCACTCAAGGAAGTGCTACTCCAAAGGTTTATTTAGGGAAATCCATCATTAATTAAATGTGGTAATAAAGTGGCATCTGCAACTGTCATTCCTCGTGACAGAATGCACCATCCGTCTATGTGTGGTATCAAAGTTATCTGGTCCAATAACAACAGCAATCTAGATAGCTAACAGCATGATGTCATGGCCATTACAGAGATCAGGAAGTAAATTTGCCAGTTGTCAAATGCAGTCCATGTTGACTCTCATAGAGTGCAAATACAGCCAGATGTGACTGACAGTGATGTCGGACATAATAAACATTGTTCTCACGGATAACCGATAGCTAATAACCGGCTTATGATGAAAATGTGTCCACACATTTATTAATGAGGTGGACAAGTGACAAGCTAATCGTTATGTTTTCACAAAACAGAGGTGTTGCTATGCATTAAATCATCACATCGACAGTATGTTTGGCTTTAAATCTGTTCAATATCCACGTCAGAACCGCATTCTAGTCAGCTTTACTACAAGTCTCTCCTGTCAAAGCTCAGATAAGACCAACATTTTCCTGTTGATAGCATTAGCTCACCTCACCCACTTTGCCCATTTCCGAGTTTTCTTTTCTTTATGGAAAAACAAGACAAGCTGAAACTGTCGCTTTTAAGGTACTGACGTAAAGCCCAATTTATACCTCTGCGTCTAACTCACACCATAGCTATGTCGTAGGCTGTGTGTAGCACGCGTACCCTGACATGCACCTCTCTAAAAATGTAACAACGCATCAATTCTACGTGGACCGCAAGCGCTGTGATTTGTCTGCTAGAACCCCTCCATCAGGTTTCACATGCTCCCTCTGCATGTGTAATTGCGCGTCAACACGGACAACGACGCAGAAGTATAAATGAAACCGACGCGTAGCCTACAGCGTTGAGGCTCTGGCGTAGGTCCGACGCAGAAGTATAAATCAGCCTTAATGGTGACTGTTCTGGTCTGTCGTAACTGTGACTTTAGTAATGAGCCTGGAATCATGCGATTGATCTGTCTGTTCTTGTGGTGTTCATCTCATCTTCAGATGTTAAAACCCTCAGATATTAGCGTGACTAGCCAGGCAGAACATTCCAGCCAGGTACAGCATATCGTCTCCAAGGGGAGAGGACAATTCAATTCCTGGCTCACTAATAAGACCGTATCATACTACTGAGACTGCTCTCTTTAGAGTTACAAATGATTTGTTCTTATCATCCAATCGTGATTGTATCTCTCTATTAGTGTTACGTGATCTTAGTGCTGCATTTGATACTATCGACCACAACATTCTTTTGAATAGACTTTGAATATTTTGGAATAAAATTATGTTGGCATTAGTGGAATTGCATTGGCATGGTTCAAATCATATTTATCTGACCATTATCAGTTTGTAGCAGTAAACGAAGAGATGTCTTATCAATCACAAGTTCAGTATGGAGTACCTCAAGGCTCAGTACTAGGACCGTTGCTTTTCACCCTGTAATGCTACCCTTGGGAGATATCATTAGGAAGCATTGCATTAGTTTTCACTGTTATGCTGATGATACTCAGCTGTATATTTTTTTGCTCCCCGACGAAACTTATCAATGCACAAAATTAACGGAATGCATAGCTGATCTAAAAAATTGGATGACTAGTAATTTCCTACTATTTAATTCTGAAAAAACAGAGATTCTAATTATTGGACCAAAAATATGTCTAATGCTTGATGGATATTCTGTCAAGTCTTTGTCGTCGTTTAGGAACCTGGGTGTGCTCTTTGATACCAATCTTTCATTTGAACGTTTCTAGCATCTGTAAAACCGCATTCTTCCATCTTAAAAATATATGTAAATTACAACATATGACAAATGTGAAAAAGTTAGTTCACGCGTTCATGACCTCAAGGCTAGATTATTGTAATGCTCTACTGGCTGGTCGCCCTGCACGCTTAAAAAACAAACTCCAGCTGGTCCAAAAAAATTATTCAGTGGCTTAGTAAATATCACAGCAATAATTCACTTTTTTAACTTCATAACCTACCAATAACATACCAAAATAATTGACTAAAAATCCAAAGGTTAATTTTGTCTAAAATGTACAGTATTTAAGTTTTTTTCACTAAAATAATTTAGTATTTGAGTAACCAATTATTTATTTAAAATACACTTTATAGAAATCTCTATAAAATTATGTTTAAATAGGAAAAGTCCTAATCACGGCACACTTTGATTTGAATAGCAATCCAACACGTGGCAATCAGCCGCCAACAGGCAGTGGGAACCACCTGTAAATCCGCATTTGCAACACAACCGTGTCAGCTGAATCAACATGGAATACAAAGATGGATGATATATCTGCTCCCACACAGGCTTTATTGCAATTGCCTGTTAAGCCATCAACATTGTTCAGATCTATGTGCGAAGGGGGCGGAGGGTGCAACAGAGGAAATGATGACGGTAATCCAGACTGAGAAAACCCATTGCACAAAGCATCCTGAGCACAATAGCACGGTGGTCTTTCTCTTTCATGTGCTCACCAGAGGGGGGTTACATGTACGTCACTAATGCAAAAAAAAAAAAGAGGGGGCTTCTCAAAAGAACCTCATAATGAATTCGAGAAAAGTCTCGAAGCAACATGGAGCATGTTTGTTAAAGTAAAGGATTATGTACGGAGAGCCGGTCATTATTGCAAAATAAAATAAACCCAAACAAGTTGTTTTGCACCACCCTAAAGGGGTTTATTCCAGTTGAATTTTCATTAAAATACATTAAATATGGCAGTGTTGTCAATTTTGAATTGACCTGTAAATTATTAAGTGCTGGGGCACATTTAAAACCTTTACTTTTAACCTTTAAAACTAAATGTTTTAATATGTGTCTTAGTTTGCATTTTCATTGCACATTTCTCAGTCCTTCTTTATAGCGCTCATCCCCAGAGCCAGACTAAGAGCTTTTAGCTTAATATTTAACCACAGATAACATTAACTTAAAATAGCAACGGATGCTCTTAATGATACATCAGTTCTGTTGAAAGCCATGCTTATCACTGCACAAAATAAGTTTATGGTCCTGTCTACTTTTATCTAAAAACAACCAGCTAGACTATTAATAAATAGACTGCTGAGGTAAGAACTGTACTTTGGGCCTCTTAGCTAAGTGGAAGTACAAGAAAAGACAATTTAATAATTTAAGCAAATAAGCAACAACCAGCAAACGTAAAGTGGATGTAGTTAGTAAATAATGTGATCAAACCAATATTTTGCCTGTCACAAACACTGGTTTAAAATGGAGAAATTATACATAAAATAAACATCTATAATCAAATCTACTTTTCTACAAACCAGATGCGCTCGGCCAGGCTGGTTGCTCATAAATCAAATGCTTAATTTAATTTGATTTGAGTACATAAAAAAAAGACTTCTGCACAATAATCAAAAAAATGCAGAACAGGGAAGAAAAGAACAGTTAATTCATCTGGAAGGCCAAACAAATAACAGTGATTGCTATTGACAGTGCCTAACTGTGCAGAGCTCAACGTGGCAAGGCATTGGGCCTAACCATGCTGAAAGGAGTTGCCTGGCAACTGTGAGCTCTTTTTCTCATTTTCTCTCTGGACTTTCTGGGGAAAAAAACGTGAATGAAGTATATCTGCCATCTCTCTAAAGAGGACCAGTGCAGTTGTCACAAACAGGGATGATTCGGGGAGTCATTTCTTGCACTGTGAGGATAAACAAATAAGTTGTAGCAAATCTGCTGTGCTATTTTATGCATTTTACATGCATTTCCAGCTTGCACATTTGATATTTACAGTAGTCTACATTATAAATTAGAATTATACAATTCTTCGTACATGTTGACATGATTGAACTGCCTGGCGGACAATAAAACGTCCCAAATACGTGCATTGAAAAAGGCACCCTAACCACTCATGCAACAACAAAGAAACACTCCATCAACCACCTAGAAAACCCTAGAAAATGTTTTTAAAAAAATAGTTTATAATTCCATTTTAAATAATAATTACATAAAAATTATATTCTAAAAGTATTTGGTTAAGTAAATAAAGAAAATAAATAAAAATATAATTATTCATTATTTTTGTAGTCACATTTGGATATTAACTGCCTCCTAAACAACTCTTATTAGATTAGTCTTAATGAAATGATTAAAACAGTCATCCATGACCATCTGTTAAACATGTTATGCATATTCTGATGGTTATGGATATGTGCGCTCTTCATGTATATGTTAAGAGGCTTTCATCTTTCATTCATTCCCACTATATCTCTCTTTTTGCATATTGATGCCATGCATAAGAGCGCACAGAGCAGGTTGTACGCAGTTTTGTTTTCAAGTATTCCTGGACATGCATAAATGCGACAGCTCTGCCAGCGAAGCACATGACAGACCCATGTGCTTCAAAGTGTTATGTGATCAAAGTGCTTTTCCGCAGGATAGTATTATACTCGCACTAAAGCAAAATGATCAGAGTCTAAGGAGTTTAATATAAACGGTTATTATTCCTGGGTCTGTCATGATCTTAAAGGGACTTAAAAGGGACTTTGTAGAAAAGTAGATGCCCCTTCTTACATGATGTTATATAACATTTCTCAGGTGTCCACCAGAATCTGTATGTGAAGTTTCAGCTCAAAATGCCCCACAGATCATTTATTATACCATGTTGTAAAAGCCCATTTTTGAGTGGAAGGAAAAACATGCAGTTTTTTGTGCATGTATCTTTAAATGCAAATGAGCTGCTACTCCCCAGAAGAGGGCGGAGCCTGTACAGCTCATGCCTCGGATACTCTGGCAAAAATCGAAACATCTGTTTGGTTTTGATTATGATCTCTATTGGGTCACGCTCACGTGACATTGCAGTTCTTCATCATCATGAAAGTTTATTATCGGCATGCGTTCTAAAGCCATATCAGTCTAAACTTCTGATATTGGCTTTACTGAGTGCACACATCCGAAGCATGCGCACAGAAAGCTGTCTGTCAGAAAATTCTCTTTCATGTCTTACTGCGCTTAAACTGTCAAATACACATAAGGTTATGTCAAAAACACACAACATTCATATAAACACGGTTGGTTATGTCTGTGAAAGTATACAGCAATGAAATTTATGCGTTTATTAGATATGTGTATTAAATTGACAGCAGCATAATATGCATTTTCTACTTCTATATATGATGTTAATATGAATCAAAAAACAAAAGAAAAACAGAAAATCACTCACTACTCTTGACTGAATAACTTTAGTCGTTTTAATAAGAATACACTTTCTTACGAGGAGATAAACATGGCGGACTGTGTACAGCTCACTCAATGCGGGGTCTATGCTAATAGGGCAGAGTCCGTCAGCAATCGAGAGTCCTAAGCATTTGCGACGTCACATTGCTAGAGTCTGCAAAACGGCTTGTTCTGAGGCTACATCTACATTAATCCGGATACATTTGAAAACGGCGTTTTCGTTTATAAATGCTCTCCGTCCAAACTAGCGTTTTCAGGCGTTTTCGGACGTTTCACAGTGTGGATGAGAAACTTTTGAAAAACGCCTGAAAACGCTAAATTCACCTTACTGCGCATGTGTAAAACCCCACAAAAGATCACTGATATGATTCAGATGGAAAAATAAATAATGAAGTTATCGCGCAATTCTTCTGACAGGATAATTTTATTTAGTAAAAAATCTCACCACTCACTGATGCGGTCCAGGTCGCACGCAGTCACCATATGTTTGGTCTAAAACGCGACTGCTCTCATGTATTGCCACAGGACATCAAATGTGAGTAAATTCTGTCATCTTTGCAGGACTGTGATATGAAGAGTGTGCAATGAATAATATTTTTATCAACAGTGTGAAAGTGAATAGCACATAACAGGCACAATACTGGTATAAACATGAATATCTATTGGTACAATATGCGTCACATGACTAAATTTACGTCATCGTTTTTAAACACCACCGGTTTCACAGTCCACACTACAACGTGAAAACGGCGTTTTCAAATGTATCCACTTTGGAGTGCGTTTTCAAAAAGCTTCGTTTTCATTAATAAAAACGCCATGTCAGTGTGGACGGAAGGCCAAAACGGAGAGAAAAATATACGTTTTCAAATGAAAACGTATTAGTGTGGACATGGCCTGAGACGCTGCTTAATGGGGATTTAAAAAAGAGGAGTATAGGTGGATTTTTACCATTATAGGGTGGTTGGGTACACACACTGCCGACACACATTTATGTTCAAACACCATGTAAAAGTAAATTTTGCATAATAGGTCCCCTTTAAGCAACATTTTCTGTGACTGCTAGCTAGCATGACTGAGGTAATTCTACGCAATTTTAATGGAGTTGGTCGTTTTGCAGCTCAAACTGCACAGGAGGATGAACTCCACTATCGTACACCCAAAACCTGATTGTTTCATCATTATACTTAGAAATCAGGCTTTCATACCGATCTGGAATCAATTTACCTCTTGAAGTATAGGGGTTTAAGTGGGATTAACTTGTTCTAGATCAGCGGAAAATCATACCCTTGCTTCTATTAATGCTAATTGCTTGCCAAGCTGGCAAGCCTTGGCCTAGTCAGCAAGCCTGTTTGAAAAAAGGAGGAGGGGGTGGGAAACCCAGATGGTTTAATGAGCATGAGCCATCTCTGTCTCAAGTTACTTTATTATAATCCCTGCAAAGGTCAGCAGGAAACAACAGGCTTATAGGAAATCAGAGAAGGTGAGTTATTTTGCAATCAGTGCCGCCTTGTTATTATTTACCTCGTCCAATGAAAGATCAGTGAATGGTAAGCCTCACCATTTAGCTATTACTGATGTCTCAAATGTCTTACTACTGCTCTTTTATGTGTAGCCCGGAGGAAGCACAGTATTAAGGTATTGCTACTGTAATTGTGAATTTCAGATCCCACTGACAGGCCATTTTAAAACCTGCTTATTACAACACCTCCCCAAGAAATATCTCAGTGTTGGGAAAAAGGAAGCCACATCGATTAACTTTACAAGGTGTATTTTGCCTAAGGAAATAGTTAAAAAGGCAGCCTTATTTGACTGATACAAATATGTTTTCATTTGCCACAAGAGCAATTGTTTAGTGTTTTCTCCATCAATTTAAGTAATCAACATTTGTATCTTGCATTTAAAAATCTAGTTACGTGCAAAAGTGTAGCGGCAATCAAGCCGCTCAAGATGAGACAAGGAACAATGGAGGCCATTACGGAAATTAAGAACCTTTTAAGACTGCCGTGCTTTGATTCAGTCACAGATGTTCTCATCATGAATAAATTATTATTTGTTGACTGAATACCTACAATTATGCTTCCCGTCAAGAACAAAAGACCACAAGACTGATATAGTTTTTGTTGTTTAATAAAAAACAAGTCTTTGGCAGATAAAGAGATTTGGCAATAAATAAAACGTAATATAATACATACAAATACATGCATGCTCACTCTCACACACAATAAATTAAGCAGTTTGGATCAGTGGGATTTATAATGTGACAATGCTGGAGAGAGGAAGATCACAGTTGCCCAGAATATAGTCTCTTTTCATTGTGGACATCTTGTTTACGACTTTGAATCGAAGTGTCCTCTGGCAGAGATCATCTTCCGATATACCGTCAAAGAAAAAGTCCTCATTGAAGATTGGATTGCGGCTCTTCCTGATAACCGTGCTGCGCTGTTTCTGGACTTTTCCGGGCATGATAGAGAGGCTGACGCTGCAGTTAATGCTTTTAGGGTCCACAGACAGAGCATACAGGCCTTCTGCGCTAATGAGGCGGACGCGCAGTCTCTGGTTTTCAGGGCAGTACTCTGCTGACAACCGCAAGGTCCCATCCCTTCCAACAGGCACCAAATTCTCTTTCATCACCCTCTCCCGGTGCAGAACCAAGTCCATGGGGAAGATGGCCGGAGGTGCCAAGCTGAAACCACACTGGAGAGGTTCTACAAGGCCGTCAGATGCTCTCCTCATGATGTTGGGGCTGTTGTCCGTGGAGCTGCTCTCGTCCGTCGATAAGGAATTGTTTCTGGACATGGCAGCCTTCCGGAGGTTACGGTAGAGGATTTTCTCATGGCTAAGCACTTTGAGGAGAGAAGACTTTGGTGGGCATCTGTTCAATAGAGGAGAACTGAAGGGGGAGGATTCTGCCGAGGAGGTAGTATCGCTATCCAGAGTTCCCTGTCGGTGCAGGGTGAAGCCTTTTGGAGAAAGTCTGGAAGCAAGAGCATTCAGGCTAAAGGAAGAGGGGGAGCTTGACGATGGCAGGATGGGGGAAGATGGCATGGAAGATTTGGAGCAAGTGTTCGATCTACTCCGGGGAAGAACCAAGGGGATTCCACTGGAGTTAGGGTCATTGTGGAAGAGGGACTCCTTTCTTCTGGTGTGGGGACTTTCCAGCAAGGTGCAGAAGCCATAGCAGGTTTGAGCTTTAGCTAAGTGAGGCAGGGAAAGTGCAGCCTGGCTTTGAGGATCAGCATTGGTGGTTTCCTCATCACTACAGCCATTGTCATATGGTCCATCCTCAACACTCTCCACCTGGATGATATGGTTATTGTGTAGCTCTCGGTTATTGACCTCTCTCTTTGGACTTCCCTTCTCACATGGAGACACTTGGATGCATGGAGTCGGCCTCCCCTGCTCAATACTCTTGCCCTCCACTGGGCTTGAGATCTTGGGGGGAATGCAGAACTCTGGGATGGTGTCCGGGGTAATGATGTTCGGACACAGCAAGCCTTTCTTGGCTTTCTCAATGGATGACTTGTCTCCAAACATGATGTCTCCGATTTTGAAGCTGTATTCCGTTACGGAAAGTGGCAAGTTGGTCCTTTCGACGGACACTCTGATCTTCTCTACCACCCACATGGGAATTCAGTTTGCACTCAAGTTAGAAACACTGCAAAAATAAAATATCTCTGGTTATAAGTCTGGTCCACTTAGTTTTATTCCAAAATTGTACATTAGGTGTCTGTCTTTATATCTTAATGCCAAAACATTTAGTATGCTGCTTACCTTGTGTACCCGATTCTCCGGTGAAGGAATTGAGTGTCTGTTCAGACAGGTCCTTGTTCTATACGCTGCATTAAACAAGGTCTTCAGGGTGATAGCCAGGAGTCTCTAATCAGCAGGCCCTCCTGTTAGACTGGCTTCTCTTTCTGACACATGTGAAGGGCTCTTGGCCTTTTATACAGAACAGCACTGTGGGCGGAGAGAAGGGCTATTCGATCACACCCACGAGTGGTAAGAGAGGGCTGCCCTGCTTTCAAGGCTACTGGTTCCTATAGAAACTCACAAGTCACGACACTTTAATCTAAGCAATCCAAGATTGGGAAAGGGAAAGGCCAGTCTGATAAGCAAATTGCAATGAAATCCAAAAAATTTGGCTGATAAAACAAAGGCATGTGTGTGTGTGTGTGTGTTTGAGTTTCCATTACTCTGTGCGAGAACTGTAATATTAGATGTGGGTTATAGGTTAATGATACCTGAATATGATGCGAATCCAAATGTCACTGGCATTTTTCCCGCAAAGACTACAGTATTAGTTATACCAGTGACGGAACACAGGCTTTGATGTATCTGGGTCAGCAAATACAAAGGTCTAAAGCAAATTTACTGAGCTTACAAATTCATTCACAAGCTAGGCACAATAATCCCTGGGTATGCCCTATAAAACTATAATGAAAAGGGGCCAGCTGATTGTTTGATTGGTCTAATAAAAATTATTGTTAATAATGAAAAAAAAACTGGCCTTTTTTCAATTCTTATTCATAGAGATATTTATATTGTCATAACCATATTTTATTCATATTGTTGAAACCACGTGTTAATGCAACATAAAACAGCATAAACTACTATGTACCAACATTTAAATTAATCACACTTTAAATTAAAAACACTTTGATTTAATTAAAAAGTTGCTGCCTTACATTTTTAAGTACAATCAACTTAGATGTTTAAGTCATTTAAACTTAAATTACATTAAACTGACTTAAAGTCGATAAAAATAAGTCGAATCTTGTTTAAATACAGTAATTACACTATTGAGCCTTCCGTTACACCTTAACCCACCCTTAAAACTACCCATACCACCAGACCTGTCCCTAACCTTACCCGTATCCCACCACAATAGCAGCAAGTGTTTTGCAATCCAATATGAACACAATAAGTACATTGTACTTTTTTTTTTCTGCAAGTACATAGTTAAGGGCACCCAATACTCTTGGCTAGACATTGATCGAAATAAACACAGACAAATACAGACATTTCAACGGTGCCCTCTTGTGGCAGGATAAAGATGAGCTTTGCAAATTTTGAATGCAGGATCTCCTGTATAATTCCTTAATATTTACTTAATATTCACACATCTCTGTAATATCATATTAGTCTAATTCCAACCGACACTTCCTGACTATTTACTTTGATAAAACGTGTGCAGTGTCGCCTCTGGTTATGTACCTTCGCACAGGTGATCTACAGTATCTCACACTATAGTTGTCTACGACGTCATGCTTGATATTTATGTCTTTGTTTACTGTTAGCTCATGGTCAAAGTTCGAGGGGTTATTGCAGTAACCTAAGAGAATCAGAGAAGTGGACAGACGTAATGATCCTAGAGTGTAGTGATGCCTTTTTGATGGTTTCTAAGAAATGTTGTGATCACATTGAGTAATATTTAAGGCCTTAACAGCAGGAAAGGCTTATTCTAATGTTTGAAAAGCATGAAGTAAACAAGTGCTTCAATGATGATAAAACTTTTTAAATAGCACTTAGAAGTCATTTAGAGATTATGAACAGCTGTACAGGAAATAATTGCCATATAAATAGGATTGTGCGATATATATTCACCGCCGCAGAAGTCACCCCATGCTGATTCCAGACTAGTTTTGTGGCTTTTCTTAAAATTAGTACACTTGAACTAAGTGAAAACAGCACTGCATGTGCCCGGATAGACACCAAAGGGTGACTTTTAACTCATTTTTAACTATACAATTTCCTAATGATTCCATTTCAGTGTGAACAAAAGACTAGTGTTAATTTTTTTGGGTAAAATGATAATTATTTTTGTTTAGAGTTTTGCAGTTTTATTGAAAAGAGGAAGGAAAAAAAAGAGTTATTTTTATAATAAATAAATAAGGTCCCACTTGATATTAAGTGTCTTTAACTACTATGAACTAACATTTAAATTAATCATTTGATACAATACATTTATTGTGTGCATCAGTGGTGTAGTCGGGGTCATACACACATATACTTACTGTACTTTTTACGACTTCTAAGGATCAATATTTGCATATACCCCCTTGTTTTGTTTTTTTTTTTGCTTTGAAAGTCCATAATCTATGGTCATGTTAGCTTCTCTTTTAACTGCACTCAAAAAAAAAAATTAAGCCTTTTTTCAAGATTTACGCATTTCAGTTAATAGTAAAATTCCATCAAATTAAATAGAATAATCCTTAGATATTAAGAATTTTAAATTAGTTTTTTTTTAAAGAGCTTAATAAAACATTTCGTATAAATCATAAACTTTTTTGTTTTACATTTATGAATATGAATCACATAAACTAAATGGTCCAATCCCTTGTTCTATTGAGATTTATACAAAATGCTTTATTAAGATTTCTTATTTACTTGAATAATATCTAAGGATTATTCAATTCAATTAATTATCTATAATTAAATCGATAATTTTGATGACCTTCCCTTAAACTCCACCTTAACCCACCCTTAGGTCACCTAAGGTCCAAGAAGAAAGTCATAGACCTAGGATGGCTTGAGGATGAGTAAATTATTGGATAATTTTCATTTTTGGGTGAACTAACCCTTTTAATGCCACCAAACCTGTCCCTAACCTTACCCGTATCCCACCTCAATAGCATAAACAGTGTTTTACAATACAACATCAACAGAATAAGTACATTGTACCTAACAACTATTATATTTTTTATGTATTTACAGAGTATTTAAAGATACCTAATATAAAGTGTGAAAAACAAACTGTATATTCTATTCTCTTACACTAACCCTATATACCCATCACAGAAAACTTTCTGCATTTTTTTTTTAATAAAAACAAAACAAAACAAAAAACACACAGTTAAGTATGTTTTTTAAGCCATTTGGTTTTACGAGGGCAACCATGTTTACGTTGTAATACCCATGTCATTATACACATTTGTGTCCTCATAAACCATACAAAATCACACAAACACACATTAGGTTTCCATGTTTTATGGGGACATTCCATAAACTTAACTTAAACATAAAAATTATTCAGTACGAACTGTATATTCTATCCCCTAACCCTAAACCTACCCATCACTCCATCACAGAAAACTTTCTGCATTTTTACATTTTAAAAAAAATATCATTCTTTATTTATAATGTGGACATGGACATCCCACAAGGACATGTTGTCCTCATAATGTAGGGTTTACCAGGACCACACACACACACACACACACATACACACTTCCTCCTTGTTTTTCTTCTTTCAAGCAGGTCCCTTTCCTGCTAGCAGCAGCTGGTTTTAATGATTATCATGGGTCACCATGTAATGAACATCATGTGCTTAAGGGTCACCTTTAAATGCGACCTCAGAATACCGTCCTGAGAACTTTCACTATACTGCTTCAAAAACAACCCAGAACCCATTAAAGGAAAAGAGGGCCTCTAACCGTTTATTTATAAAACACGGAAAACAGGGCAGGATTTGAAACCTGCATGTCTTTTTTAGAGTGAACACTAGAGGACAGCATGCTGTCAGTTATGATGACTAAAGCTTATCCGTCAAATGACTCTCGGAGGTCAAAGGGGCTCGAGGATAAGCTGGCTGTGCTGATGACTGCCTCTTGATTTACATTTCCTTTGTTTTGGTTAATCCATAATATATTTTGCAACAGAAATACAGCAGTCAATATGGTTGTTTGTTCATGTGTACAGAAATAATATCTGTAAAAGTACAGTGGTAGTGATAGTCAAGTAAAAGTGGTTTTATGTGTGTGTGTGTGTGTGTGTGTGTGTGTGTGTGTGTGTGTGTGTGTGCTGTATATATATACATACTGTTACATATATATATATATACATACTGCATCTGTGTATATATACATTCACACACACACACACACGTATACATATTCACACACACACATATATATATATATATATATATATATATATATATATACAGTATATATATATATATATATATATATATATATATACACATATACATATATACACACACACACACATACATATATATATATACATTTTATACAACTTTATACAACTTATACATATACAACTTTCTTTTTTTTCTTTTTTTTACAGTTGTGTGTGTTTATAGTATTTAGTGTATATAGAATACAGTACACACACACTTGTTTTCCTTTGGTCCGTCTGCGAGTATACTCACACATCTTTTAGTTCTTTCTTCTTTTTTTGGCATTCGACAGTACATAACCTCTAATGATACATCTAATTTTCTGCTCTATTAGCCTCATTAGCCGTGCTTGCATATTCATCATGTACACAAGCAGCAGTTCAAGCTCCATCACCACGACAACACTATCAGTTACAGCAACAGATCCAGATGAGCTACAATGTGCACATACACACACACACATACACACACACACACAATCATATAGCAAATGTCTGAACATGCGCTTCAGGAGAAATACTCAATACATTATAATGTCCCAGGCTGGTCATTGGAAATAAAGGTCACTCTGAGTATACAAGACAGACTGCAGACAGACGTCTGTGAAGTCTTCAGGGACCGGCCTATAAATGTTTGATGACAGCTCTCTCCGAGTATCACTAACATACGGAACCAGAGAATCTCTCTAAAAGAAACAGTTGACTTGAAGTCCATTTTTTCCCTTTACATCTGAATTGTAAAAGTAACATTCAAATGTTAAGGGAACAAACAAACACACATTTCCCCACAAAATAATATTCAGAATCATTTGTGAGTACATTATCTCAGTCTGACACATTGTACACTGTCTCAGATTGGCATATTTAGTCGCAGTAATAGTGACCTCATAAAAAAGTACTGTACCATGGTACAGTGAAGGTATTTGGACTGATATTTCTCTGATATTTGGCCATTCTGAGAGTATTAGCATCTGCTGAAAACAGAAATGGAAATGTTCACATTATTTCCACAGTTCCAAAATGTTTTTATATTTTATATACAGTACATCTACTTTGCTACCATTAAATTGTAATATATATTTTATACATTTACTTTATTATCTAAATTACGTATATATTTTAATTAATACATTTACTTTATTATCTAAATTACGTATATATATATAATTATATTTATGCATTTATGTGTGTATATATGTATACATATATATGTGTATGTATACATATGTATATGTATATATGTATTATATATATATATATATATATATATATATATATATATATATATATATATATATATATATACATACATACATACACATACATACATACATACTACACATATTGGATATGTAGCCAAATATTCCTACTACTTCATTATGCACACTTAAAGGTCCAGGTTTAGAGGTCAACTCAAGTCGCATGGGCAAACACACACACACAAACACACGCATGTATGCCTTCAGTTTAATACATGGGTGTGTAACACTGATAGTAGGCAACGACTCGTTCAATAATCGCACTTCAACTTGAAGGACTTATCTCAACATCATATCGCCTCGATGGGGGACCCTAGTAACAAGAGGGGCGGGGCTTCGTGTTCCAGAGGCAGGACCGCAGTTCAGCTCGCGCTGCCTCTGAATCAACTCAATCATCTCTCGCGCACGAGAGCGCGTGCTGCCTTTTAGGTAAGAAATCGTGATTTTTTTTCTCTTGTTCTTATTTGCAACTGAACCGTTTTGATGCATCGCACGTGTAGTTCTTCTTTTGTTGTGAGTTCAAGGCGCTTTGGTGTTGATTTATGGTGGACATGTTATGATGGAGCCGAATGAATGGGCGGTGTTGAGTCTCGTGCGGCGTGATGTTTGAATTCTGCATTCTGTCAGTGAATTTGAAGCCAGTGATTTATTCCTCCTTACATGTGAGTGGATTGACCGTGCATAATAATTATCTATCATAATTTTGCTTGTTTGTAAAACAATTTTATATTCAATGATAATTTTAGCTATTCTCAGAGCATGTAGAGTTGCTTGTCACAGTTTTACCTTTTCTGGATATGTTGTAGTTTAGTCGCGCTGATTTTAGGTATCATGAAGTCCTACGGCGTATTGACATCGAGGAACGGGGTTGCGTAGCCTCCCTCTCTCTCTCAGCTGATGGATGGATTTCTTTGGAAATTATGTACGGCCTATTTACATGCAAGGTGCTAACGCAAGCTGTTTGCAAATTATTTAAATGTAGCGATGTGAACGAATCGTTTTTTTTTTTTTTTATCTGGATCTTTATAATGAACCGACTCAACAAACTGGTCTGAGCGAATCGGTATGAGCGCCTCTCGATTCAGTAACTCAGCTACTTAATACCGATAACCGTGATTGAATTCAGTATAGAATACTTGCATACGTTCATATGCCATGTCTTTATATCACATACATATTAAGATTAATATGCTAGTAGTCCGTTCCATTCGAATTCCGCGCGTTAACTTCGAACAAGACCGACTCCAATTATCCGGGTTAACCACTCACTGGCTCAGAACCATTTGATTCGAACACGTTCGATTCGTAACGAGTCGAACATCGATGAGCGCGCTGATTGGGTAAGAGCATTTTGGAGGCAACCCAGAATTTTACTGATTGTGGTAAATAAATGTAAGTTACTTTAATAGCGAATAACAAAAATGTTAGGATTATACTAAAACAGATGTTGAGGTTGTTTTTTTTTGTTGTTTTTTTCATGTATAAAGATCCGATTTATACCATCATGTACTGTGTGTGAAGTTCATATTATGTGTAAAATATTATTTGGAAATATTTAGTTTCAGTTGTTACATCATCATATTATTTTTTCTACTCACTATAGTACTGTAGCCTACTGTTAGACGTATAATTTATTTATTTATTTATTTAGTATAATATAACACTGATTTTCTCTAAACTTCCTTTAAACATCTAATCTAAATCATGGCAACAACAAACTGGACAAATTAAATGACAGTAAATAACTTAATAAATCTTAATAAAATACAGAAAAAAAAAATCTGATTTGCTTATACTGTAGCAGCCTTTCTTAAATATTTAAAAAAATATATATATTTAAGCCTTTTCATTATTATAACACCGCCAACTGACCTCAGTGTCCTCAGAGTTATGGCATAATGTACTATATGGTATGTATTTATTATGGCATATATCTCAAAATATCTTATTCCATTATTTTTTAGTAAAATAGGCCACACCCTTCATATCTCATCAGCTACAGACAGCCATGTTGAATTCAAAAATCAACGTGTCTGACTCATCTTCTGAATAATTTTTTGACATTGGCACTCGAGACTACATTTATGGTTAATTTGGTACAGATCGGGCCAAAAACCTAGGAAAAATTCCCAAATGTAGTTTTATTTATATTTAATATCCTTGTTAGAATGCGTCTCTTAAAGCTGTAATTTTGAATGTAGAGCATTGCAATTTGTAGATTAATTTGACCTGTCGCCATATTAATCTGTCATATGAGCCCAATAGTAGCTTGATTGCAAAAACACAGTAAGAAACATTATGTTATGTCAGATCTCCCAGGAAAGCTATACAGGAAAAAAAATATAGGCTATATCACAAGATGATGCACTGATTCCTTAATACAAAATGCATTCGTGCCTACAACATAATGTAGTCATATTTGCTTTAGCGTTACACACACATCTGTTTTTCAGCACGCAATATAAAAAGATATGGTATTTGCACTTTAAGTCTTTAACGGCAGTCTTCTCGACAGTTAATAGCCTGAAATGGATTATTGTCTTAGGTAATCACACATAAATGGATATATGGAGCGTGTGGAAGTCATGTCCATATATCCGGCAGTTCAGGCTCTTTGATGAAATCCGTGTTTTCCTCTAGTGCAGCGCCACACCCCTTGGAATTCGTACTGTACTTCAAAGGCATGGCAACTCGCAATGCATGAGTGTTACATTAGAGCAGTGTATTTCAGTATAAAAGGGACTGAACTATAGCAAGGATGAGCATATTGTTCTTCTTGGCAAAATCACCTTAAGGTGGATCAGTAGATCTGGATTTGATAATTATGTGTGATCAATACAGTTTTATTGAAAGTATGCATGTCATTTATGCATCACCACCATCACATACTCGAACGGCATTGATTGAGGCAGAATGGCGCATGCAATGTGACTGTGACACATATGCACTTTGACCTAGTTTTAACAGTCTATTAACATCATCAATCAATCATGACCTTAGTGCCAGTTGCTTTAAAAAACAACAACAACCGGATTTGTTTGACCTGGAATGCGTTAACTTTCACGTTTATTTTGCATAAACTGCTTTGAAAGTTTTGAATCGGTGTCAGATGGAGGGAGGCCGCCGTCACTACTGCGAGGAAAAGGAAATTAGCGCTGCTGTTTGACAGGAAAAAGGGATGTTTCTGTATGCGCTGGACTGTGTCAAAGTCATATGAGGTCAAGCTGGTGAACTCTCAGTATTATATTTTGTTCTTAAGGAGACATTCATTTTAGTATGGCGAAACCATCGGATGTCTGTTGCAGCATTACTCGAGTCAAAAGTAATTAGTATGAAATGGGATGGCGTTTGATAGAGCATGCAATCCTAATGATGTGTTTACATACAGCGCAAGTTAGACACTTATGGTAACATGAAAAGGCCATTTATGAAAAGTTTTATAATATTTTATAATATACAGTACGTTTATTTATGTTAGTTGTGGTCTTTGAATCTGATTGGTTGAGAGGCGATTAGCACCATGTGATATTCCACCAATATCAGCACGGGGACTGTTCACTGTTTGTATTACTCCGCTTGTCTCTGCGTATTCTAGAAAGGCAGCATTTCTGCCAGCAAATGTCGATGGCGGAGGAGAAAACCAATGATAATTTTTTTAATACTACTGTTTTAGGTTTTTCAGGAGAGAATGTAGTTGTTTGAACCTGAAATTGTGGTCCGTTACTGATTCCAAATTACATGACAATAATTGTAGTTCATAACGTAATCCATTACATTACAATGTTAAAGGTGCAGTGTGTGATTTTTAGCGACCTCTAGTGGTGAGGTTTCGAATTGCAACCAACCGAAGTTACGGTGGCCGACAGGAAAAGATGTCGTCGTCTGAGACAGCAGAGAGTAGCCAGTTAAGCAATGAGGTTTCTTTACAAAGATGAAGTTAAGAAATTATGTTTACTTAATTATTCAGTAAAACGAAATGTTATTGCGAATTTTATTGTTACTTGTTCATCATTGTGTCAGTGTTTTATTCGCTGACTTTAGCTAGTTTCTTTGCACGAAGAACAACATAGTGACGAAACGCGTTTGTCCGTTTAGGGCTACTATAGAAACGTCACGCATTTCAATGTAAGGGGACCCGCGGTGTGTGTAGATAGAAATGGCTCATTCTAAAGTAAGAAAAACATAACGATTCATTATGTAATGTCTTTATACACCACTGAAAACATAGTTATGCATGATGTGATATTGCATTTCTGTCAACATATCCTCCTAAATATTACAAAGTGCACCTTTAAGTGACTTTATGACGTAATGATTAGCCTAATTTGTTCGTCAGGAGTTAATTTGATATGTAATGTTGCAAAGTTAAGAAAAAAAAGTCGTCAAATGCTTTGTGGCCTCTCAATTTTCCATAACAGCCACCCGACTAGTGGCTGATCTGTGTGTGTAATTTCACTGACTTTCTGAATGTATATAAATGATATGCTTTTTTAGAAAGAAACATTTAAAACATTAAAAAATCTATAAATTATGAATGATTTACTGCCATTGTGTGAATAATATGTAATTATGTAATCAATAAAAAAATACTGTATTTTGATTACAAGTAGGCTATTTTAAATTGTAATATAATCTAATTACAAGTACTGAATTTTTGGAATCTGATTACGTAATCCAGATTACATGTAATCAGTTAATACCAAGCAATGCTGGCTTTGATGTCTCGGTAGTGGCTAAACAGGAGATATAATTCATTTTGGGTAGACATGTGCCGGTATTCGGTAATGCGATAAATCGCGGTAATGAATATGCACGATATTGTTATCGCGGGCACTTCAAAATACCGTGAAAAATAATAGATAAGAATTTATATTTATAGAACGCGCATTAGCTTATTTTCCATCAACCACTTAAACAAACACTGCGTATATGCTGCGCGAAACACGTGCGCACTCTGATGTAAACAATCCCCACATGAAGCACTGTGTGCATGCGGCGCAGTGCGCGCTCTAGTCTAATGTAATCCTCACATGGAGAAGAAGCACGGCGGAAGGAGGAACGCTGCCGACGATTTATCCCCCTTCTAAAAGCAGGGCTGTCAACTCTACGCATTCAGTGTGAGACTCACGCCATCAACACTTTTCACACGCTTTCGCCCCACACATCCATTTTCTCACGCAGAGAAAAATCACGGAGCAAAGAGGACACTGACACCGACAGACTGGACAGAGTTACTTTTGATATGAAAAAAATTCTCAGCTCTCATGTTCTGTCCATTTTATTACGAAATTCAGACAATAAATACCGTTTTGGCGCTTGTAAATGTGACGTGACCGATCGCTGTAACGCCTCAGTTCAAGCAAACCGATCCTCTGTTACTTTTTATTTAAAGATACAGTACAACTTACTGAAAGGTATTTATGCCTCATACATAATATCGATCAGTGTTTTTCAGAGAGGTCAATAAAACTGCAGGTGAACAATTATGTCACAGAACGTTACATTTACCTCAGGAAAGCCATTTAATGACCAACACGTTAGTTGACTAGAAAAAATAGCTAGGAGTATTTTGCCAAATATGTGCACTATATTACATTTGTATTATATTTTTACTTGTGTCATAATTTATTATAATGAAAACTAAATTGTATTTAATTTAATTTGTTAATTTTTAACCTTTAATAATTATAGCAATTAAAATATCGTGATAATACCGTATACCGTGATAAAAGCTCAATCAATTAATCGCAGCATGAAAATTTGATACCGGCACATGCCTAATTTTGGGTATTTCTAACAGGCAATCTTTGGTCTCATGATGATTCTGTTATTTGTTCCCGGGCAAATAGTTTCGACTGACACCTGTCATGTGAAATTGAAACCATTGAAAGGATGCTACAACAAAGATATCGGCGCACACAGACATGGCAAACTGATTTATTATTTTTCTGAATTTATGACTTGTCCTAGAGAATGAAAGCTATACTAGATTCAGCCATGCAGGTAATCAAACACTCTCTCTCTTCCTCTTAACTGAAGCAGCCCATTTCTTCGTGGCTAGTTCTGAAGTGACGTTTTCTAATTAGCAACGGATGCTTGGACTCAATTTTTAAACTGTCAACTTGAGTTTTGAATCTGTGGCGGAAGAAAGTAGTTCCGCACACAGGAGGTTTTTTTTAAGACACTCAGTGTTTTTTTCTTATTAGTTTCAATTCATGCATTGAACTGTTATATAAAAGAAATATCATACAAATAGTTGCCAAGTTGCCCTTTGCCATCCTCTAGCACTAACTTGAAGTTAATCTTTTAATAACACTAATAATTGAATTAGTCAACAACACTGTAAATTGTAATCTTTAGCAAATTTTAAAATGAATATCTATTTTTCATACAGTAGCCTACATTATAATATCGTGATGCCTACATGCAATTATAGCTTTTAAAATCATTAGTTTCAGTTTTTCATGTTTTATTTGCATGATAAAAAATAATTTTATCATGTATAGAATTTAAACGTCGACCATAACATGAAATGCTTATCAGTATCAGCCATAATTTGAATATCAATGCATCCATGAATATATCCATGTGCATTATTTCTTAAATTTCTTTTGATCCCACAAGTCTAATTTGGTTGCATCCTTCTGATTCATGAAGTCTGACTTGAGAAAAGGCCTCTGGTACTCTGACTTGACACAAGAGGAAGGATGTGTGTTTTTGTGATGAAAGGGCACTATGGGAATTAAAATGCATGATTAATGGACAGAGAGCTTGATGGGAAAGGTTATTACTCATTATGTGTATTGATTATGTTCTGCTTCTTTTTTTCAGCTGCGTGATTTAAAGATGTACTGAGCAACAATCGTATCTTGATAAAACAAGTTTCCCATGATCTCAAATTTGGTCGTATGGCCACTTTTTTAATATGCAATTGTGAATCTAGAATAAACTGGTCAATTTGCCAAGTTTGAAAGTATGAAATCGTGTAAAAACTGCAATATTATGCAAGTTATAAAACTTAAAAAATTGTTTCCATATCATCAGAAAAAAGAAAATACAGATAACACCTGCTTTCTTCTGGTTGTATATCCCCATATGTGAGGTTATAATTAGCTCTCCCTCGAAGTGTCACAATCTGGGATGCAAGTTTTTGCTTGCCAACTACATCTGATAAAATGTACGACACCAGTGACACCACACGCTGAGGACAAAACAAGAATATATTGGAGAGAAATTGGAAGAAAATGTAAATTCATGTTAGGTCTGGCTTTGACTTGATTGTTCAAGAAACAAATTAGGAGAAATATTTCAGATGCTGCCATTTCTGTGCTAGTGTACATGAATATCTCATGAGAATTGACTAATTGACTACATATAGTGAGTAGTTGGTTTATATAGATTTCTTTTGTTGTGCATTGTTGTGTCAATGAACATTTTAAGATATAGTCTCAAGTTAAAAATAGTCTAACAATAAAAACACGTATAAAGACACCTTTCAAACGGTTGCGCTCCAGCTGTTTTTGAACACAAGAACGCATCTTACGCAAACATACCCATATAAATGTGTCCGATCAGGGTGAAACCATAATTATGCAAAACAAGCCACCAACTAGTCGATTTTGAAACTATCTTGTTTTGCAGATCCCTAGAATCAGGATTCCTCATGTTTCTCACTGTGTTGGAAAAGTGAAAGCTCAAAGCAGCTTTGTTTTGCTTATTGCCAATTATATTTCATCCTTCTGGTGACCTTGTGCTTTAACTTATGAGCAATTCAGTGACGAGAGCTTTCTGAATGATAAAAGTGATGTTTGATTCATGTAGTGGTTTTATCCAAGATCAGGAGCTCCGAGAACTGTCGCGTTAATGCTTAGTCGTAGAATTACTAACGAATTCTGTGACGCCCCATCAATAATGTATTGATCGATTGAGACAAAGTACAGCACTTTCAAGACACTGTAAAAACCAACTGCCAACTTCATTCTATTCTCCTCTGAAGCTGGTATGAGGTAATATGATCGGGTAATTAATGTGAGTAATATCAGCTTACCTCTTGATACATTCCCCGTATGTATTTTCACAGAGAGGGTGTAATTAAAATCATGCCTTCTGAGTGTGTTTTTTTTTTTTTTTTTTGCATTGACTTGGATCAAGGACCTGCTGTTAAGGAGGTCATTATCAAATGGCTTTGGATTACATTGGGCCGTTATGTCTTGGGTAATTTAAAGTTCTTTTAGCGTAAGGCTGTCTTCTAAAATGTCAATTGTGAAAAGGCAGGAGGTCGTTGTTTGACTGTTGTGGATGGTTGGCTAATCTGGCTATACACATTTTAAGCTTAAACTAATACTCTTAAATAGGCCTGCAGGCATTAGCACTGGGACATTAGCATGGTGCTAAGTTAAAGGGTATAGGGAATTAGACCAGGATAAAAATCAATAATTTATTTATAGTTATTGGTATGGTTCATCCAAAAATGGAAAATTATGTCAGCAGATAGTCTATTTCACTAGTATATGGCTTCAGAACATCTAGTTCATGAGTGAGATGAATAATTTTATGGTGCTTTTTTGTCCTTCATGGAGCTTGAAAGCCACTGGTCAGTTTACTTTTATATGGAATAGAGCAACTTGGACATTGTGCAAAATACCTCCTTTTGTGTTTCATAGAAAAAGAAAAAGAAAGGACAATTATGATATTGTTTTTGTGTGAATTATTCTGTTAAATCCATTGTACTTAAATCCATCCACCAAATACTCAAGTACACCAAATATCCCGCTTAAGTATTCCATAGGATCCTGATGCTCTTTGGCACACTGGAAAAAATCGTAGTGGTAGACCAATATGGCAGCCAAACTGACCATTTTAAAATGGTTTCTGTGGGGTGACGTTTTGTGTAGCTGATTTCTGAGGCTCTTGATTATAATCTTTATTGCATATGGTTCATTAGGCTAATTGAATGAAATTTATTCACTTCACTTATGGAATTGATTCCGAGTAATTAGTTCAAATCCTAATACGCTGCGGTCGATTTGCTTGGTTTACTATCAGTTTAGTTTGATGTGTTTTGGTTTGGTAAATTAATGTTTTCTACAGCTCTTACTAAATACTTCATGAACAGTTCTGGATTGAGCCGGACTGATCTGATAAAGCGTTGTGTTTTCTGCATTGTAAACCTAGTCATTATAAATACAATAGATGGAGGGATACAGTTTCTTGCAAGTTAGACTAACCGGGTAATGGACGCCCAATTTAATGGTATTCATTGTAACAGCTGGCAATTTCCCTTTAACACGATTCAAGAGCTCTAAACGATAAGCTGACTTGTAACTACTGACTCTCCCTTTCCCTCTGCAAATCACTTAGCAAGTGCTTTCCCTCTTTCTGGTGTTGGAGTTGTTTCATCTCCAAGAATAACAGGCCTGCTTGGAATTCCTCAGGAAATGTTTAGTCAATGGACCAGGAGACAAAGGGTTCATGGCTCATCGTCAGTGGAGAGAATCAGTGTGGTGTTTGTCCTGAAATGAGCGTGAACATTTGGGTGTTTTTATGGTTGTACTGTTTAGTTTTAGTTAAACCTTTGGGTTCTCTATCCCACTCGTATGCTAGGTTACATCATCCCAGCATAGATTGTTGAATACTTGTCTGATGAATTTTTCCCCCCCAAATCCACAGAAATTATATAACAGAAACCTTGGGGACAATTTCTCTTTTTTCGTTTACTCAGCCTCATTTTGTTAAAAAACATATGTTGTATGACTTACTTTATTCTGTGGGGGAAAGAATTGTACATATAATGAAAGTCAGTGGGGTTCAGTGTTGTTTTGGACCAATTGACTGACAAAAACACTTGAAACATTCTGCAAAATATCATATTTTATGTTCCACAGAAGAAAGAAAATCATTCAAAAATGTCATATCTCAAAGACAACAAAAAAATCTAAATTGACCTAATAACTTTTCCATCCAGACCTTGTGGGTGATAATAACAATATTATTCAGTAATACCATAGCCTAAATTTTCCTACTTTCTTTCCCATTGAATATTCAGCATCACTCTGCAATTCGCAACATTGTGGAAGTTATATGCATTGTGGATCATGTTTTCTTTAACACTAAAGGATCATTCGTGAGCTCCGTCAATTATTTTAATTGCAAGGATCAGTGTTGACTTTGATTCAAGCTGTTAAAATGAGCTCAGGCCAGTAGATAACAGGAAGAAATGTAGTGCTGTATCTTTTGTTCCGTGAGGCTGTTTAGGTTGAATAGAGGAACTTTAATCGGGCTTGTCCATGTGAGTCGTCCTCATTGAATGTTTCCTCGTCTGGCTGGATCCTGCTTGTAAAGGTCTCGATGTGGATTGGGTTATTGTCAGGTCTGGTACTCTGTGGATTTGTAGTGTACAATAGAAGAGGACAATGTGGTGTTTGTTTAGGTCTGTTTTGCATGCTTGCGTCAAGAGCAATCGATGAAAATTGTTCCATTGAATAAATAATGCCTGAAAGCAGGGACGTCAGCATATTTACAGCGCTATACTCTAAAACCATTAGCGGTAGTTACGTGCCAGCTCTCATCGAAGTCAAGATGACAAAATCTTTCCCATGAGTCCTTTTATGAACCACACCTCCACTCGTTTTGCCTTTCTTTCCCAGTGTTTTTCCAGAAGAGCGAAACTCGGCAGAAGTGTACAGTACTGGGGGGTGGGAGGTGCGGTTCTATGGGTCTCATTGTTGGAATGATTCTCTCCCCCTCGTTCACGTTTTCCAGCTCTCCACTCATTTCCTCTCACCTCTCCTAACAGTCGGAGAGCACTCCGAGGGGGCTCGTCTGGGATCGGAAGTAAGCAAAATAAAGGGAAGACCAACAGAGTGTGTCCGAGTGTTCGGGCGGTGCTCTGTGATTATACAGGACTCTATCTATGTAGATGTGTTGTGGTTCTGTTGCTGGGTTACTGCTCAGGGAGTATGGGGTGATGGGAAATGGGTCATGCAAGGAAGTCACTGTTTGATCAACTTTGGAAGGTTAGTACAGTTGCCAGGGGTTTTGTCCTTAGAGAATTATTGTTAGAAGATTGTTGCTGTTGATGGTTGACAGATGTTCATTATGTTAAGAATCAAGGTGAATATGATTGCTAATATGAACATGTTAATGATGACAGCAGTGTTGAAGATAATTCCTCTTCTATAGGATGCAATTACTCCACTTATGCTGCTTCATCATTATCACCATCTGTGGTATGTGCTGTATATGTGCTGACTCAGACTTCTACCTCTTTAAGGTAGAAATCAGCTCTGTAACTGGTAAGACCTTAGTAACCAAGTCTTTTCTGAAGAAATTAAACTCCATAACATGATTCTGGGTCAGGCATCTTCAACCCTGCTCTTTGATATCCAGGCTGCATTCCACTCCGAATTTTTATGCCCTTCACATGCTACCTTCCCTCCTTCCCTGTGGACTCGGATGTGCGTTATTGCATATGTTGCACGAGGGCCCACTACTGGCGGAACTCGTGCATAAGGTTTAAATGGAACACACTAAGCCCTTGAACACTTGGAATTCACTATGGAGCTAATTTATTAATTAAACCTTTTTTCTTTTCTTTTTTTTTTCTTTTTTTTACATATAAATTTGTTTAATGCACCGTTCTATATGCATATAAGTTGTTGGAGAAAATATATAAAATCTAGGGGTGTAACGGTTCACAAAATTCACGGTTCGGTTCGATACAATACACTTGTGTCACGGTTCGGTTCGGTACGTTTTTGATACAGCAAAAAGAAAGAAATACCAGAGAAATTTCCTTGATTTAATTTTTTTTATTCTTTTTTTTATTAAAACTAACATCATAAAGTATGATTTTTTTTTTACTTTGAGCAATTCTAGAGCTATAATTGACTCTTCTTAGGAGCATATAAAACAAAACAGCTCCTTGGAAAAAATGAAATGTAATATTGTAGTAGTTATAAACAAAGGTTTATTTTAGTTCAGATTAACATTTGAGGGCAGCAATTTTATTCATAATGTCAAAATAAAAACGACGTAATGTTACTTGAAGGCATTATAGCCTACTATTCCTGCCAAACTTCCATGGTTGCAGTTAGTGTTACTACAGTAAATCCATGGTGAATGTTGCTGATCTGTGGAAATTTTGGTCGGCAGGAAAAATGGTCCAACGAACCGTTCGGTTTGAAAATGCGTACCGAAAACCGAACCGAAAGCCTCGTACCGAACGGTTCAATACGAATACGTGTATCGTTACACCCCTAATAAAATCCTACAGGTATATGACACAAACGAAAAGAAAATATCCATAGTATAAACTTTGACTGTGAACATAAGGTAGCAACAAGTATTATGTGACTAAGGGGCTGTTTACACGACATAATTTTCAACTAAAAACGTAAAACTTTTTATGCACAACAGCGTTCGGGTGTCTGAAAACACACGTTTTTGAAAACGGTCTCTGTGTAAACAACAAAAACGCAAATCCCTGAAAACGATGACGTCATGCACATTCATATTATGTGTTCAATCTATAATGTTTCTAATCTAATTGCCTAGCAGCAGAATACAACGTTTTTTGTCGTTTTCACGGATCTGTGTGAATGGGGATCGTTTTGACAATGGTGTCGTCTGTACGCGGAAAACTCAAAGGAAAAATTGATCCATTTTAATCTCATCGTTGCCTTGTAAACGTACCTTTAATCTTAATATAATTAAAATATTATACACTTTTATGCGATTAATTCTCAAAATAATTAATAGCCTATATTATACACTACAGTTAAGCGCAATCTGCTGTGACATCACAAAATCAAGTTGAATTGTTGTATATACAGTAGAGCTGCTTGAAGTGCTCCCTCTGTCAAAATCAAGGGGACGAGGGCCTATCCAAATAAACTTATCTTGCCCGCTTGACAAAGTGGAACTCACTTCAAAATGGTGGGGAAGTGCTTCGGGAAGTTCCCGAGTGTGTCTAAAAGCAAAGTGGAATGCACCCCCAATGTCCTGCAGAGTTTAGCTTAATCAAGGTCTTCAGGATCGCTTGAAAATAAAAGACAGTAGTGCTGAAGCAAGTCGGAGTTAAACTTTGTAGGACATTGGATCTCTAGGGTTTAAGATTCCTGTTCTAGGATATCATGGGTGGTTGCTAAGGTGTTTCCATGCAGTTGCAAAGGTGTTTTTAAGCACATGTCTGTGTAGATTCTAGTGTGTTCTGAGTGGTGATACGTATGTGATGGTTACTTACAGGCCCAAATCAAAAGATTCCACCCTAAGTGATATTCTTGTCTCTGGATATGTTTGTGGCTTGATTGGTGTGGGAAGAGTAACATGCTGAATTTACAATGATTTCCGTGTCTGCCATTGTGCAGTTAAATAGGTAGTCCCATCCCAGTTGCACACCATTGGTTGAGCCATAAGACACATCAGACCACTTAAAACAAACATAGCTATTAGTATTGTTTTGATAGAACCTCAGAGACAGTGTTTACACTCATCTGGAATTTAGTAGTTATAGTTGGATATGATTGGTTTAAATTGGTTTATTTATTGTTTAATTTTATATTGCTTTCTAGGTTTCATATTCCCAGATGTAGCTTTTCTTATGCAATAAAGATTAATAAAGCTGAAAAGATTTGCCAGATGTTTTTCTTTTCACTTCTAGTTCGTCACAAAATGTCAATTTATTGAACTTCACACTGAGGTGAATTTATTCAGTGATATTGTATTGAGTCAAGCAGGCATACTGTTTTATTCCTGACCTTGTTGTTCCCTGGAGAAGGACAGCAATTACAAATATTGGCCCTTGTGAACTCTTTTGACCCATGGGTCAATTCCTTGTGCAGCCTTTTTTATCTTAGCCCAGGGGTCAGGGGATGCATGCGGGTAGGATAGACTCAACATAAAGAGACATGCTCTTGGGGTTTATTGATGGGTTTTTAGGGCACGGCTTGTAAGATTGCTTGTGTATTGAGGAGACTTCGGTAAACTGCTTGGAGAAAAAGCGTTTACACGTCGTTCTTTCATTAATTTTCTGTGGGAGGTCATGAGATACTGTCTCACACGCACTGGGGCATTGTGGAAAAGAGCAGTGGTTGTCTCCCTCAGGCTACTGTTCACACAGTGTGGAAATGAACTCTGGGAAACTTCGAACTGAGTCGATGAATCTGTGAAGCTTCTGTTACATCAGATGCAGTCTACACAGATTAAAGAAGTCTGTAAGACTGTATCACACATTTTTGCATTTTGAAATGATTGATTGGCTAGCAGTAGTGCTCACAGTTTTAACTAACCTGCTGAAAAAATAAACCATGCTTGCCTAAACCAGCCTAAACTTTAAGAACAGAAAATCAGCTTAGGCTGGTTTAAGATTTGTGTGTTTTCATCAGAATTGGGAAATATATGTAGTATATCGGTATCAACCAGCATCTCTCAGCTCCTTCTGTTCTCTCCAGCTAAGAGAAAGCGTGCCCACTGTACATTTGGCAGTGTCACCATGACTCCAGTCCATTAAGAGAATTAGCATGGGGCTCTCCCGGGGCCATGCTGGATGGGATTGCCCCACCAATCAGCACACAGACAGCCGTACTTGGCAGCCCGTCCCCTCTGAAGTCGTAGGTTAATGACAGGGCTGCTTAAGAGATTTCTCACTGCACAGCCTATTCAGAATGAAGTGGAGAGAAGAAAAGGCACGATAAATCGATCCGGTGCCGATGGGTGTCTGTCTGTTCTTCCTGCAGAGGCATTGATTCTGTGATACTGAAGCTTTTTAATCAGCATTTGCGGGTAATGAATGGCCACTGTGGCTGCAATGTTTATTCTCATTGGTTTATTCTCGTAGCTATAAAGTGATTTTTCGAATGAACTGAATTGTGATTACACCTTGTGTGTACGAAAGGATGCAATGGAATAAGAATGCACTCTTGTTTCTGGTAAGCACAATTAGAGATCTTTTTTTAGAGAATCGCATGCATTTATCACCTGCCTGTAAGATGTCCTTGTCCAGTGTCTAGAAGACAACTGAAGATGTCATGCCTGTTCTATGTTGACTGTTGGGAATACTGCTAAGCTCTTCTGTGACAAGTTGCTGATCCAGCAACAACAGCTGCAACCTCTCTTCCTCTGCCTCTCTTCCTCTGCCTCTCTTTCTTCTGCTCACACTACTCTGCTTGCCTACCTCCTTTCCATTCCTATCTTGGAATGGTTTCACATCTTTTCCCTTTGGAAAATGGCTTTCCTTTCCTTTCCTTTCCTTTCCTTTCCTTTCCTTTCCTTTCCTTTCCTTTCCTTTTTTCCATTCCATCCCATCCTATCCTATCCTATCCTTTTGCATCCCTTCCTATTTCTACGCCTATCCTATCCTTTCGCATCCCTTTTTCTTTGCATGTCTTACACTATGTTTTTTGCATCCATTCATATTTCTTTGCCTATTCCTATCCTTCGCATCCCTTTTTCTTTGCCTATCCTATCCTTTCATATCTTTCCGGGTCCCTTTTTCCTTTCCTTGCCTTGCCTTGCCTATCCTATCCTATCCTATGCTATCCTATCCTGTCCTGTCCTATCCTATCCTGTCCTATCCTGTCCTATCCCGATTCCTATTCCGATTCTGATTCCAATTCTGGGAGTCACGATCCGATTCCAAAACGATGCTTGATCTACTTTTCTTTTCTTAATTAATCTTATTAATAAAACTTAAAATATTTTTATTTTTATTTAATTACACATCTAATAATTAGTAGCCTACTTTTGAAAATAATTACACTTAAAAGTTTTATTAAAACAATTGCATGTTAGGAATTTTAAATACACTGTATAAACTAATATAGCTTCAAAACATAAAAGCTAGTAAATAATAAAGAGGAACAAAACATCACAAGCAATAAACAAAGAGCGCTTTCAGTATTTAAGAGTAGGCTATCTGAACGTTTTCCCTTCAAGAGCTGTGAGTGATTTTTCTCTTTTTCTCAGCTTTACTGTTGTTGGATTATTACTGATGACATCATAGGCAGTGGGAGATCTAATAAGCTGCATTCACACTAATGCACAGATCTCTTTTGAAATGTAAGATGTGTTTTGTCTTGTCTGTTTAATCCCTTAAGACATAACTGACTGTGTTTACATTCATTTCGTGTCATAAAACCATTTTGAGATGCAAGTACATTTCACCACTTATGTGGTGAACAATTAGTCACCTGAACAATTAGTCAACTAATCAGTCTTTAGGTTTCAAGATTCAAGATTTGGATTGATTTGAGATTCACCTGATCGAACACATTTCCATAGGGGTTGTTGGAGTAGTAGATGGCGCGCAAGAGAACATAATGCAAATCCTTTTTAAAGGGGAATAATTAAAAAGTGCAACTTTTCATAAATTACATTTCAAAAATGTACATTTACATTTAGCTGACAATTGCAACACATAGTATAACACTATATCCTCTGTGTTGTCAGCACCTCGCTCTCAGACTTGAATGGGATGTGTGCAAACACAGCATGCTTTCACCTGAGGGATACAAATAGCTTGGGGAGAGAGCGAAAGAGAAAGGACTTGTATTGTGTTAGCATAATGCATTTTCATTGACCTTGTCATAAGGTCATAATTAGGTTTTGTTCCCACTGCAGATAGTAGTGAAATGGACTCTGCACTCAGCTTTTATATCAGAGAAACGTGCAGTGGCCTGCTTCACAAGCTCTTTGGTCGGGCTGTTGTGCTGTTCTGATGTGTCTGCAGTGTGGACTATCTCACTGCAGGGCCTGTTTAATTCTGCACATGAGCTTTTTCATTACCCTCTACTTTAACTGTCCGTTCTAATCGGCAGAGCAATTAGCAGCCCGATATGGTGCATGAGAGGGTGGAAGAAAAGATAATGTCAGGATCTCAAAGGATTCTTGCCTCCACAGTGTACTTATGATTATTTTGTCCTCTAAAATATAAAGACATCATGCCTGGGAACAAGAATAGCTGAAGACAGCTGCTCAGTTCTCCAGGTGACTGTGTACAGAGCTGTTTGCCTGTTGTGTATTTGTGCCCTTAATGAAGAACAAGTCTGGGGGAGGACATATATCAGGGCAGAGGGACGATCAAAGAGAAGTGATGAGTGAGTCGCCTTTGAGGTGCTTTTGTATCAGGTACAAAAGGCACTGTATCGTATTACAGCATACTCAATAACTGTATCCAGTGTCCTACATGTGTCCATGTTCCTATGTTGATTATTACTGGCCTACGCATTGTGATCTATCTATCTATCTATCTATCTATCTATCTATCTGATAGCATATATAATAGTATATTAAGCTTTGCTGCAGTATCGGAATTGCTATTGAGTATCATGATATTTTAATGGTAGTTGGAATTTTGTTCCTCTTATGAGGATTTTTCACTGCATTACCAGGGCTTGTGTTTATCTGTAAATGGTTGCTATTATTTGACATTAAACATGCACAGATATGGTACCCTCAGGCTAACCTGACTCCATGAAATGATGTCCCAGAAGTTCGATCTACGACCTCATGTTGTTCTGTTTTCCCATTCAGTTGCCTGTCTGAAACAAAATCTCAATGCAAAGGGACAAAGCTTTGTGTTTCCCCTCACAAACTCAGTTTGAATTTTAATTACCAATGGAAATTTAAGGAGAGTAAGTAAATCTGTGCTATCCCCCTTCATCTCCAAGCCAGGAAGCTCCATGCAATTCAAGCAGTTCACAGGGGCGCAAACAAATAGGCTGAATCCCAATTTGCATAAAATATGTCCTATATAGTATGCAAGATTAGGATTAGCACATCCCAAAACGCGTTTAAAAAAGACAATACTGGGATGATGTTTGATGGATTTTCAAAGTATACATCCGTGCATGGGTTTATGGCTAATTTTACCCATAATTCCTTGCGCCCACACATGATGTTTGTCCACGACTGTTCTGTTTTGGGGTATTAAGACAGATTTCTCTCAATACAGGCATTTTGGCTCACTTCCTATGTAAAAAAAGTACATATATTGCTGTCTGAATACTTAAAGTATTTAGTATGCACTTCAGCTATAACCTTGTCTTGTTAGCTTGACACAGTTGGGCTTCATTTGGAACCAATACACCATTTTATTTTTTCCTCTTTACATATATCTTGCTGTTTCTCATCCTTGTGTTTAATATATAATACTCTGCTTATTAAAGTGTGCTGTATTCATGCGCTGCCTCATTATATGGAATACGAACAGAATGTTGGCCCCTTGAGAGCTATGCTCATGAATGCTGGCTAAAGGGTGTCTTTTATTTATGGTAGAGGAGCACAAGGTGCTATGATTCACTGAGGCCAATGAGTGTGTTAATATCAGTGGCAGATAAATGCGCGCTGCATGGTCACAATAGGACATAAGTGCTAACATGTACCAAAGATGCAGATAAAATGAGCAGAAATCCTGTTTAGAATGTAATGGGTGGAGAGAGATGTGGTGTAGACAGTCTTGTCTTGCAGACAAAGGGATGGGTCACATGCTCAAAGGTTCATATAATGCAATAATGCATGAGAGAGATATAGGGAATTTAGACAGGTGGGGCTTGCCGTTTGTAATGGAGTTGCACGAGCTTAGACATGATTCAGTGATTATCCCGCTCCACCTGCATCCACCCCTCCAACTTAAAGTTGTGGAAGACAAAGGGATGATGGTGAATGGATGGCAGAAGACCTGTTTTAAGGTGTGTGATAAACCGCTATCGGTATTGCGATTAGATGGAATCTTGAATACGCCCCTTTCGATTTTTGCACAGTTCTGGTTAGTCTCAGCACACCCGCAGACCATTCTCTTTCCGTCTGATGATAATATTAGACAAAAATAGCAAGAGCTTTCCATAATTTACAAGCTCCAATCTTGATTGGCTGAATATACAGTTTCTTGTGTACAGTACATGTTTTTAACAGTTTGCAGCTTAACAGTTAATTCATTATCATCAGTCATTTTTTAATATGTAATTGTGCATTCTTATATTTTTAGATGGTCTTGTCATCTAACACTCACTTAAAGTTAATCTTAAAAACAGTTTAACATCACTATAAAATGTAATCTTTTTACATTGCATCTCATTACATTTTACAATGTAATCCACTGTAAAAAAAAATCCATCTTCATACTGTACATGTGTTGTGGTGCCTATAAAATAATTTGCAGAATTTAAAATTATTTTTTGTTTTTATTTGTTAAGACAAAATGGTAGAGGTCGATCAATAGTGGATTTTATCGATAACTATATCTAGGTTAGACCACACTGGCCGATAACCGATTAATCAATCGATAGTTTTTAAAATGGATACTGAATGAAAACAAACATAACACATAAAATAGTGGTGCTGAACTTTATTACAAAAATTGAAAAACAGTACTGAACCATGACAATGTACTGTACTGTACTAAAAAATATTAATATATGAATTATACCTTGATCATTCTTGTTAGGCTAGTTCATAATGCAATGCATTAACTCATTTTAGGAGATACAATTTTAAAATGTTAAAATGTATTAGTAAATGTTGAAATTAACAATGAACAATACTTTTATAATCCTTAGTTAATGTAACAGCTTATTGTAAAGTGTTACCATTTCATATAGCCTAGATCCAAAGAGTCATGCTTAAAGATGGCCATTTTTAAATATCTACACAAAGGCTATGGCATTGAAAATAGATATGTATACTCTCACATTTTAATTGGTTCTATTTTAGAACATGTACTACAGCAGTGGTTCCCAAAGTGGGGGTCGCGAGGTGATTTCTATAAAAAAAAGTGGAAAAAATATATAGGCCCTATATATTTTTGTTGCAATTAATTTAACCCTTTCACACGTACGATCACACCGGTGTGATCAGTCGAGGCTGGTCCCTGGAGCGTACGATCACACCGGTGTGATCAGTCAAGGCTGGTCCCTGGAGCGTACGATCACACCGGTGTGATTAGAACGGTCAGTGCATGACGTGAAATTCAAATGTGCTCTCGCGCGTTGGCTGGCGCTGAGCCAGAGACAGGCGCGCTCAGCTGTCATATATCACAACTTTTCAGTGTTTTCAACCACATAATGTTTATTTTAGGTTTCAGACATATAAGTACTAAAAAAACAATACATTTAGAGTTTATAAAATACACACTGATGTCAAAGGAAGAGGCAATAATCATCCTTTCCATTATAATTAGACACGTTTTATTCATATCAGATACACATTGTGTAAGTAACTTTAAAGTTTACTCTATTCTTCTCCCAGTTCACCAGCCACTTACTTTTATGTATTTCGGGAGAAGTGGATGAATTCATGTGTTGTAAATCCAACAGATCCGATTCTCTGAACTGCGTCTGCGGCACAAACTAAGATGGCGGCGCCCATCATGCATACAGCTCAACTAACGCGATCGTTATAAAGGTGTTTAAACAACAAAACACTTCTACTTGCATATATTTGACAATCGGAATATCAGCTATTTCATTCCATATCTAACAAATTTGTGAATATTTTGAATAAAAAAGGAAAAATGACAAAAGCAGATCATCATTCATTCAGCTGTTGTTGCTGCGGTATGTCACGTGACAAGCAGTGACGCGTCACCATGGAAACCATAAAGTGACACATTCTAAATAACGGTCGCCTTGAAATAAAATCGATTTGCTGTACATTTCACGCGACGGGAGGGGTTGTTGAGGTGAGGTGGGGTGGGCGGGGGAGATGCGGGGTCGCGGGGCTGCAGTGCATTTATCGTGGGGGTCGCGGGAATTTTGGGAACCCCTGTACTACAGTACAGTGACAATAAAAAAAAAGGACTGAAATTGAATGCGTTTCTGATTGGTTTATATGTTTCAGTCGACTTCATGATGATACAGTTTGCTTTCTCACGTTACTAGCTTTAAATATGCAACTTTGCTGCATAACGACTGCATGCAAGTGACCAGCTGGATATAAACAAATGCAAATAGATGGTAACAATCGAGACATTAAACATTTGGGTCGGACTTGCGTGTGTTTTTTTCACATTGTTTTAATCGCTTGAGGTACTATTAATGTTAGCATCTTAGCATCCTCTCAGCCTCGACGGCAAACATGCTACTGTTCTTTCTTCACTAATGCAGCATCTAGTCAACAAATAAATTACTTTATAATGGTATGAACACACGTACTGTACAGTAGTGTACTGTATAACATACCATTTCATTGTCTGTTTTAAATCTGCATCTTAAGTGTCCCGCTCTGTGCCCAGTCTGCGCTCAGTCTCACGTGTCAAAACAAACTCCACGAGGCATCAGTGATAGTTTTTATTTCGCCTCTAGAGGCCTCTCTTGTTCTGTATAAGGACAGCGGACCCTTCTCAGGTTCCAGCAGTGGATGCAACCCGGAAAAACAATCGTATGGATTTTTGCCGATAACTGATTGTTCTAGCAATCGGTTATCGGTGCCGATTAATCGACAAAACCGACAATCGTTCGGCATGAACGTTTGCGACGATTGCGAAGACAAACATTACTTCCTTGAAATGTTACGTAAGCTAATGATTTGTAAGACCAGGAACATTTCTTTAATGTTGACATTATATCACAAAGCAAACTGTGTTTTAACCTGCAAAATGGACCAGACTTCTTTCTGATACTTGCATGTATCTCAGATTTCTGATTCATAATGGTGCATATTTGTATTGTTCCACAGAAAATATTTTATGCATCCACATGCATTTTTAAAGATCCTATCATAAGTGCCACGAGCTGAACTCATGTCTCGAATTCGTGTCTCACTTGCCAGCTCCCATCTCATTTCTTTTCAAAAGAGGCTATGCAAATGCTGCATGATAAAAAGGTATACAGAAATGTGAAATCTAAAGGAATATTTAATAAGGATGTTGCAGAGGCATTACGGTGATTTATTCAGGAATGTTCTGATTGGTGTCCACACAACGCAAAGCATTGAATCTCCCCAATTAAAGTGACTGAGCATTTACCTGTTATCAGTCCCATAGCCACAGCTAGAGTTAATTTCCTTATCGCTGATCCCAAATCAGTGCTACAGGCAGGATTACAGATGCACTGATTTAATGACCGTCAAACCGGGGGAAGAGAAAATCGCAGCGATGGAAATATGTGCAGTATTTACAATTTGATTTGATTTCTCCGTTGCCAGGGGAGAAAGGCTGTAATGAATTTGAGGCCGTCATGCGAACGGAGCCGTGTTGGATTAATTCACAGGGGGTTTGACTGGGGCTTGAGTTGATAAACCATGCATTGTTTGATGAGAAGCCAGATTTGGGTAAAACTATTCAGTGTTGTACTGTCAGTATAAGGCAGAAGTCTGCAAATACGTCATAAATAGCAAATTCGGGTTATGTCATTTGGCCACCCAACAACATGCTCAACATGTCGCGCATTTTTCTCAACTTTTTGCTAAAAATGCTGCTTTTTTTATGATAAGTGTTGATAAAAAAGAATGCTCGGTTCTTTCTTTTAATACATTGCATGTTCAGATATTCTAACAACAAAATATTCTGAGGGCCATGAAAATGGCTGGCAACTTTTTATAAAAACGCTGGCAGGGAAAGAGTTAATAGGGGTCATGATATGAAAATAGGTGGATGGAAACATAGCTACAATGTCATGAATAATAAGTAAGACTTAATTGAGGTCAGAATTCAAACTCAAAATCAGTGATTGTAATTGAAAAATCAAAAACATTCATTTACAATAAAAAACTGGTGTTGCGCAGGATTCGATTACAATTACAGGTAACCGCCATCTGATACACAAATGTTCAAATCTACAGATTCACCTCAGGCAAAAGCACAGATGTTCACATTCAGAATGACACATATGCTTCAGTCAAGCAATCTATCTTAACACACAAATATCCATTTAGATGAGTCATTAAGGGATAAAATACCAAAACAAACATTCCGCATCACTGTAATCAATTACGACTGCTCCGTTATTACGCTTTACTCGTCGAAGCTGAGTAAGACTAAGGTTGTCTGCACATCTGTGCGCCAGCTGCCGCCAGCCACGGTTTAGAGGTCACTGGGTCAGGACAGAACCTTCTGGAAAAAAGCCATCTAATCCCGGCTGTGAAGATTCCCTGGAAAATTAAACCGTGGTGTTCTCTACACTGCGTTTCTGACTAAAAAAAGGCCACTCCTACCCACCCCCACCCCCACCCCCTCAAAGGATTCCCAATGATTAGTGATGCTCTCCTATACAGTGGGGGTCGGTGGGAAGGATTGTAATTAAATTAATCTCTAAGCTTAGCTCACCACCTAACAGCCATGAAAGGAATCGGATATGTCTGTCCACACATGGCCAAGTTACATTTAGCAAGTTAGGAGCATCAACTATCACTGATTTTGCATTTGCACTCTTGACATCTCAATGAATTCAATTAACTCAATTGTGAAGTCAGTTATTATAATCAGTAACAGTCTCTGATCTTGAGTTTGAATACATCAATCACAAACTCTGCATGATTTAACTATATGAAAACAAATGTGATTGCCTTTTTTTTAATGGAAAGCACCAGTTGCGAGGCCCATGATTTAAAGTGAGAGGACCTTGGTGAAATATTTTGGCCCTAAGTGTCTACTCTCAAACTAAAGTACATCATTTTATAATACATGAGATCAAAATACTGTAAACATTATTGGTTTTTGGCTGAAAGAGAAAAATGTGAAAATGTGATCTGCTGTGCATCATAACAGATGTATCATATATCGTTGAAAAGGTCTCAACTATCGGAATACAACAAGCATACTTGACCAAACAATACCAAATACATGTACTGTAAACGGTATACACGTGGCTTTTTGGGACACATTTTGGTTTGTAGCTTTACCAAACATTTGTAAATTATAGAATATAACATATATTTATTTAGAGCAGGTGTTCTCGATTCAAACAAGCCCAAACACAACATAACACGATGCGTAGATCTTGAGATAATCCTCATAGAGTGACATTACATGCTGCTTTGCTAAAGCTGTATGACATTCGAGATGCGATTGCATCGCGATGATGATACGGTATTTTCTAACGTCACTTGACAACGTCAGGAAGGTCAACGAATAGAAACTGGTGGATCTCATGTAGGTGGGTGGGTATAGTGGGCAGGGACGTCAAGTAAAGACCAATCGGGGACTGGTTTACAACTGGAGCGCACTTGGATTGGATTGATCACTCAGATTGAAAGTTCTTGCATTAACCAATCGCCATAGAATTGAAGCGCTCATCTGGAAGATCAGCGCTCATCCACCAGGATCTTATTAGTTCTTACTTATTCTTTACATCTTTACACATGCAAGTAGTTCTTATGTTCATGTATTTGAGCGATTATTGTCATGAATGCAGTATTTCGCACAAAAAACAATTTTGTGTCTCATTTGATTGGGTGGACCAGCCGTCAATTTGAGTGGGCCAATGTAGCTTCGCTACTTTGTGGCACAAAATTCGCAAAAACCTGGTATCTGTTGATAAGCAAAGTAAATTGGTGCAAAGAGTCACCAGAGTGCAAAGAAAGTCCTTCCTCTTTGTGTTGTTCCGTTCATAAATCAGATTCGAGTAACATCTGCAGCTGTAATGCTAATGTGGCCCAGTATGGAGAGACAAAAAAGCGCATTGATTTCATTTCCTGGTCCTCTTTGGACTAGATTATACAGGAATGTCATATCTAAGAGGAAGATTAGAAGAACCTGTGTCTATGGGGACTGAGACTATGTGCTCTGCCTCACAAATAGAAGAGCTTTAGTTTAAGACGTCTGTTTTCCCTCCCTCACACTCTCACTCTCACTTAAAACTCAACTAAAGCCCAAGAGAAAGACCTCATGCTTGTTCCATACTGACTTTTCATGTAATTGGTCATGCGTCTTTGTCTCTTTTGGCATATAGACAATGAAACATATCTGGTGCTGTCATCTCTGCCAGTGATCTTTCACTTTAATTAGAGAAGTTCTGTGTTTTCCTTTGTGTGTTTTGTCAGAAACATTTTGTGTGAATTTCCTTTTTAGCCAATTTGGAATTTAAAACTAGACATGAAACAAGAAATAAAACTCACCCTGTTTACTTTCAGAATATGTGACAAAATATGTGTTATTGTGAATGATTCTTAAAGGTAGGGTAGGCAATTTTCAGAAAAGGTTAGCAATAGCGAGCTAGCTTTCATTTCAGCATTGGACATAGCAACACTATGATGCCATTGAAACGCATGAATTCGTGACTAGTGTCATGATTCTGTTACTATTTACAATGCTAACTGAACTTTACCGTAGATATAGTTATTCTTACAACTGTAAAACTATAATAAATTAATATGGAATCTCTTTCAAACAATGTAGGTTACCACAGATATATAGTAGTAGCAACATAAGGAAGTCAGTACACGGTAAAAAATGATTGTGATTTTAACGGTAAAAGACGTTATTAGACGTCATGAAATAGTGAAAAACTATTAATTGGTTTACAGAAAGTTTCCGTACTATATACGGTGAATAACTGTGATAGATCTAACCGTATATGTAATGTAAATTTACTGTAAAATACCGTTAAATTTAGTTTTTGTATAAGTCATTGTATAATTTATAGTGAAAACCCGTAAATTGACATTCCCACAATTCCCTGCGTGGCACTTCACATGTTGCTACCGGATTTTTTACGTTTCTGGCAACCACAGCTGCCGGATTTTTACCGATTTTTACCAGAATTTTTTATACAGTGTATGTTTACCATACTACTTTTTTGTAAGGGATTGTTCTATGTAAATTCAACAATCCAATTCCTCTTTATTATTCTAAACTGGAATTATATTTATATTTATTGTCTCTGATGCACTAAGTATTGTTCATTCATTTTAATGCATAATAATGGAAAGAGATTTAGCTGAAGTCATCCCTTTTAACAGGAAAGTATGGGATGTTTTTGAGTAGGTATGAGATATACCCCCTCAGCAGTACCACCTGTCTGTCCTTTATCCGATGGCATTTGTTCTGAGACGTGACTCTCGTCTTTATGTCTCCCTTGAGGGAAATGTTCAAATTCAATAGCCATGAGACTTTCTGTGGCATAAGCAGTTCTTTTGATACTAAAACATAAAGCCGTGCATAAATAGCTTTCATTATATCCTTGTGGTACAATGAGCTTGAAAGCATTTTTCACTTGTATTAGATTACACTGTACAAGCTTTACTCATGTTGGTGTTAGGAAGAGATTTAATCTGAAACCTGAACAAATAGTGAATGTCAAGTAGCAGCAAGTGCATTAAATTAGTTTAATTAGAATGTGAACATTAGCAAGCTATTCAATGTTATTCTCTATAGCACACAATAACCTTAAGAAAAGGCTAAAATACTACGGTTTTACTATAGTAACTCTAATGTAATTCTCAATCTGCTAATTTAACATTTTAAATTAAATTATTCAGGGCGATTGTGAACTAATCAAGTACTCGAAAATGATTTTTGCTGAGACTGCTTTGCTTGGGACTTAATGAGGAGTGTAAAAATGTTTAAGTTAAATGTTATTTTATGTGCTTTTGAGCAAGATGAGAAAAGGGGGAGACTTGAGACTCGTGTTTAATGTTCAGTTTGGAGCATTTGCTTAGGCTGTGGACTGGTACAGCGCATTATTACTGCTTTGCTCAAGGAGCATTTAATGTTTAGCACTTAGCTTGCTATGTGCTGTTGCTAGCTAATAGATTGTTAGCTAGCTAGGACAATCTTATAATTCAGTCATGTGACACAAAAATATATGCTACTGAGTGAAATAATCCTATCAAGGAAACCATAAAAAATTACTTAAATCCCTGATGTTGAAATTACATGAACAAATTATTATGTTTGTTTAACTTAATTGGTTCATGTGGGACCAATGTACATGATTAACTCATGTAAATCCAACACACTTTTTCTGTTTTTTTTAATTCTCTATTCAAAGAAAATATATTGTTTTTATTACAGCTATGACAGTATCTTCAGTTAAACCCATAAACCCATAGCTATAGTTCATAAATGTTTATTATTTTTCATAACAAATACCATAATTTAATAAAATGCCAATGAACTTTTCTGGCTAAGGCTTTTTATGTGATTTGTTTGTAATTTTAAAGGGATATTGACTGATATTGTAAGTGGTTGGTTTATACAAAACCGAAATGTTCTTAAAAACTTATTTAGATGCAGTAGATGTCAGGTTTGTTCAAAGTCAGATAAAGATTATGAATTCTGATCTTTTCTGGTCCTACTCTTGAAGTCTGAAGTCTTCATCCATAATGAGCACAGATGACTATACAATAAAACTACCTTTGCCAGGAGACAGACGTTTAATGAGCCTGCAAAGTTATAAGCGACTGCTTATAATGATTTAACTTCCCTATCAGATCGGGTTCATTAAGTTTTCCTGAAGCAATTCAGGCCTTTTTTCACAGTGTTGGTTTGCATCTATGTAGCCATGGAGCCTGCAAAATGTCTATAAAACGCTATAGAGCCAAGAATGCCTATTGCTTTTAGCTTGCACGTTAATTAGAGCCTAAGAGAGACTTCATATAAAGCACGCAGGCTTCTGTGTTTCATAGTAGCAGCTTAAGTGTGGTGGTTTAATGAGGAGAACCAGCAGGATATGGTGATTTGAGGGTTGGGAGATATCGCAGGGTTGGCAGGAGCTGGTCTCGCAAGTCTGAACGCTTGATTCTGGATTTTGACTGGATGAAATGTTTGTGCCGAATTGTAAATTTAAGACTGTATTTAAGTTAAGTAATCAAAAGCAATAATATTACACCATCTGTAAGCTTGTTTTATTGTTCTTCAATTAAAGGGATAGTTCACCCAGTTGTCATAATTTTCTCATGTTGTTCCAAACCTGCATGATTATCTTTCTTCTGTTGAAGACAAAAGAAGATATTTTATGAAATGTTGGGAACCAAGCGACTCTGGAGCCCATTGACGTTCGTTGTATGGACTGAGGAAAAAAAAAAAGCAGACATTCGTCAAATTATCTTACAAATTTAAAATAAAATGTCATTGTATGCAGTATTCAGTATTTTATTGTGATAAAACTGGGATAAGCTGTTGAGTTGCTGTATGATATAAAAAGATAAAATAGATTTGGATAAATTATTATTTGAATTGCAAATTCACATTGCATAGCTGTATAGATTTTAGTTTTTAATAAAAATAGTATTTTTTCAGCAAGCAAATAGTTTATTTCATTTAAAGTTGTAAAATATCAAATACAATAATATTTAAGTACAATAAATAAAATTGTGCTTTTTAAATCGACAGATGAATCAAGTATCTGTACAACAGTGTTATTTACTTTAGTATTATTCATATATTATTATAGTACAATTAGACAATTGAAGCATGTTCACTGGTGGTCTCAGACTTTAGGACCCCAGTGTATTCCACGTCATGCTTCTAAATTCAGTGCATGTGATGTTCTGAATGCTCAGCTGTGGATTCTAAATGAACACTAATTAATGTAATGCCATAATACTCACGTCGTCCCTGTCTGCTTAACAGAGACTTTAACCAGAAACAAATCTGTTACATCTCTTTTTTCCCGCTCGCAATCAACAGGTTTTAATACATAAAGTGGACTTTTTTTTCAATTTCTTTTGGTGTGATTTTTGAGTTTGTGACAGAAACTTGGCATATTTCGTGCTCTGTTACCCACAATTCCCTGTCCAGATATGCCATTCCGTCTGTTCTCAGTGAATCAGCTCACTCCAGACATCCATCATGTCCCTGAATAGCGATTCCTCAGGGGCCGAAACACAGTATCATGCTCTCTCCAAACAAGGGGCTTCTTCCACGCTAGCGACAGATTCTTGCAGTACCGAATGGATATGACGTCGCCAAAGAGCAACTGTGCCACCAGCAGTGACCCCAGCACAGTGTCTCTTTTATTCGTCTGGTTCTTGAATTCTTGAAAGATGTGAATTGATTCTTGGTGTTCTGTAGCTCCTGTGTTTCCTGTCTTCAAATGGTTTTTGTTGCATCTTATCAATCTTCTGTGCTACAGTACATGGTAGACGTCTGTTCAACACACGCCATCTTCATACAGATCTGCACTGTTCATTGACTGCAGTCACTCACAGGATAGTTTTATAATGGTGTGTTGCTTCTTTATTGTATAGACACAAGAAAATAAAGGACAGGACGTGATAGGGAGAACAGGGGGAACAGGATAAGCAATGTTGAGAGCCGAATTACTAACTTCTAGGCAATAGTGATGTGCAAAACGTGCAGCTAGTCATTGGGATTTGTGAACAAATAGTCAACTAATCAGTCGGAAAGAATGAAAAATGAAAATTCTGTCACAGTTTTCATCCTCATATCATTTCAAACCTGTGTGACTTTCTTCTGTGGAATACCAATGAAGATATTTTGAAGAATGTTTCAACTGTTCATACAATGAAATGCAATTTGGTCCAACACAAACAAATTGGACTTTCAGTGAACGGACAAAAAAATACTCAAACAATATGGCTTTCTTTTGTTCTGAAGAAGAAAGCAAGTCATATAGTACAGGTTTGGAAGGACATGAAGGGTCAATTATTGATGCCAGAATTTACACTGCATCCAGATTGTGCATATTTGCCATTAGGCTGAAATACACTACACAACTTTTAAAAATCCGAACGATGAGAGGGGTAGCTCTGGTCTGTTATTGTCGTGTTCTGGTAGTGTAATGGTCATATGATTGGGGATTGACGAATCAGGGATACACAGTGATCCAGAAGACCCAATCAGGAAGCGAATGAGGGCAGCCACGCCTTCTTTTTTCAAAAGTCTCCGTTTTGGTCCGTTTATACTGAAAGGACACCCCAGGAGTTTTCAAACTAAAACAGGGTCTGCAGTGTTTCCAAAAGTCTCTGGTTTCGAGGGTCGAAAACTCCGGAGTAGTGTGGATGCCAGGAGCAACCGTAGTAAAAGTTATGCGTTTTAAAACGAAAACGCACTAGTGTAAACGTGGGCCTAAATGACTGAGGATCACACATTACCAGATTTTCAAGTCATTCCGAACACAACAAATTCACGTAGAAACACGTGCCTCGTTGCCAGGAGATGCATGACAAATGAAAACAATATGCGTTTTAAAATTGGCTCAAAATATTAGGGCTGTAATCTCCCAGTCGATTAGTCGATTATTTGGTCGATACGTTCTTGCTGTACGTTCTTTTCTTACGTTCAATTCTGATTGGTCGATTTTTTGCCGCGTTCATTTCATTAGTTTTGCCGCGTTCATTTCATCAGTTTTTACCATAGACTGTAAAAAATAGGTTTTTACCTATTTTTTTACAGTCTATGGTTTTGCTGCGTTCATTTCATCAGGTGGAAAGCACTAATTACTAGGGGTGCACCGATCCGATATTAGGATCGGATATCGGCCGCGATACTGATAAAATAGCTGGATCGGGGATCGGAAAAAATAACAGATCCACGGGCCGATCCAGGTTTTTTTTTTTTTTTTGTCGTCGCAGCAGAACCTACGTCATTCAGCTTCACGTGTGTCGCATGCTAGAAGCAACATGGAGCGAGCCAGAGGCCGTTTCTCAATACCAAGTACGCAAACTTCGGACTTGCGTCCGTCCTTGGTAGTTCGGACTTGCCAAGTTCGACTTTGGAGAACGAACTCCCGAGGACGAGAGGATGCGAGTCCGGTTATTCTGCAAATGGAACAGCAGCGCTCTTGATCGCGTCACTCAGCTCGCTCTGGCTACTCCGGTCATCTCTTTATGTATTTAGCCAACAATAAAACGAAGTATGTTATAAAACACCACTCTGCCTCTTTTCATTTAAAAAAAAAAAATTAAACATATTAATGGCCACATAAATGTGGTTCAGGCAAACGCGTACATTGATTATCTTTACTGCATATATTTATAACAACACGAAATATAAAACACAACCCTGCTTCTTTTTGTTTTCATTTTTAAAAATATGAAACATAATGATAATTAAAACTGACATTTAAATTTGCCATTGCTAATTAGGTGAGCATTCACAGGTCATGTTTGTGATGGTGGTGTGACACTGCACTACATTACAATGTTTGGTTATTATTATTTGTATGTGTGATCAAGTTGTTGTTCGACCAACTTTTTATTTTTTTATTCTCAGGTACAGCTGCTATGTTGCATTTTAAATTCCTGTTTGCAGGACTTTGCACTTTATATTTTTACATGTTTACAATTTTTGGAAACTGTCAGATTACTATTGTATGTTTGACCAATACACTGTTTTTTTGTTTCCACTGCTACATTTTTTTTTTTTTTACATTTATTTAAAGAAGTTTGATTATATTCTATTTTCGATTTGAATGCACAATTGTTTTTTAAATAAATAAGAATTCAACACATTACATACATCTGTTATTTTGTCTTAGTTATGTTTAGTTAGTAAAGTCTGGTGCCTTTAGTCTCTTCAAGGAAGGTATAAGGTGGAAGGTATACAGTTTATTATTAATTCAACTATAGTATCGGATCGGTATCGGGTATCGACAGATACACAAAGCCCAGGCATCGGTATCGGTATCGGGACTGAAAAAGTCGGATCGGTGCACCCCTACTAATTACTAATGGGGGTGTTTTCAGAGCACCCCTGTCTCACAGGTAACAGTCTGTCTTCAGAACACCCCCCTTGTTTTCACTTCTTTTGGATTAGCCCAACCCACTGGAGAAGAGAGACAGATTGAAGAAAGTAGGCTACTAGAAGGTTTGCTGAATATTATTACTTGATCTGGTTTGTTTAATAAACATTCTTTTTTTATTATAGTGGACATGCCTTTTGTGTTTAAGAGTAAAAGCTTTAAGTTAATAGTCTATTCGTGTCTCAGCCGCGAAGCTGAGCTCCTATGTTCAGCCTCTGAAATGATAGTGTCTGTCAGTTATTATAATACATATGACAAAAACAATTGTCTAAATTATGTTGCATATTCCTCAAAAGTTCTTGTGATGATATCACTAGTTTACAACATAGTACTATTTTCGGAAATCATAGGCTATGATATTGCGCGCAGATGCACGTGATGCAACGCTGTCAGAGCCGACAGACTCGTGTGTCAGACTCATTTCAGTGCAAAATAATTAGGTCAAAAACGATTTAATATACTGCAAATAGCCTACTAGTTTTTTATGTTTATTTATAATTCATTTAGGCGGACAACAAGGCTACCAAGTACTGCGCACAGTGCGCAGCTAATTAATTTAACGGTTTTTTTCCCTAACGTCATTTTTAGTCGATTTTTAGTCGAAAATTTCAGGACTTCAGTCGACCAAGATTTTCTTTGGTTGATTACAGCCCTACAAAATATCAAACGAGTTTGATATCCTCCAATTACTGTAGATAGAATCATAGTCTGTTGACTCATCCAGACTGTAAATCGGGGCAATTTAAAAAAAACTTAATTGTAGTTTAAGGTACATTAACATTAAAGGTATGTTATCTGAGAGCACGCAAACAGAGACTGTTCTGGGGTGCGTTTCCCAAAACCAACTGGTCGCAAGTTCCGTATACCAACAGAGTTCAACGGAACTTACGCCCATAGTTGGCTAACGATACTTTTGGGAAACGCACCCCTGATTGGCTGTGTTTTATAATTGATAGTTTTGTGGCACACCCCATTTTTTGCGTTCATTTTCGACAAGTATCTTGTCGCTGTATTGTTGTTGAATTTTTGACCCGGACCGCTGTTTCACGATTAAAAAAGAAACAGAAGAGCTGGAACAACAACAAACTACTGGAGATGCAACAAAAAAAGACGCCCGCATTTTCGAGCGCTTGTTTGCCAGGGTTAAGAGATACAAGCAACTTTAGTTTAAATGAGTACAAAGACATTTTATTGCTCAGCTTCTGTAGAGAAATAGCGCAGACACTGAACAAGGACGAAACTTTCTAGCGCAGGAGTTGAACCGGTGTTTGCGCACTCTATCAAATGGAATATTCCTTGAAAGGCTGAGCGTTCGCATCAAAACTGAAGTATACTTTGGGATTTAGCTGACAGTTCAAACATTAATGTTAGCATACTAAATCTCAATATGTTAGTATGCTAAATTTAAAGAGCAGTTGTTTCTCCAAATTAGCTTTAGCATCCATGTTAAAAAATAAAAGATAGCTAACCAATTCTAGATCAGCTAACTAGTCAACCTCGCTAGTCTGTTGTTGGGTAGTTATTCAGCTCTTTGTAATATGTGCTTTGTTAAAACTTAAATACTTTTCTGTGTTTCTGACATATGGATTACCTAAACTTGTTGAACGTGTGTCTTGGGATTTGAGGTTTCCTGCTTAATGGATGTCATCTGGCCATGAGCAGTGTTCTCATCCTGATCAGACTTTGACAGAGCTCCAGTTCTCTCGGACAGCCGCTGAGAGTCATAGGAGGATGTGATCTACGTTTCTCCTTAGGCTCTTTCCATCTCTTCCCTCGACATCCGTACACCGCCCCACTCAGGAAGGGAATTGTATTGGGAATGTCTCTCGAGGGCCCCCAAGGGTGCAGCTGAGATTATAAATCATTATTATGTAATGTTATGGATTTGTCCTCTCTGGAAAGTGTAGGCGATTCAGGAAATAGAGGAGTTGCAATATGCAGGTATTGGGCTCACAAATAGCTCATTCCTCAGAAGTGTCAGCCATTGTCAGTCCTGACGTTTCATCCTGCTGCTCTTAAAGAGTGCAGGGACTTGGACATGGAAGAGTGACAATTCATCCCTTCCTGTTCCCTGTAGCTGACAGCTCAGGTGCTGATTCCTGAAGGCCCCGATATACTCATGGTAAAGTTCTTTTTCGTCCATCGCTTAGGCGTAAAAAGAACTTCTTCAGCTGTATGCTGTTAGCGAACATCCCAACGCCACCCACGCTGCGTTTAGACGAATATGTAAATATAAGTTGCATGCTTTACTCAATACTAAAATAAATGTGTAACAAAGATGATAGCGGTGAGAAAATAGCAGTTAAGAAAGCATCTGACCATAGCGATGTGGATTTGTACATATCATGGGCGTCGGAACCATTGTATATGGGTGGGACAAGACCCACCCACTTTTTAAGATCAATGATATTGGACCCACTTACTTTTACCATCTCTGATTCAGCGCATTTGTCTGTTCGCTTTTCAGAGCGCCTTCAGTCAAATCCAATTATTAGGGAATTCCCTAATAAATTAAACTGCATTTCCACTGAATCGCTACATTCTATTTCTCAACGAGCCGCAACTGACGAAAGTAACCACCCGTTGTACCCTTCCAGTCAAATATTGCGTTGCAAACATCAATAACAGCTTTAAATTGTCATTGCTGGCAAATTACCATGGTATTAGCGGGATAATCCACGGATAGATGTGCATTTAATGCACGACGTGGAGGCAAAGAACCGCCCGACGTTAAGTGGAGTTTAGTTTACTTGTTTTAATTAAAAGGCACCAGAATACATGAAATGGTATTTACTCCAGTAACATTTTTCTGGGGGAGGACCCACCCACTTTTTTTTTCTTCCGACGCCCATGGTACATATTATGTAATCGCCACTGACCAATGGTAGTTTGAAGGTGTTTACCAGCCAGAGCAAACTTGAGCAACCCCCCCTCCCCCCCTCTCCCCCCCTTCAGTATAGCGTACAATACATTTTGCATTCGCCAAATCTTTCTTCAGGGTTTCCGTAGCACGCTCCCTGCGGTGCAGCCCTCGATGCTTCACGACATCACGACAAAAAGACAAGCATGTTTAATTTTTTAACGGTCCTCCACGACGCCGCCGCGTGAGTGAGTGAGTGAGGGAGAGTGAGTGAGAGTGTGTGTGTGTGAGCGAGAGTGAGTGAGTGAGAGAGAGAGAGAGAGAGAGTATATGAGTGAGTGTGTATGTGCGAGTGTGTGTGTGTGTGTAGGCTATATGAGTGAGCTTGTGTATATGTGCGAGTGAATGAGTGTGTGAGACTTGCGATGACTGGTCGGAAAACAACGTGTAGTCTGACATGTTTCTTGTCCACGACATGACAAGATTTTTAGGAGTCAAGATCGTGTAATCTGACACAGTGACTATCGTAACAGACAAAAAAATCGTGTAATCTGAACCAGGCATTACCTCAGGATTTTTTGTTGTTTTATTAGCTCAATCCAAATACAGTATAAATAATTTGGATGTTTAACCATCTTGTTTATGTTGATGCACTTTAACATAAAAAAAAGGGGGGCGGGGGGGGATCGAATCGTAAATCGAGTTTTTTATAATAAAAAAAAATCGCTGATTTTTTTAGGGGAAAAAAATCGCCCAGCTCTACTTGAACGTGTAGCCTTTCAAAGTATACGTTACTTCACTTGAAAGAGTGCGTGAGCACAGGCGCATTTGCGCTAGAAAGTTTCACCCTTGTCCAGTGTCTGCGCTATTTCTCTTCCGAAGTTACGATAAAAATGTCTTTGTACTCATTTAAACTAGAGTTGCATTGTGTAAATTTCTTACCGCCTAACACAAATGCTGTCAACGTAGGCATATGTTGTTGTTGCGTCTCCAGTAGTTTGTTGTCGTTACTCCGTCCTCTGTTTCTTTTTCGGCCGTGAACCAACGAGGTGCGCCAGTGTTGCCACCTTGTGGACAAACTAATTAGTACAAATAATTCCATGTGTGAGCTGACCGTACTACTGTAAGTATGCATATACTATGCTGATTATAAATTATATCTTCGCTAACTGTACATGTAAAAAACGCAGAATACTTTGGCCTTTATAAGTTCAGATCCAGAAGCAGAAGTTATGTTCTTGGAGGCTGCCTGACATTGTGTTTTAGGGTGTGAGCTTGTAAAGGTCTCTTGTAATGAAATGAATACGACGCCTGGCATTTGAAACAGTTGTCAGGCACAAATGCCAAACTGATTTAGTCTACATCATTAAGATTTTTTTAAAACATCTATGGTATGTAGTGGATATAAAGGGTTAACCATTACTAATTCACTGTTGACATTGCATGATTTGCAGATTTAATGTTGTATGAAATTTGAAAATGGTTTCAATGAGAAACAGCATTGTAGTTGATTTCAATACAGTAAAATATATTATTTGCCAGATATGTATATGTTGCAAGAGATTTCTTGGTACTGCTTTGCATTAGACTTGCTCGTATATTATCAGTGCCGGGGTTTGCCAGCCTCCGCAGAAAGACATGCTGTGATTTAAGGCATTTTGATGCTTTGCATGGTGGCAGGGGTTTTGTAGGCATGTATCTGTTTCTTTCAAATTAGGTTTCGCAATCCTGTCACAACAACATGTAAATATTCACAGGGTGTTTGAACAAAGGTTGCTCTTTCTGTTTGCATATACTTCATATTATTTCCCATTTTTTGATAACACTTTGAGTTCACCAGCACGTCCTCTCCCGTTTCTCCACAATACGGTTTATTTATTTTTCACCCTTTGAGGTTTCCTGAATTGTGACTTTTCAATGTAACTGCTGTCAAGCCCTTTTGTATGTGGTCCTGACAGTCCAGACAATTGCATTTGTAAAATGTAAATAAATATATTATAAAAATGACAGAATGTGATTTCTATAATAGGAAATGACCAAGTATATAGTTAGACATATAGTTTTATAAATAAATAAACATTGTTCCAAAGCAATTTTACAACAATTTATTTATTTGTTTATTTAATGTTATTGCGGTGCTTTGGGGGGGAAATGTTTATTTTATTTTATTTTTTATTTTATTTATTTATTCAAGTCAAATCTAAAGATCTTTTAGAAAATATTTTTTTTTTATTATTTAAATGTTCTAAAGCTGCTTTTTTTCATTGTTGTTAATGTTGTAAAGCTGTTTTGTAAAGAAATGTTTTTATTTTATGTTTATGTTTTATTTTATGAAGCTGCTTTATTTATTTAAAATTTATAGATGTTTGGAATAATATTTATATATAATATAATATAATATAATATAATATAATATAATATTTTATTTATTTATTTGTATATTCATTCATTCATTCATTCATTCATTCATTTATAAAGCTAGATTCTTACAATTAAAATACAATTCATGTTTTTCTCTCTCAAATTTTAAGTTGGAGCCCTTTGGTGCAAGAAAAGTTAACTTGACTAATGGGGTCAAATGTGTTAGAAATACATAGAACGTGGCCCCTTTAAGATTTATTGTAGGAAACGCTGGTCCCAGACTTGTTGAAATGGGCAGATTATCTCCAAGGGAGGTCTCTGTGTCCATGTGTCATGCTGGAAATTGGGAAGGTCTCTGAGCTCATTACGGGAATCAAGTTAAAGAGATATGTTTGGGCTTGACCAGGCCTTGGGCTGTAGCTCACCAGACTCAAACCTCCACTTCCTTCCATCCTCTCCCCCGCTAATGACCAGTTTCAGTGTCCTCCTCTCCAGCAGTTCAATACCGCCCGTTTGCCCATATGCATGCTGGTATAATGACCAGCCCCTAATGGCAGGGTCCACTGGAATCAAACACCCCACCTCAAGAGCTCCTTTATTCTGTTAACAGTCCCCATTTAACCGAGTGACACATGGAGGAAGACAAGCATCACGACCTGTAATTAGACCTTAATGTGTTCAAAGACACATTAAGTTGTGAAAAGCCAGTCGACATTTAGATGCTGAGTGAATTTTGCCCCTATAAAATTAGACTGCATAACAGAAAAAACAACAATGAATTCTTCTCTTAGGTCATTAGTAGTGCACGGTTTTGAAAACGATACCGTTATTGTCTCGAATTCGAAAATTTGAAAACATGAATTTGTGAAAACGGTGATGTCATGCATATGCATATTATGTGTTCAGTCTATAGGCACGTGGTGTTTCTTTACAAAGCGACATCGCCACCTACTGGCCTGGCATGAATAATACAGCGTTTTTAGTCGTTTGCACGGATCCGTGTGAACGGGATCATTTTGACAATGTTGTCATCTGTACAAAGAAAAAACATTTCCAGTTTTAGTACATTGTTGTCATGAGAAGCGCTTGAATTCAGTGAAGAACGCAGATGTCTCTGTGATTTAAACTAGTTTAAAGCCAGATGAAACACTCTCAACATTCTCAACAGCACTGACAAACACGAGAGACATTGTGCCATGAACGATCCTGTTAGAAAGCTTTTCAATCTACAAATCACCAACATTTACAATGGAGTAGCACCACCATTTACTGTAGTAACACTAACTGCACCATGGTATTGTGGCAGAAATGTGGGATATTCATATAGAATTTTATTATATTATTAATGGAGGCATGAATTAAATGAGTAATGGGATATTTTTATGGAATATTTTTGTTATAAAGCTATAGCATTTGTATTTATACTAAACATAGGCTACTGTTTTTCATACAAATACTATAGAGACCATATAGTTACATTTTACCATGGTAGTGAGGTGCTATATGCGTGGTTTTACCCATGGTTATCATGATCTAAATGTATGATACTATGGATGACCAATGGTTAATTTGAATAAAAGTAGAGTCCTAACTCAAACAGTCAGAACATTTTAATTTTACCCTATAAAAATGAGGTATTTACATCTGAGCCCAACTCAAGCTAGCCTATGTCAAATCTGCATTTCTAAGAGAAAAAACATGTAATATTATTAATATTGCAGCCTGCACTGGAAACTGCCTAAGAGACACATCATCAAAGGCAACACAAACTTGTTTCATTACTTGAAACCGTATCACTCGTTAGAACATGCAGAAACTAAGAAATTAATTTTTCTAGTAAGAAATTAATTTTGTTACGGAGAAAAAAAAAAGACTGAAAAGGGATTTTACTTAAGTTTACTCATGCATATTTTAATGTAGGAAAAGTATTTTATCATTATAAATGTTTTGAATATTGTTCACCTGTTCGGCATGTCCTGAAAATAAAGAGTAGTTTAAAACCACAAATAACTGTCAGGTTTCTACAACTTTCACTCAGGAGCAAAAATAAAAGAATTAAAGATTGTATCCATATCGCCCAGCCCTATTCAACAAGCAAGTGCTCCCAACATGAAGTGCTTAGATCAGCGGCAGTGATTCAGCAAGATCATGTTGTCAGTTGTCTTCCTGTTTCTAATGGTGTGTCTGTTCCCTTTTCAGCTGTAGTGATTTGATTTCTGTGGCCAAGAAGGCAGGAATCTAATCATTGTTTCTGTTCTGATTTTATTTATTAATTTATGCATTATATATAGACATAAAAGAATACGTGCATTGAGGGGGATTGTTTGGCAGATGTCAGTTGAGGCACTCATGTGTTCGACCCATGGTTTACAGTAGCAGTTTGCGCACTTGCTCTGACACCTTGAGTAGTGGTGCTAGTTATTTCTTGACGCCCCAGCCAACATTTTGTGAACAACTGGAACAAAGTTTAGCGAAGGTTAATCCCAAATTTATGAAGTATAAGTTGAGACAGATAGTAGGTTTGCAATATTTACGCTTCTCTATTTAATTTGTTAACAGTTCATGCATCATTGCATCATCATCATCTTTTTTTTAACATTCATTAACATTTAACATTCATAAGTGAGCAACATGGAATAGACTTAAGTTGCATAAATATAAGGCAAAATAATAATATAATATAAATGTATTTAATATAAATTATTAAGCAGACATACAGCTAGGTTGTGAAAGCACAAATAAATAAATACAATTTTATGTGTGCTTTTCTAATCATTAGATTAACATAAAAATGCAATTATAATCTTATTATTATTTCAATTTTTTTTATTGCTGTGTCAAAAGGCAGACAGAAATCATTAAAAAAATATTAAAATAGTTTAACCCTTAGACGGATACCTCGGGTCTTTAGTGACCCGGGACGTCATTCACTACCCTCCTCTTCTTCATTTTTAAAAGTTAGACATCAGCCTTCTTAGTATTCCTCAATCGATTCATTATAAACGATATAACAAGAACAAAATGATAAAATCATAAAAGAATGCCTGTTTTCCTATAAATTTTTTGTAAAAATTGTACAGGGTCGCTAACAACCCGAGGTGTGTAACAGTGTAAGTATATTTTTTTCTGCATAACAATAATTGAATCTTTGATGACTGAATAAGTGCAATCCGTTATTCCACAAGTGATGTTTCACTCATAGTTACTGCAGGCAGAAAACAAAAGAATAGGAAGTATCATCAGCAAAACTTGAAATGGCTTACAGCAGAGCAAGTACTGAACGCAATCAAATATTACTGTCACTGTCATTTGATGGTGGATCTATTGAAGAAGCTGTCAGCGATCAAAATATTGATTTTGTAGATGTTGAAAATGATAGTTTTGAGAATATATTTGAGATGGCGAATATGAGCCAGATGCTGAATGTACTGGGAAATGAGCTCTGATGAGGACAGTGATGATGGTATAAAACACCTGCTCAAACTGAACCCTTCCAAGCTCCAAAATGTAACAAAATATGCTTTATTTTATTCTTCTGTAATTGTTACTCCAATAACAAGAGTAACAATCAGGAGAGTTTTATATTATCGCGACAAGTAGAGATCCACCAGTGTTAGATACTGATCCGGATCGCTAAAGACCAGAATATGTAATAATGATTGACGAAACATTCATGCATTTAAGGGTTAAAAAAATAGTTCTGTATATCGGTTATTTGAATCGTTATTGGTTGTAAGAAAACAATATCGGTTATCATACTGCCACATCATTACACCTTGCAAATAATAAAATCTTTGCAAGCCAGTCCTCTAGTCCAATGTGTTGTGGGTAATATCTGAAAAAGCAAACACGGATGCATACTTCGAGAAGACAGCAGAAACCGAATGCTAATGCTAGATTATTTGAGCTGCACTAATCCTAACCTTGCATATTATATATGGATCGTATGCGAATTGCGATTCAGGTAAAACTGTCATCTTTGTAGCAACCGTCGACCTCCAGTCCCTTCGTTACTATTACTATTATTATTGCCCATCATTTCCTGTCCCTTCTCCATCATCCGTATGAATAAGTCTGGAAAAAAGGCAACAATAATATACACTGAAACTTTAATCTACAGGTCCAGGTGTTCTGACTCACACGGGGCTTCAATAAGGATTAGCTTTGACTCTTTCCAAAGGTCCCTAATGAACGGTGGGGATCTTTTGTTGCTCCTGGTGGAGGCCCGGGGGGCCTCCAAAAAGTGTCCTTATGCACCGTGACTGGGGCACAACAACAGCCACCGGCCTTGGGAACGGACCAAACTCCGGTTGCCATGGAAACCTGCGGATGTGGAGCATGAAAAAGCGGCGCCTGCGAGTTACTAACATAGCGTGGCAGCATCCCTCTTCACGTGTTAAAGCGATAATCCTCTCGCTTCTCCCAGCCTCCTCCTGTCCATCTCGCTCTTTAACCACCGGCGCTGTCAGAGGACATCCAAAAAAGCCTTCACTTCTTTCTCTGAAAGTCGCCACTTTTTGGCTTTGGCATCATATACTGTGATGTAGTTCCTGACATCACTGTGCAGTTGAACAGTACAGATGTGTTTAAATGCAGTCTGCCTGTGGAGAGGCTTAAGAGGTTGGCTGTTCAATAGCGCTCTTCTGCTTTTGAGTGGCGTGAAGCGAGAGCGAGAGCAGGAATGTGTTCGGAATACATTCCCCGCTCCGCGCCAATCAATGTGACCTGCTGAACCCTGCGCTATTAGTTTCTCATCAGAGGAACACATGACTGCGAGAAAGCCTTTGTGTTTAAACTTGCTTCACCCCGACTTCAAGGTTAGACGGATTGGTCTTCTAATGTAACCGTGTGTCCTTGCTTTACAGTAATTGTGTTATGCTGTTAGACACATGATATGGTTTTCAGTCACCTCTTCACAAGTACATAGAAGCTTCACATTATTAATTACTATTGTAATGACAAATTCAAATGTATTAATTATTATTATGCAAACTAAAAACAATATAATTTGAATAATAATACATAAATTCAAACAATTATAAATAAATCAACAATTATATTGTAATAATAATAATAGTAATTGTTGTTATTGATATTGTTGTTATTATTTTTGTTATTGCAATTCAAATTTAAATTTACTTTTTAAAACAATTTATCAAATTTATTATTATTATTATTATTATTTTGTATTATAACGTTTTTGTAAAAGTAACAAATTCATATATTATTCAATTGATTTATTTACTTTTTAAAATGTAGTAGTAGTAATACATTAGTTCAAAAAATATTAATAAATCAACAATAATAATGTAATATAATATAATAATAGCAATTGTTGTTGTTAATATTGTTGTTATTTTTGCTATTAATTTATTTAAATAATTTACTTTTTAAATGTATTATATCAAAATGTATTAATACAATCATTATTATTATAAATATAAATGTATTTATTTTAAATTGTATTATATCAAGTAATGTATTATTGTTATTATTAATAATAATAATAATAATAATTTGTTTAACAAATTCATGATTATTAAATTAAGAAATTATTTAATTTGTATTAATAATAATACATTATTTAAACAATAAATAGATGTATAGATTAGAAATAATAATAATAATAATAATAATAAGTGTTGTTTTTGTTGTTAATTTAAATATTTTATTATTTTATTATTATTATTATTATTATTATTATTATTATTATTATTATTATGAAGATCATTATCATAATTATTTTGGTTGTTTCTTTAATGTGACTTCATGTCTTTTTGCCTGGATATCTAAGCACTAGCAGTAGATATTACATGGCAGTTCAGATCAATATTTGGCAAAATAATAATTATGATTTTTAGCTAGTCATTCAAATCATGCAGAACTATTTCTTAACTTATGACTTAACCAGCAAGACCTCTGTTGTTAACCAGCTTCACCAGCTCAAGTTAAGTTTAGTTGGCTATGCCAGTGTGGCAATGCAGGAACATTATTCCTCTTATATAAATCAACTCGGCATTTGCTCTGTTCACCAGAAACCCCCTTATTTGCCAGCTATCCCCCATCACTGCACTTCCTTTGAACATTGTGAAGTGAATAATGTTTTGGAGGACAAGCCACTGCTTTTCGCTTCTTGAAGCCAATTTAAACTTCAATTTTTCACCCTTGTTCCAAAGCTTTTAGTCTGAACTGTGAAAGGAAACGTGTATGCTTTGAGTCCTCTTTCCTGCCTTCAGAAAATAATGGCTGTTTCTGGTTTGCTTTGGACTCCCAGCGTTTGCTTTTTTCATATTTAGCGCTGACTCTGGTTGTTGACCAATCATTAATCATTGCTGTGTCCATGCAGTGAGAAAACTGCCAGGCTAATAGAGAGTGGAGGGAAAGCCAGTCTTGCATGAGTGCTTTATGTGAGTGGCCTGCTCTGTTTTCCTCTTATTTAGGCCCTGGCTGCATGGAGAGGGAAGTTTGAACTTGTTTACAGGTCAAGTGAACACTTTCAACAGATAATCGTTTTTATCTAAAACATTTTAGCTTGAATTTGCTGGAGATGGCTCACTTTAGCAAAGGCTTGATCCAAATTTGCAAACACACATGCACAAAAACATTTCCTAGTTGGGGTTAAACAAAACCAAAAACTAAAAAATAAATGATTAAAAATGAATAAATTGTTATTAGGTGGTATTTATTCATTTGTTTATTATGTTGGCTGAAATTGGATATTTCATTTTTGCGGCTCATTTACCCTTTTTACATTTTCATTACCTTATAATTTGTAGATAATCTCAAAAGTTATCAAAAATCTAATTATTCCATTTTGTTATGATATTGTAATGCTTAAATTCACTTGTATCATTCAAAACAGTTGATTTTAGTGTTTTATTTTTCAGTTATCTTGAAAATATTGTATATAATTTTAATATCAGCCAATAATCAGTAATTGACCATAATATTACAAATATCTTACCCATTTTAGAGTGAATTTTGATATCAGTGCATCCCTAAAAAATGGTTACCATATCATTTATAGGCTAATATTATAGATCTGTGAACATCTAATGGTTTCATGAAGAACCTTTTCTTTTTTTTAGATTTTTCAAATGTTCTTTACACTTAGAAAAAAAGGGTTCTTTCAAAAAAAAAAAAAAAATTTACTGAAATGTTCATTGGGGAACCCTCAGCAAAAAAAGAAACGTCCCTTTTTCAGGATACTGTATTTTAAAGATAATATTTTAAAATCCAGATCCTGATTGGAAACATGCACATGCACCTGTGGAACAGTCCATAGGACACTAACTGTTACTGGCCACAGTTCCAATAACTTCAGACACTGAGGAGACCTTTCCACTGGCTCTGAAAAGCACAGAGTAAGCCCAGGCTTTAGCATATCATTAACTGAGAAGCAGGGGAGTCTCAAGAGAAGCCCGGTTATCCCAGTCGTTTTTCCTGTTGATATGAAAAATCGTGTAGATTTAGCAATATAGCGGGTGTATGATGTATGTGATGAACTATATGCCTTTCTCCACTGACTTTCTGAGTTGTTCAAATGATTGTTAGAAGGCAGCTGTCTTACTCTGAGATGGCGAATGGGAACATGGTTTGTGTAACATTAGCAACATTAGCTATTTGATAACATCGTCAAGCAAAAGGCTAATCATATCAATTACCGTTATGTGTCCGATGTTGTAAAGAGCGACACCATTGTGCGGCGTTCACCTCAGTAAATTGAGCGAGTGAATCTCTTAGCTTGTGTGAGTGAGTGGAGGCGGGGCTAATTTGCATATTAATGGAAGCAAGGGTGTAGAGTTACATTCAAGCTATTTTAAGGCATTAAGATATTTTTTACAGGAAAAAAAAACGTTTAAATATGTAATTTTGGTGGTCAAAGATGAGTTTTAAGGGATAAAATTATTGACTTGACTTTAATCACACAACAAAAGACAGAGAAAATTGCGCTGCTCTTGACTGAATCACTTTTGTATCTTTTAATAAGAATGCATTTATATTTAATTTACACAGTGAAGACTATGCAGTGTTTTTTGAACATTTAATCACTTTGTCGAATATAATTCGTCATACATATCGTTATCGTGAAATACAATTACTCGTATCGTGATATAAGACATATCGCACATCCCTAACGTAATACATTAAAACAATGCTACGAACAGCTACTTTTGATATCGACCCCCGCTCTGTTTAGGGACTCATTATTCCATTAATGTTTGGTAAATGTCTGTGAAACTTGTTGTTAATAGACATTTTTAGACATGTTAATACATTTGCGGGAAATAAAGCAGTTGAAAGTAAGAACACATTTTATTTTGCATGCTCATTTGCAACTCTTTTCCATGTCCAGGTGTCTATGGGAATTTGCTTCTCTCGATCTGCTGTCCTATCAGTGAAAACATAAAGAGAGAGAGAGAGAAGCATCTCCCCATCATGTCCTCTCTACAGTTCCAGCCATCTTCAATGGCTCTAGCTGACAGATGGCTTTCTCTTATTGCTCTTTCAATTTTTTACAAGCAGTCTGATGCGATCAGACTCATTTCACCTCCTCACCAGACTCTCCACAGTAGCTCTCTGCAGGGAGGCTAGTGCAGAGAACACATCTAGTGGACCGAGAAGTGTTAGTTAAGCCAAGTGTACACTACAAAAAATACTTTTTCTGGATGCTTGTGAAATTTCAGTCTAAGTATTACAACATTTGATCAATATTCTCTTTCTCAGATGCTCTAAAAAATATAGAACAAGTTTGTGCTATGTATTAATGTATTATTATTTATTTAAATATAATATAATGTTATGTTACGTCACATTACGTTACATTACAGAACAAGTGTGTGCTATGTTTGGAATAATCTTTTCAATGTATTATTTATTTTAATTTATTATTATTTATTTAAATATAATGTTACGTTACGTCACATTATGTCCATTACATTACATTACAGAACAAGTGTGTGCTATGTTTGGAATAATCTTTTTAATGTATTATTTATTTTAATTTATTATTATTTATTTAAAAATAATATAATGTTATGTTACGTCACGTTACGTCACATTATAGCCGTTACATCAAATTACATTACCTTACATTACAGAACAAGTGTGTGTTAGTTTGGAATAATCTTTTTAATTTATCATTAATTTAATTTAATTTATTATTATTTATTTAAATATAATATAATGTTATGTTACGTCACGTAACATCACATTATTTCTGTTACGTTACATTACAGAACAAGTGTATGCTATGTTAGTTTGGAATCATCTTTTCAATTTATTATTTATTTTAATTTATTATTATTTATTTGAAAGTGAAAAAGTGAAAGTGTAAATATACAGTAAGTTTAAATATAAAATAATGTTATGTTACGTTAAGTCACATTATGTCCATTACCGTTAGTACATTACTTTACAGAACAAGTGTGTGCTATGTTAGTTTGGAATCACCTTTTCAATTTATTATTTATTTTAATTTATTATTATTTATTTGAAAAGTGAAAAAAGTGTTTAACTATAAAATTATGTTATGTTACGTTACGTCACATTATGTCCATTACCGTTACATTACTTTACAGAACAAGTATGTGCTATGTTAGTTTGTAATATTCTTTTCAATTTATTATATATTTGTTTGTTATATTATATTAATTATATATATAATAAATGGGATAATCTTTGTTCTACAATCTAGGGGTTTTGTCGCAGATTTAAAGCATGGTAAAGCGACAAGTTTATGTTTTAGTCTCCGAGTGAAAAGTAAGACAAAAATAGTTGGAATCTGAGTTTGTGTGTGTGTATAGGTTATGATATCGTGTGAACCACTTGAGACGACCTTTGAGATAAAGTTAACACACTTGTGTTCAACAAGCTTGGTGTATGTAGACAGGTAGAGGTGCTGTCATGGCAACAGTGGCCGTCGGGTGCAAGTGTACATCCAGCAACATGTATCCGCAGTCACGTCCCACTCTCCTGGCTTTGATCAACAACACTCTCTATATTTTTCTTTCCCAGAGCCATGCAATACAGAACGTCACGGTGTAGACAATACACTCAATCTCTGGCTGCCACAAGCTGTTTCTTTCCTCTCGTTCGGACTTATACGATTGAAACCTTGGTATACAGTAGTTTATCTAAACCTGTCAGATCCATTGAGCCACACCATTTTTTAATGCTACCTTACATAAACTTCTCGCTTGAGCGGGTTGACGCAATCTCAAAGCGTCCCTCTCGCTGTTCATCTTGTTTAACCACGATCACGTTTCCAAACATCTCTCGTTCTTCGCTTTCAAGACCTACTCCATTACGTCAGTCATTGTCAGTCTTGATCGCTGACTGACAAAAAAATGTCCTTGACATTACAATCAGCAGGGGATGACGACCCAGTTCTCTCTCTCTCTCTCTCTCTCTCTCTCTCTCTCTCTCTCTCTCTCTCTCTCTCTCTCTCTCTCTCTCTCTCTCTCTCTCTCTGTCCATTGCCCAGGTGGATGGTGGGTCAATGATGTGAAGATTCTTTTTGAACGCAGTACTTTATTAAAAAATATTTTCTAAATGCAATTCAATTCACACATGCAGTAACCTGAATACACCTGTTCTGTGGTGACTGAAATTATAAAATTTTTTGGGGTGAGGGGCATAAAATAAAAGCAAATGTCAGGGTGATACTGGTACATCTGTTCTGATATCAGAGAAGTCTGATTAAAATGTTAATTCTCAACAAAAAAAAGTAGTTTGGTATAATCTTATGTTTTTATGTAAGGGATAATGTAGAGCGAGGCGGTTGTTATAGCGAATACAACCCCGACAGGCTGATCAGGACAGTCTTGAATCAGCCTGAAGGGGTTGTATTCGCTATAACAACTGCTTCGCTCTACATTATCCCGTTTATTACATGGCTACCTACCAAATAAATCAATAATTTTACACAAAATATTGATTTAAAAAGGAGTTTATTGATTTAAAAATGATTGTATTGCTTCCGCTAAAGAAAATAGTCTGTTCCGTCTCTACGGTTAGAATTCTGCGTCCATAGCAACGCTCTGCTTTTCATGGCAACGGTGTGTTATATACGTTCAATATACGGACTGAGTTCCTCGCTCAGGGCGACGAGAGATGCTTTGGACATGCGGAAATTCTCCCTCCATTCATCTTCTACAACAACGGCATTGACAAAGTTGTCCCACCAACTGCTAGTTCTACCTGGTCTTATCCAAAA